>NW_028263375.1:14366695-14686468 GCF_051168715.1 Poecilia mexicana
GAATGTGCAACGCTGTTCAAAGATCCTACAGCTTGGATCGCATCAAAATGAGGTACGGCTACATGTTTAACCAGAACGCTACATGGAAATGCAAAAGACATCACATTTCCTTCTGCTTTATAATTATGCATCACTTTGTAAAATCCCAAGAAAATAGATAAAAATTTGTGTAGCCAAGCTCAATGTGAAGAAATCCAAGTGATATTAGTACTTTTTCAAGGCCCTATTAACTTGTATTTTTTTCACATTAGGGATCGTTACTGAAAGATTTCCTCACATTCACTCCAGTAAAGATCCACACCAATGAAGAGCAATATTAATATCCAGAACAGAAAACAGTCCTTCATTCTCGTCCTCTTGGGACAGATTTTCTTTCGCTCGGTTTCTCGGTCCGAGCTTGCTGCGACGTTTGCCTGATGGCTGACATTTCAAAATGCAAACAAAGCATATTTCTTAAAAACTGGGAAATGTAGACAGGCTACATCAGTTAATACTGGGTGACAATTTGGAGACAAAAGAAGTAAAATATGTCTATCAGAACCACTATTAAAGCTCACATTCAAAACAAATCACACAGTTTTGTCAAGTTCTATGAGTAGATTCTTGATTTTCTTTTTCCTTCCACATATATAGTATTTCCTCAACGTTTTTTTGCGTTGACTTGTGCTACACCGACTTTGTGCAAGTGTGAGGATCAACTTATTTCGTGTTTTTTTTTCATACAATGCTGCGGGAGCCGCTGGAGTTGCGCCGGCGGGTGAGGGGCATGGTGTGGTGGAAGGGCATGGGCGAGTCAGGTGGACAGAACTGGTGGGGGTGGTTGTAAGGAGGAGGAGGAGGCGGCAGGGGCGGCTGGGGTCCGTCTCCCTCTCTGACTCGGACGGGAGTAGACATGGCAGACTGGATGAGCTGATGGGTCGCCGGGCCTTGGCTGAGAAACGCCTCCATCCGTCCCCGTCCGCTCTGGTCCACAACGATCACCTTGACAATCTGCTGGCACTGGATGAGGGTCTCTGGGCGGAGCTCTCCGGCCTGGACGGGGCTGAGCAGGGTGGGGGGTGCAGCCAGGGCCAGGGGTGCGGACTCAATGCTGGGCTGGCTCAGCTGATAGGTCTGCAGCCTGTTGTGAATTGACACCTAGTTTAGGAACAGTCAGAGAACGCATGAGGAGTTACCAGCCTGAACGCAGCCTCTACGCAGCCCTCTGGTGTGTTAACGCACATGGGCATGCAGGCATGCAGGTGGTGGCATGCAGTGCGAGCGCATGCAAGATTCACACTCTCTCCTGCTGTCCCTAATCTATTTACTAAATCCACATTCAGATTTCATTTCCGGCCACAATTTATGCAAACACCAGCCTGGGAGGAGAAAACGGGGGGCCGTGGGGTAAGACGAGATCGTAGGCAGAAGTTTTAGCAGGAACAGTTCGGGTTTTAGGTATGTGGGTGTGCCGTAATAGAAAATGAGTGGCAGAATGATAGGCTTAGAGATAAAGGAGTATCAGGAGAGGAAAGAAGCGACACCGAGGGCGTGGTGTCTCCCTAACACAATAAGTTACAACTCTAAGGGGCTAAGCAAAAGGCAGGGGGAAGAGGGGAAAATGAGTAAAACAAGGACAGAACTCCAAAAGAAAGAACAGATTCATCTATATGCCTATGTTTAAAGAGATGGTAAAGGATTTTTTTTTTCTCAAAGAGGTTCTATTAAAAGGCTATATGCAGTTAATATGTCCCCAGTAGTAACTCTCTTGCTGTCTTTATTTAGCATAAATCCACTTCTATTTTAAAACAACTCCAGTGATTTTGTGGTAGCACAACGCCGTAGCTGCAGAACAGAAGCCTCATATTCAGAGGTCATTAGTCATTGCAATCTGTCTGGGGTTCAGTTCCTGGACTAGGGAACTTTTCTGCATGTTTCCATCCCTTTACTCTGCCTATCTCCATGGCTACAGTGAGTAAAGGCCATGAGAATCACACAATTCCTTAAAAACACTTTTATGACCCTTCTGTTTGGTGAACTTTAAAATGTCGTCATGTTTGCATTAGGCGGGTAATGACACAGTCACTGACCATTTACGCAGAAAATGGGGTTGGAGGTGATACAACACTATGTAAAACACCCTGAGCATGTGATGTATCAAGGATCTCAGACAACAGTAAGGCTGTGTAAAAAGTGGAAATATTGTAGCTCTTTAAGTGAACACAATTTCAGGGATTTTTTTTTCCACTGCCTTGCTTTTCTGCTTGATAACCAGAAATGCTTTAAATGTTCCGTTCTTAACACATGGGTTTCACTGGACACCTCCTCCAACTTCCACTTCCTCTATAAATTATCGTCAACTTCTCTGTGAATAACTGGCCAATGAACACATGACAGCAGCTTAAAGAGCCATAAAATATCAGTAGAATAACATTTTTGAAATTGGAGTTGTTTTAAAAACGTTTGAGGTCTCCTCTTCGGTCAAGGCACCTGTTAGACTATTCACTAGCTTCGCTCTCCGAGGCCAACTGATCTGGATATTTTTATTCAGTTAAAATCACCACGAGAGTTATTAACTGTTGATAACCTTTTAATAGAAGCACAGTTACAAAATCCAGGACTATCACTTTAAAGGAGGAGCTTGTTCCACCGAGATCCAACAACATTAACACATGCACCTTTTGACTTTTACAGTATCAACCAAGCTCATCTAGCTTTGTCGATGGTATTCCAGGACCCGGCCAACCTTGTGCTCGCTCAAATAGGAAGTCTGGCAGGTTTCAGCGGGGGATGTCTGAAGGGCTGTTTTGTAAGCAGCGGCTGCTGGTCCACTTATCAGACACAGAATGAGGCTGTTTGCAGCGCAACTACAGAGCCACCTCTTAGCAGCCTTTGTAGGCTTGTCTGTATAGTAGGGATGTGCTGCAGGCGGTGCTCTTTTAAAGTAAAGCAAAAAGCACTCTCCTTTCAGGATGAGGCACAGTCCCTGTCTAACTGCATATACACACACAAACGCGCGCAACATTCACAGAGCTGAATATGCAGATACTTACCTGAGGGAGACGAGAGTAGCTTAGGCACTCACCTCTACTGTGTTGTTGTTGCCAGTTTTATCATACACATCCTGTTGGCCTGTGGGATGAAAATTTATCTCTGTCAGTCATCCGGCAAATATGTATACTAAAAAACCAAGGATATTACATAGGGACCTGACATTTAGTTAATGTATGCCTCATTATGCTACACAAGCAAAACCAGCACCTGAGGGAGAGCCATGTCCCGTGTGTGTGTCCATTTGCCCGCCATTGGTGTGTAAACCATGCGACTGGATCCCTTGCTGCCTCTCCAGCTCCCCTGCAAGGCGAAACGGGCAAGTGCTGCTGTCAGCGCCTGACGGCGTGCCACGGTTTTAATCAAATGTCCACATAATGAGAGAGCAGCGTGCTTGTGTCCTTACACTGAATGTGAATCTGCTCCATCTCGTTGACCTCTGCGATCGCCTCTCTGAGCTCCTCCGCAAACTTCCTGAGCTCCTCTCCGCTGGGAGAGCAGAAACTAACCAGCTGCTTCTTCTCTGAGGTAAAGGGGCTCATCATGGTAATGCCGTGAGCGTAATCTGAGCAAATACCCAAAGAGAGAGGAAAAGGAAGAACTTCAATTATATCCGTGAGGTGGGAAAATGTGCGTCCTGCGGACCGTTAAAAACTGAATTCACCTCTGTTGCATTTTTCTAAAAGACTGCAGCTAATAAAACGCCCTTAACATAGACTTTCAAATCATGGGTTAAAAAAATATATATACAGTCTACAGTCACCAGATTGTGTGGGGAGGGGGCTAAAAAATAAATGTACTAATGTGTAACGTCAGTTCATTGTTTTGTAATTGCTTGAAACCACATGTATAAAATGCATAAAAATGCAACATTTTATTTAAGATTGGAACATTTTGTGTGTTGTGAATTCAGCTGCTGCTGAAACTGACATGTTAATCTGATCATAAACTCTTTCCATCAGAAATTAGAGATAAGGGAGAACATTAATACAAATGAGTCCGGACATTTTAGTCCCTTGTCGATTTCCTTTGCTCTATTGTAATTTATAAATGTTTTTTTTACAGCTTCAGACAGGAGGTTGAACTATTCTCTCATCTTAAATATTTGAATCGGTTACAGTAAAGCACTTTTACTGAAGGACATTTACCACAATTTGATAGCAACGTGTGCCATTATGTATTGCAATGAAACCCTCACAGTCTGAGTGCTGACACTGACCTGAAAGAACAACAGTAAAATGGACAACTTGGCGAGCTCAGCACTTTTTATGCACAAAGCTGGGGCTTGTAATGGGAATAAATTGCTGCAAAGTAAAGTAGCATCTTACACTCATTGCTGAAGAGGTGAAACTGCATTCCCAGAAGACCCATAGCTTTACAGAAAGTGTATGAAGCTGAGCTTTTCTTCTTGGGACACAGCTTCAGGATCTGCACACACACAAAGATGGTAAACTCTCCGTCGTCGCATGCTGGGCATCAAACCACATTTCCTATTGGGCACGTGACAGCATGCATGCTCACGCACACCAGTGTCCCTTTCTGAAGGTCAATCCTTACCAGCAGCAGGTCATTAAAGAGGAACACCTCCCTTTGGAGTGCAGAGAGCTTCTGTTTGTGAGGTTTGTTGGCATCGGGAACCTCAAACAGACGGCAGCAGCACACCAGCCGTCTGTGGGGCACAGCGAGGACCTGAAGGAACAAGGTTAAAGAGGCGGAGAGGGCGGCTAATGCGAAACAGACTGCTGCGAGACAATTCAAACCGAACGAGACACGAGTAAACTGTGAAGTAAAGAGGAAAAGTCTGATACTGACTGTCTTCAGGCCCAGGATGGACTGCTCCACACGACTCACGTATGTGACATGGTCTTCGTTGGAGCGCAGCTCTCTCTGCTGAATCCTTTCATAAATGCCTGCAACCATCTCTTTGGGGATGTCTGCTCCGTCATCCACACCTGAGAGAATTCAAAGGTTCATTCAATGCTGGAGTGATTGTGATAAAAAAAAAAAAAACTCGCATGAGTTTCTGATACCTTTGCTCTGTAGCACAGAAAGCTTCAAAGCATCAAATCAGAAGCAATAAATACAAATTATAGTCTTTAAAATGTATTTTATATGTTTTGAAACCCTCTAAAGCAATAAATAATTATTCAAACTGGAGCAGAATTTTGTGTACCTCTCACGCCTGCAGCGTGTCCATGCTCATTTTCTGTTGCTGCTGCGCAGTTGAGTGTTTTGCTGAGGAATCTGATAGCAGTAATCTAAATAGTTTAGTGAAGCCAAGGCTAGATTTTTGCATAGAGTCCTTCACAACCAAAGTCGCTAAATTTGCTTTAGAGGAGAAGAAGTGTTTCAAGGAAAAGAACATTAAAAAAAAACAAGAAGTCTCGCATTAAAAGAAAAACTCAGTAAAATGCAAGTTCGAAATAATTAAATACCTAAAACATAAAATGAAACTGACAAAATAATATTTGACTTTGTAGAAAATTAAAACAAAGCGATTTCTGCATATGTTGTGTTTTCATGTTGTCAGTTCCAGAGCTGAGGGGAACAGAAACTAAACACTGCCTCCTCTTATTTGATTCTGGTCTAACAAACACGAATGAAGAAACAGCAACCTGGAGATATGAGAATCCATCTAGCGATTTAAAAACCATTAGCAAGATTTTAATCCATCTCATCTGTCTTTTTACAAACAGGGAGCCAGTGCACTGATTTAAGTTCTGGTGGGATATGATCCATTTTCCTGGCGTTTTGTCAGGATCTTGGCAACAACATATTATATTTGCCCGATTCCTTTTTTATTCACACTGCTAAAGGCACCATAACAATAATATAACCTGCAAAAAGTATGTTGTTCAGTTTCTTTAGACTCCTAATTGTTAAACGACATGCAGGATTGCTTTATAATTCATTGGTGCATGAACCTAATAAAGCATATAGATATGAATTTACATTATTTTGTAATTTAAAATTTGCAGTTTGCTACGTAGAGTGTATAAAACCTTCCACGGTTCTAGCTTATAAAATATAGATATAATTTTTATTCTTGAGCTATATGACAGCAACTCGTTCTAGCTTTCTTATACTGTGCATGTCACTATGTTGTCTAATGGAGGGGGAAAAATTAAATTAGAATTAAATGTAAACATGACCATGCATGTCACAAACATGGTAGCCTGCTCAGCTTTTTCAGACTTTTCGTAGAAATTTGATCAAGCAAACAGGACTTTAAATAGCTTAACATAAAGAAAAAATTTTCTTCAGATACAGGGAGCTGTTTAAGTAGTTAAATAAATGATACCAAATTGAAATTCATGACACAATTCAGACGACGGCACGGTCTGTAGGAATCACTGTGCTGAGTATTGGATTTTTCTATTTGTTTTCTGCTTCCATGTTCTGTGTTGTTATCTCCTATTCTACTTCATTTAATCTCGCTTTTGTTACTATGATTGCTTTTGTTTTACCTTTCTCCTCTAGTCATTTAATTTAACTGCTGTCCCTCACACACCTGGCTGTTGTTTGCTGATTGCCACTCAGCCGTTCTTCATTTGTTTTTAATTATCTCTGTACAAATTGTGGCAAAATTCTTGGGCTCACGGCCAGATAGTTTTAATTGTTTCTTCCCCTGCCTAATGCCCGACACATTATGGATTACCGTCTGTTTAAACTTTCTTTTGATTTTCCTTCCGCAGCACTGTTGGGTTCTCAGCTCCTTTTTGAAACAGAATAAAATTAAACATTTCTCCCCACCTTCTGCATCCTCATCGTTTTTCATTTTCACCTTAGCACTCATCTCAGCATTCCTTTTTGGCCGATTCTGTAAGTTTTGTTTATTCACACATTGTGGCCGTGAATCACTTCAGAGCGTAACTGGATGCAACAGTCATATTGACAGTTAATAATCTGAATGGATTGAAGACTAAATAGTTTAGGTTCAAAAAATTAAAATACTGTGAAAACGTTTCCGATTTTTTATTACTCATTTTTGAATGGATGGACTGAATGGATAGACTCGCAGATGAACTGTTTGGCAGTAGAAAACTTGCATAGGCATATTTCACCCATTGTCACGCCTCTTCACAGCCACCCAGGCTACAACACAAAATATAAGAAAAAAACAGAAGTACATGCAGACCAACCAGGCATTTGACATTGAAACTCGCCTATTATACAAACACACAAATGTGAAAATGTCATAAAGCAGGTTGTTCAGAGTGCTAAGATATTAATAAAACATTGAGTAGAAGAGAAAGTGTGGAAGACAAAGGTGCATCAGCAACAAGCCAAACTGCAGCTTCAGCAGCTTTAACAACCTCAGTTTCTAGGTGTGGAATGAGGCTGGAGTCAGTTTATCAAGAGCAACTACACACAGACCAACCCAACACCTGGGCTATAAATGTGGCCTTCCTTGTGTCAAGTCAACACTGTCTTTCCTGACTAAGGAGAGAAAGAACTGAACTATTTCTCAGTGGTCCAAACTCCTCTTTTCAGATGAAAAAAAAAGCATTCTATTTCATTTGGAAATCAATGTCCCAAAGTCTAGGAGAAGAGCAGAGAGGCAGAGGAGTCACAGAAGCTTGAAGTCCAGAGTGAAGTTTCACAGTCAGTGATGGTTTGGGGTGCCAAATCATCTGCTGTTGTTGGACCACTTTGTTTTCTGAAGTCTACAGTCAACACAGCCACCAACCACAACATTTTTGATTACTTCAAGGTTTTATTCTGCAAACCGCTTTATAGAGACGCTACTTTCCAACAGGACTTGGCATCTGCCCACACTGCCAAGGTTACCAAAAGCTATTTTAATGACCATGCTGTTACTGTGCTTGATTGCTGCCAGTTTGCTGACAAGAGGAAGAGGAGAGACTCCAAAGCCAATAACGCCACACCATATTGAGGCAATAATTCATGCAAAAGAAGGCCCAACCAAGTACTGCGTGCGTAGACATTAACACATGAAGCCTGGCATGGATGTTTAAAATACACTTTTTATTGGTCTTATGTAAGTCCACAATTTTCTGAAATGTTGCATTTTGAATTTTCATTATCTGTAAGCCTTAACCATCACAATTACAAGAATTAAATACTTGAAAGATTTCACTTTATGTGTAATGATTCTTAATATGACAGTTTCAATTCCTGAAATATTGTAATTTTGAAGCTGCAGTTTTGTATATGTGATTGTGAGGACAGGGAATTATCAACATCAATTTCAAACTTGTGCAAGCAATCTGCACAAGTTTGAAAATGTTTTTTTTTTCCTTACCTGGTTCTAACTGTTTAATGGGATATAAAATGAATTATAAACAATTAAGTATAATTAATGTGTATGATTTTTTTTTTCTTTTTTTTTAGATTGCAGGAGAAAAGTTGTTCCAGCTGCTGATGCTTGTACCTGTTTACCTGTGGGATAGACAGCATTAGAAGTTTCAGGTAATTCAACAAAGGTGATAAGATGTTTCTGGAAAACCAAGGATCACTATCATTAAATCTGACACTGAGCGAGACTTAATTAACTGCGTCGATTCCAGAGCAGAGTCAAGGATATCAGAAATCTCATCCTGCGAAGCTGATGTTTTTCTGACGATAGCAAGCAGAGGCAGGCATCCACAGCCTCTTTGATTAATTTATTTCAGTTCAAGAGGCCGTCACTCAGAAAACCGATAGTAAGGTTGATATGAGGCAGCTTGTTGTAAAGCTTTGACTTGCCCTGCCCTCTCCTCTTCTCTTCATCTTCCTCATCATTCTTCGTGGCATTTCATCCCAATTAATCTCCTCCACATCAACAGTCAAGTGTTTCAGCTGTACATCTGTGCACATCTGGTTTCTATATATATATATATTTGTATCCAATCTAAAAAAGAAAAAGATCTCTGCTCATAAAACCACCTGTCATGAAGTGAGAAACTTGCCTGCTGCTCATTATACCACCTCTGTTCACAAGACCCTATGTAGCACAGTGTCAATCTCACAAGTGTGCACTAAAACACACACAAACAGATGCGGCACAATAAAATCGAACACCGACCTCTCAGGTTGCGTATGAAGTCGTCGAGCCCCATTTTGCGGTGCGGCTTGATGTTGGGGGAATACATGTCGGTGTTGAGGAGGACCACAGCGAAGGCCAGGATGAAGATGGTGTCTGGGTTGTGAAACTGCTGCACCACATCAGGGTTACACATACAGTACCGCTGACTGAGGAGACAAAAGAACAGAAGACAGGTATGTAGTGACTTTATACGACTTTATTACAACATCGTCTTAATATTAATAGGTATGCAACGAGAACCATAAAAGGTAGGAACTTTCTTTTTATTTGATTATGAACTGATGAAAAGTGACCAAGCTTAAATTAATAAGTAGCTATTTTAAAATATTGGACTGACATCCAACCAACAAAACCTGAACTTTTTCCACTGGGCAAGTATTTTCTTTCTATAAAAGATTTAAACTTCCACTTTGCGTAGTTTTACATCAAATCACACTGGGCTTTTAATTATTCAGAGATTCTTAACTCAGAAAAAGTGGGTAGCTATATTCCTCTCTGAAAAAGAATATAAGTAGCAATTTGTTTAAAATTAATAGTGTTGTGTTGTTGCTGGGATGGTGTGAAATCCCACACGTCTCTCCCATTTATCAAGAAACACCAGGAAAAACAATAACTCGCGTAGAACAACAGACCTGCAATGAGTCACGCATTCCTCAAGAAGATTTGTTTTATCTTTCCTTTAGGATTCATCAAGTTATCAATTATGCTGCACATGCCATTGGAAGTGCTAAACTCAACTTTAGGACACATTGAAAGAGCACTCTGTTCTCCGTGTATGTTCACTGACTGACTGCAGCTTCTGCTCACATGGAAGGAGCAGTCATGAGGGAGACTGACAGGACGGAGGAGGCTTTTGACAGTGCAGAAGAGTCCTGCCCCGGGTCAGCCAATGCTGTTTGGAGACACAGAGGCTGCATTTGGACCTTCTTTACCCCACTGCTGCCCACAGGCTTCACAAACTCTCGTTTCCGCCTCTCCATCCCCCCAATAGCTTTCTCTCCTTACTGTCACAATAACTTACACAGTGGGCCATCTCAGTAGTGGGAGGCTTTTATCTTTATAGGCAGACAGGATGCAGACATGGAGAAAGCCCCTCTGCTCCAAAGAACTATGTACTTGTCAAAGCATGTGCAACTAAAAGCCTGCATCTGAGACCTCTATAACCGCAAAACAATTTCCCACATCCTATACTAGATCTAAGGCCGGGGAACGTATAGGATATCAATCAAACAGCCTTGCTACCCCTTTATTTTAAGGGAGCTGCTTCCAGGCTCAAACATCCCTGCAGTTATAACAAGCGTGCATGCAGAGCCGCAAACAAAACTCCTGATGTGCCAAGTTGATGCAATTCTGCAGCAATTTTGGAGAAGCGTGCAGTATGCAAAAAGACATGTGCACAGACGTGTAGGAGCATTTGCGAGAGCAAACTGCGAGCGAATAAATGAAGTGGTAAATTCTGTCTGTGCATGGATTCGTGTTTCATTCACACAGTTCTAAATCTTATGTAACCAGTTTATTTAAACTCAGGCTCCAGATCTCTTAGCTTCATATCTGCACATAAAAGTTGCATGCCAGCTGGCACAAATACCACTTGGTATAAAAAAAAAATAAAAAAAAACACTCCCAACACGAGCACAACAACCCTCAAACAGATGACATAACAACGGTTACGTAACTGACGTTGGATTGGATGTCTGGCTTTCCTGATTAAAAAACACAACTCTATTTCTGACCTGAACTCACAACTCCCATCTGCAGCCTGGGGAGTGTGGTTTTACTTCGCTGATGGCTTTGTAATTTGCGCCAAGAGGCTCGGGGCACATGATTGAGTGCAATGTGATTAACTGATGACCGCAGTGGGTGTTCTGATTGGCCATCAAATGGGAATCGGAGATCATTTCTTTCACTCCTAGGAGGAAGAATTCACTTTAGAGAGTAGATGCAAGTGGTTAGTGCGTTCTGACTACAGCAGAGTAAAAGTACAAGACCAACAATTAATTGGTTCTTCCGTCAAGTTTTAGTTCAAACCGGCTCCTCTGCGACAAGTTGTTGCGCCTACAGTCCCAATCAAAGTGTTAAAAAAAAAAAAAAATAAATAAAAAAAAAATCTTCTAATTAATCTTGTTTTTAGACATTGGAAAACATTAGCACTGAGTTCACTGCAAGGACATTGACTTGCAGAAATATACACTTTTCCGCAGTTTGTCACTTTATTATTTGGATTGAATCTGATATATATGCGTATATATATATTTAAACATGTACATATGTAAAAGTTTTTCATTATCTAATACAAATATAAATCTGAAAATGCATAAAACTCTTCACCCATAGAATCAATCTATAAAAACAACTTTGGTTGCAATTACAGCTTCAAGTCATCTAAGAATCTCACATTCTCACATCTAAAGATGGATTTCTTTGTCCATTCTTGTTTGCAGCCTGGACCAAGTTGAGACAGATTTGATGAAGAACGTGTGGCAAAACTTAAAAAGAGTTTTTAAGTTTTGCCACATATACTTCATTAATTTTATCCTTGGATCTCTGCAGCTTCTTCGGAGTTGCCATGGACCTCGTGGCTGCTTCATTCACCAAGGCCAAGCAGCCAGATTAAGTGGAAGGCCATGTAAGATGAAGGAAGAATTACACTCGAGTGAATGCTACTTATAAACTAGGCAACGATGGAAGATAGCTGCTTGAATTAGATTTTATTTAGGGATATCATGGCGAGGGGGCTCAATGCAGAACTAAAGCATACCTTTCTTTACATCTAATTCCTCACTACTGTGTATTTATCTATCATATGGAACCTTTGTAAAAAAAGAAAAAGAAAAAAAAAACAGACAACACTATCCATGCTAAAAACCAACAATACGCTTTTGATAGTACTGTAAGCTAAAGCAAAAAGACAGCACTGTTTAGGAGGCACAGAACAACCAAAAACAAAAGATGCGGTCCACCACAAACAATGCCGTACACACAAGCATGCCTGACCCCCACACAGAGTGGGAGACCTCGCTCAAACCCATCTATAGGTAAAGTAAATCTGTGGCCACCAAACAGCACTAAGCTACAAATCACTCTTTGCCAGAGAATGGGAAAACAAGCCTGGTGAAAATTAACAGCTTTTTTTTTTTTCTTTAGTTCGTTAAAACCCAAAATAAACAAATTTTTGTGGATCAGCTGAGTTTGAGCTTGTTATGCACAATGCAGACTGAAACGAGGTGGTGGGTGTGCGCTGATTAGCGAGGGCTCTAGCGCACGGGGAAGCAGAGATGACATTTAGAGATGGTTCTATAAATTCACACAGATATTGAACAAACAAGATGAGTCCCAAAAGGAATTTTCCGACAATTAATTGCAAAACCACGTATTGCAATTTTCTAGTTTTCCAAGCAAACTAGAAAAACCCTGCATAAATTTTCAAAATAAAAATAAAATTGCTTCACATAATGTATTCTCAGGCTTGAGTTAACAAAAAGTCTATTATCATCCATAGCCATTAGTGTTTTTCTCATAAATAAAATTGTCAGATTATTATGGAAGATGGTTTTGTATGTTACACCGGTATTTCTAAATTGTCGATTTTTTTTTTTTTTTTGGAAAGTTGTGGCGTGTTAATTGTGAAAAAGTAGTTGTCTGACAGAGTTTTTTTTTCCTTTATTTTTAACTTTTTGTTACTTCTTCTATTTTAAAGATCAACAACTTTTAAAATTAGACCACAACAAACCAAGCTTTAAAAGTGCTGTTTTTAATGATAATGTTTGCTAAGGGAAAAATTTAAATCCACCCATTTTGGCTCTTTATGAAATTTACCTCCAAAATCTAATAACTGGTATGTCACCCTTGGCGTCAATAACCGTCATCAGAAATTTGGTACAATTGGCAATTAGCCTTTTATATCACTGCTGATAATCTTTGATGCATTCTTTTTGGCAAATCTGTTTATATTAATCAAGAGAGAAGGGTTATACTCCTGCAGAGTCAGACCTGCAGGTATAATTTGGCTCATTCTCTTACTGCATAATCCATCAGCTCCAGAGCTTAAGGTCACAAACTGATGGTCAAACATTTTCCTGAAGGTACAGAACAGAATTCATGAAAAAATTAGTCAGCTGTTGTTTTCAAATTTGAACTCTTCCATAGGGCCAGGTTGGCACGGCGTGCTTTATTTGCCCTAATGAATTAGATAATTATTAGGAAACTGCACCGTGATTATCATTTATAAAAATTAGATCAATTGTCAGAAACATATAAGTCTGAAAAAAGGAATAACAGAAAAAAACTCCTTCTATACCTCTTCACAATATTGCCCTTAGCGCCAATACTGTGAATTCGTAATTTAAAAAAAAAAAAAAGCAATAGACTTAAAGGTCATGCTACATCAGCCTATCCTGCCTCCACCTCAATTGTCAAACAGTTATAATTGACTTGAAAACAGAAAAGGTTGAGTGGATGCTAAAACTGTGTAGGTTTTCTATGATTCAGAGGCAAATAAGATATCTGTAAAACGAATGATATTTACATGCTGCTCCATCTGTTTTATTTTAGTTGTACAAACTAAGCTGGTAACTTGATAAAAAGTCATTATGCAAAAACCATAATGCTAGTACTCTCATGACATGAATGTACATGCTGATAAACATAAAAACCACATGGCATTAGACTCTTAAAGCTGGAATATGTGATAGTAAGAAGATGAGTCAGCAAAAAAAAAAAAAAAAAACTGGAAACACAAACATAGCACAGAAGTGATGCAGACAGGTGTAGGCCGTCTACTAAAGGGCAGGGCAGCTGTGATAGTGATCATATGCCTCTGTCATGAAAAAGGACATCTTAGTTACTGAGTTCAAAGGAGCAATGACTCAAGTCATGTCACACTGTTGACATATTCCTCAGGGAAAACAGCAGCACATCAGCAGAGACACATTAAATTTTCCCAGCAAAGCTAAGCTATTACTCTGCAAGAGAAAACAACCACCAGCTTTCTATTGCGTTTTCAGTCCCGAGGATAGTCTTTGGATATCGCAGGAATGCTTCAAGGACAGTTAAACCCAGGGGATGTAGCGCCAATTGCAGCTTCTGCTTATCTGTTTTTCCCTCAAATTATTTTCTGGCTAAAAGGTACACAGACATAAAAAAAACAAAAAAAACAAATCCACCCAGGGGTTTGTCAAAGGTAAAACTGGACGGTCCAGAGGAGGAAGAAAAAACGGGAGGACGATATGGTGTAGGTCTCTGATGTGCATCTCTGAATCACCTTTGTTGATTTTGTTGGGTTTTTTCGGCACTGCAGAGCCAGAGTCAAAAGTGACAACAAAAAGCAAAGAGCCAAACTGAGGGGGAAAAAAAAAAAAAAACACTTGCTCTATAATACCTTGCTAATGTATTGACACCCCGTTAACCTTTCACCTCAAGTTTCCATTTATTTCATTGAGTTTTTTTCTGATTCTGTGTGATTCCACTGACTGGATGTAATATTTAGTAGAATTTTTTTTCCAAGTGCCATTTATGCAAATACTCCCATTAATATTTTGGTCTGTATGACTGACATTCACTACCATTGTAGTAGTACATTTAGTGCCCATTAAGCTAACCCCAAAAAGGGTGAGCACATTCCACATCAATTTTGTAATTGCTTGTTTATAAAGCAGCCTAATATAAATCCAGCTGTTCAGAGAAGGATTTATAGGGTTGATAGAGAATGAAGGTAAACAAACAGCATCATAAAAATCCTAATTATTCAGTCAGAGCTAAACAGGAATGGCTTGGCTCAAAATATGCTCATGTGTTAGAATGGCTCAGTAAAGACCTACGGCTTAAACGGCAACAAAAGATGCTCCATTCAGGCGAGAAGTATGCAAATGCTACACAAATATCGACTAGTTTGTGTTGGTCTATTACATAAAATCAAAAAAAGCAATATCGGCAAAACAACATGATAAAAAGTTTATAAACATGCAGTATTTAAAAGGATCTGCTTAAAATGAGGATTTGGACCGGAGGTGTGTTCCAGGAGAGAAAGTTGATAAAACAGAGCATCTATTTTTGTCCTGATGGAACACACACACACACACACACACACGCACTGATTGCCTGCAGTGCAGGTCTCTGTTGTGATTGGCTTACAATCAGAAAACACTGCCGCGTTTAGTCAAAGGTTACAGGCAATCATTGTAATTTGCTAATGATACGCTGCTTTGGTGTCATCAGAGCTTGCCGTAATGAGACAGCAGAACTAGTTAAGTACTTTGTAAGTCTAAGCAGTTGGCCTATTAGTTTGTCACTCTGGATACTCAAGGCACCCTCAAGGCTGCACGTAATATTGCAAAATATGCGAGCTGTGTTACATGTCGCTGCTTTCTTGTTCTGCATATGCTGCTGCAGGCACAAAGTTGACTCATTATGTGGAACTCAGAGAGCCCTTAAAAAGCCCCTCTTGGTCACGTGTTGAACTTTGCATCAGTTTAAAAAAAAAAAGCACAATCTGTTTGTACGAGAGCCCCGACTGTGACAGCGACTGACGGCTCTTACCTGAAGGCTTCGATGAGTCTCTCCACCTTCTGTGCTTCCCCTTGAACTCGAACGTGAGCCTGGAACTTTCTCAGAGCTTCGTCAAGTTCCATCCCTGAGAAATCCATCTCATCCACCACACAGCTACCGAGAGGAAGGCAGAAGGAGGCTGGGTTTAGCTGTTGTCAGTCAAAGAAGTGTTTTGAATTCACAGCAAACTGTGTGTCGGAGCTGATTCGAAGTCTCTCTCTTTAGAGTCATATTTCAATTACAGATCTTCTGACCTGGAAGATGCACATGTCAACACACACTAATATAATGCAGAGGAAAGTTTCAGGTGACAGCTGGAGATAAGTGAAAGGAAGAAAAATAAAAAAAATCCAAAAGGAGAGGGGGCAGAGGGAAAGGCTGAAGGCAGGCTACGGCAATAACAGAAGTACATACCAGAAACTCCAAGTGTACATTAGTGAGCTTCTGCACATCACATATGTCTGTTTGACTCAGTGAACGAAAAGTGAGGCTGAGTACTTATGAGTGTGTTCGATGCAGTGACCTATTTCTGCAATCTCTACAACAACCTCAGCAAAAAGCCCCTCCATCCTGGATGTCTGAGCACTGATTGGGTGGGTGAGCAACCACTAAGTAACAACATGCATCTACAGATGTGCCACATATCAGCAGAACCCTATGTTTGCTGCATGTGAATCGTGTAGACAACACTTTTCATAATTCCTTACATTGCTTAATCAGTCAAAGACACAAATATCTTAATGAATCTTTTATCTTTGAACTTTAAACCCAGTCAAGAAATAAAACGGATAAAATCTGCCTTTACCCTTGAAGTGAAAGGCAGAACTACTTTGAAGGAGCCGAAAGGTGGGATGGATGTTATCTGCTGTTGTCTCCCAGATTATCGAGGAACTGTGACTTTGTGTCAAAACACTGTGGTTGCTCACAATCACTGGGGATCCAAACTACAGCTGGGTTTGTTGACCGTCTTCAAATCTACCCACACACTCTACTTAGTTTTCAGCTTGCCAGACCACCTCCCCCCACCCCTTTTCTTATTAAATTCAGTGCTGTTCATCACTTACACTATCTTGCAAAAGTGTTTGTCTTTTAACTTTTTCATGTTACAATTCCAAACATAGCTTTGTTTTTTTCTATTTTATGTGGTAGTTGGGTACATAATTCTGAAGTGGAAATAAATTATTCATGGTTTTCATTTTTTTTTGTGTTCTTTATATTATAAATTCAACTTGGACGTCACCTTTCAACGTAGATTCTCAAATGGAGGCAGGTCAAAGCTTTGACAGAACCATTCTAATCAGATGATTTAATCTAAACTATTCCAGTGTAGCATTTGCTGTATGTTCAGGGTAATTCTCCTGCTGGAAGGTAAACCAGTTGCTTTACTTTTCTTTAATTATTCATGATTTCACTCTGTACTTTAAGACATTGTATTATTCAGGTTTGGTTTAGAGTGAGAGTCCAAGCTCTTGTATTATTTTGCTCTATGTCTGAGCTTGTCTTTTTATTTCTGTCTGGGTTTAAGGTCAATTTTATCATCCTCCCCTAGACATGCTTTTAGTTACTCATGTACTGTTTAGTAATTGTGTTTATTCACTCATTTAATTGAATAATCAGTCCTCGGCTCATCTGAGTTCCCTCCTTTTCTTTCAGCTGCAGCCAGTTTCGAGTTGGAATCCAAATTTTTTGCATTCTGTAACCATCTCACATGCGTACAGGTAGCCAGTTTTCAATCATCTTTTGTCAGTTTCTCCTGTTATGTTATCTCCACAGCTTTGTTCCTCTTCAAGGCAGCTTTATTTGCATAACACATTTTCAGCAAGAAGACTATTTAAATCGCTTTACATGATGAACATGCAAAAGAGGAGTACACTGCAGTTGAATAATGAGGGAAAGTAAAATGAAAAATTTTAAATAAACTGGGACTACAGATTAAAATTACTAATGTTTCAAGTTAGTTTAAACCTTGATTTTTAAAGAACTTAGAGTTTTATTACATTTTCATCTGCTTTATGTGATGCTGAAACAACCATGTTTTTTCAACCAGGATGGATGGATGGATGGATGGATGGATGGATGGATGGATGGATGGATGGATGGATGGATGGATGGATGGATGGATGGATGGATGGATGGATGGATGGATGGATGGATGGATGGATGGATGGATGGATGGATGGATGGATGGATGGATGGAAGAGTCCATCATTCATCTATCCATGAATGATGGATGCTTTATCTAACCCATGAGATAAAGCATCCATCCATCCATCCATCCATCCATCCATCCATACATACATACACACACACACACACACACACACACACACACACACACAACACACACACATCCATCCATCCATCCATCCATCCATCCATCCATCCATCCATCCATCCATCCATCCATCCATCCATCCATCCATCCATCCATCCATCCATCCACCCATCCATCCATCCACATTATGGATGGAATGTGGTTTGCAGGCTGAGTACAATTCTAGTTTTTCTTGCAGCTCTGCCACAATCACCAGATAGTTTTATGGAGTTCCCATCAAATTGTCATTCTATCTGTAAATTTGTCCACTTGAGCTGTGAATAGCTGTGGGCGTAGATTTAAAATTGGCATCTTGTGTTCTCTCTCAGTTCGGGTGGATGGCCATGTTTTGGTAGGATTGCAGTTGTACCATAATGATATATTGAGCACGGCTTTGTGCAATGCCTGAGCACAAACACTTCCCAGATTTCTTTTTGCTGGCGTATGGACGCTTTTGCAAGGCACAGCGCAAGTCTCTCTACGCGCCAGGAACTTTAAATGAATACAGTGCACTTACTCGAGGACGTCCCTGTTGAACTGCAGCTTGCTGTTGCCCAGGAACTCTCCAATCATCTGTCGACTGAGGCCCTTCCTCTGCAGAAGGAAGTGTGCCACGCCTATAGCCGTGTCCGGGACAAAACCACGCGTGATCAGGAAGTGGATGCCCCTCTCGGGGTTCCTGGCACCGCCAAAACCAGAGAAGCAGAAGAGTGTTAGAATTAGCATTGCGTGTTGTCATTTTGTGCTTTCAAGTGTACACGCGTAGGGGTGTGTGGGTGTTTGTGTGTGGGTGAGACAGAAGTTGTGTTTCTCTGCATTTGGGAGTAAATGAGCTTAATATGTGTGAGAGCTAGAGAGTGTGAGTAGAAGGGAGTACAAACTGGGAAAAGAAGCATGCGCTCATGCAGAAAAGCTGTTAGCTCACAACTTTGAGATCAGCTCGCCTGTCACTGAGTTCATTTACTTTAATTTGTATTAACTAATATTAAATGAAGGCCCACCGTCGACTCTATTTTTAGAACCTGAGCAGCTCTAGCATTGTTCACGGCCTCCTCCACTGCCTCTAGTATTCTGCTGCATTTTGCACTCCACTTTTCATCCCCATCCTCCCTCCTGGATGTTTTTTTTTTTTTTCATGGACATCACACAATCAGAAGATGGCACTAAACAGACACTTCCCCCCGGCAATTACAAGCAATAATAAGCTGCTGTTCATAAGTATTTTAAAGGGTTGTTGGGAGTTTGTTCAAAACAAACATCGGGGCTTTGAAGTCAAAGCCAGAGGATGGGGAAATATTTAACGTGTTTTTATTTTGTCACAGAGCTTTATGTGAACTGCCAGCCCACTCACACGTTGAACAGGTTGAGTCCGATCCTGTAGAGGCGTTTGCGATGCGTGTCGGTGGACAGGGTTGGGGAGCGACAGGAGGCTGGATCCTGGCAGCGGTCCCTTGGCAGAGAGACGACAAGGGCCTGCAGGGAATCCGGACTCGGACCCCCGGGGACCTGCTGGGGATGAGTGTAGTGATACTGCTGGTACTGAGTGTAAATTTGAGCAGGTTGCTGATTAGACTGCACTGAGGTGGAGATTGACGTGGAGGTAGAGGTGGAAGTGGAGGATCCCAGTCTGTCTGAGCTGTTTTCCCCCTCCATCCCAACCCCTGCGGCAGCTGGTGCCGCAGACCCCCTCCTAGATCCCGGATCGACCATTTCCAGCTCCTCGCTGGGCGGAGGGGCGGGAAACTCGGGTTCCTCCATCGACTGCCCGTCCCCTCCGCCGCCTGTCCCACTAACAGAGGGCTTCCTGCTGCCTGATTCTCCTCCGCTTGCATTTCCCAGAGAGGTGGTGGTCGTGGTGGTCGCGGATGAGATGGTGTAGGAGCTATTGCTGTCTATGTGAACAGTTACATCCCTGAAAGCCATAAGCAGGGAGCTGGCGCTGCGGGGCAGGCCGGCGCTTTCTGCAGCTGCACGAAGGGCCCCGGGGTCCATCAGAAGTCCCTTCCCCTCTCCTCCCTCTGACAGGCTCCAACCGCGAAGAGCATCATCGATGGACTGAGCCAAGGAGTGAAGCTGCAAGGGCAGGAATAAGAAAAACGCACATTAAGTCAGCGACTCTGCGTGAGGTTGTCTGTGTTGAACTGCAGAAAAGTTCATAAGTTCAGGCTGATAATTAATGACTACTGTAAGACATGTCAGGCTACATTGAACATGCTGTTATATCAGCAAGGCAGCGGGTTTACTAAAGGGTAATTTGTGGCTTGGGAAACTTGACATTACTTTACTTTTTCAGATTTTAATTCATCTTTAAGCACACTGGAACTCTCTTGTACAAAATACAATAAATGCTTAAAATATATAAAAACAAGACCCACCCTCATAGCTCTTGGTGAATTACTGCACATAAGATGCACAATGTAAAGTCGTCTTTATAGTGGAACATGACACACAGGCTTTGGAGCAAAAGCTAAACATTTACCACAAACAGTCTGCGCATGTTCAAACAGGTTGGATTTGTATTAAAGACTCCAGGTGATTCAGTGAACCACCTGCAGTTCAGCTTTTGAGTGTGAAAAACACCGTATGAATTCCAAATAACAGATCCTAATGTGCTCCTGAAACTTTTAACACCAAGCAAGGATGGTGAAACACCATGTTTTGCAAAAGTACTCACACCCAAAGGAAGAATAAGATCCTATACATACAAACATATTCATTAGATAAATTTTAACACATTACAAATTTTAGCAAAACGGAGTTGCTTATTTTAAACATTTTTCTGAGTCAGAGTTACGTTTCTTTCTTTCATTTTCCTCCATTACATTCCTGTTGAAATAGTTTCAAATTTCTGAGATTCTTTCTTCGTGAACCACAAGTTTATCGCACCAGATCTTATTTATATCTCCACAAAGTGCACTGACCTGCTCGGAGAAGCAGTCTTCCAGCTGTGTGAGTGTAGGTCCAGATGTCTGAGACGGAGCCTGACTTGGAGCTGATGACGGGGCATTTGCTGGGGCTGACGCTGGTGACGGGGGAAGAGATGTGGAGCGACATGGAGGTGGAGGAGGAGTTTTTGAGCGTAAGGGAATCTGTCCACCTCCTGGATGCAGAGTGTAGCTGTGTCTCTGGGCCGCATTCCTGCTCCGGGATGAAGGGCTGGGATGGCGCAGGGAGATGCGGCGAGGCAGCTTGCTCTCTGACAGCGAATTGCGGATCTTCTGGAAGTTCTTGCTGAGCTGGTACTGGCGGAAGGCCGTCTGGATGCGGCGCGCTGCCCGCCTTGCGATCAGATGGCCTCCATACTTCTGCTCCAGCTCCTCTATCTGAGGGCACAGGAAGGTGGTGAGTGGGAGTGAACACATCAAACGCCTTTAAATTGCTTTGAGAGTCATTGAAAAACACTGCAAGAGTGATAAACCCACTGAAACACGTTTTAATCATTCATCAGCAATCAAACACGCTGCCATGTTCGTGCAATGAGATCAAAAGAGCCAAGAGGAGTCCTGAAATACACACTCACACTGTTCACAGAGGTATCCTTCTTAATTATAGGTTGGCGTGGTTTAGGGCTTAGGGAATCATCATCCTTCTGCTAATAGTTCATAGCAAGGATATAGAGATGGATCATGACATGGGGGGGGAAAAAAAAGTAAGCCTATTTGTTTGCAGCGCCACCCAAAAATCCTACAATTTCTCAGAACTTCACCTTTAATATTTCCAGAGGAACGAGAGGCAGGTGGGGCAGGGAAAAAAAAAAAAGAGGGAAACCTCACAATATGTCTGCTGTGTGTCTGGTCACACCACGAGTGGATACATGCACTCAAGCACCGGAGCAGCACAGCGAGATACAACAGCAGACCCTTCAGTTGCTTGCTATGAGGAATAAAGACATCTTCAGCCACCACGAGCAGTTATTAGTTGTTACCATGACAACCTAGCATCTCCCTTTCCTCTGTTCCTGTCGCTGTGGCACTCAGTATCCTGGGTGTTCTTTTTCATGTCAACAGAGACGGAAATAGATCTAAATGGGAATCTTTTTTGTCAAGAAATCTTCTCTCTCACACACACACACTCGCACGCGCACACACACCTGCCCACGTTAAACAAGGTAGAGCTGCCAGCAGTTTTTACTCCAAACCTTGTGATTGAGCATATTGATCCACTAAGGAAAAGGCATACCTGTTTGTTTTTGTTCTCCAAATTGATCTCATACTCGCTGGGTCCCTCCCTCTTCAGCCCCTTCACTTCCTGTCCTCCACCAGAGGACGTCCCATCCTCCAGGCTCAGGATCTGTCCGCTGCAAGGGAAATAAGAGCAGAGAGATTTCAGTTCCTCCCCCACGACCAAATATCTTCACTCTTTACAGGGGCCTGGCCTTCAGCTCTGTGGAGTGGGTAGAGATTCATAAATTAGGCAGAACGTGGACTGTGGTGGCCTGAGGGGCAGATGACTGACTTTCCGTGTCCACTCTTATTTGGTCAGACTTGTGGCTCCACTGCAAGTTGCAGGCAACGGCTGAATACGAAAAAGCTGACAGCATATAGAGTCCAGATTCAGAGGCAATACCCTTCCATAACATAGCATACACACAGGTTCAAATTTTTAAAATTATGTCTAAGAGATATTTGTTGATAAACTAGATTAACTACCCAGGCTTTTTGCACAAGAATATGTAAATACTTTAAATCTAATGGAATAAATTCATTTTCAGATGCAGTAGTATATTGAAATTTTGAGTTTGTGATGGTGGGGGAAGGAGAATCCAATATTTCCATCCATCCATCCATTTTCTGTACACCCTTCTCCCTGGTGGGGTCGGGAGGCTTGCCGGTGCCCATCTCCAGCTAACGTTTCAGGCAAGAGGCAGGGTCACCCTGGACAGGTCGTCAGTCTGTCGCAGGGCAACACAGAGTCAGACAGGACAAACAACTATACACACACACGCACACGCACACACACACACACACACACACACACACACACACACCTAGGGAGAATTTAGAGAGATCAATATGCCTGACAGTCATGTTTTGGACTGTGGGAGGAAGCTGGAGTACCCGGAGAGAACCCACGCATGCACAGGGAGAACATGCAAACTCCATCCAGAAAGACCCAAAGCCAGGAATCGAACCCAGGACCTTCTTGCTGTAAGGCAACAGTGCTACTGCGCCACTGTGCAGCCCAGGATGCAATGTTTGTCCCATTAATTAATTCATCAAACCATTTATTTATTCCTATATTTTTTGCCAATTTTGGCAGGAACCACCCTCCATACTTATCATTTTTCAAAATAGAAAAGGTGAAAAAACAAAAATTCAGCAAAGATTTTGCTCAAAGGGGAAATGATAAAATTCAGCTTTCATTAATCAATCAATCAATCAATCAATCAATCAATCAATCAATCAATCAATCAAATGTATTTGTATAGCACATTTCAGCATCGAAGCAGTTCAAGGTGCTTTACACCATGAAAACACAAAAATATAAAGTCATAGAAGACACCAAAACACACAGTGAAGAATTGAGAAAACCAGTTAAAATTATATTTTGCCAAGTGCCATCATTACACATCAAAATACTGGTTAGTGTTTCATTTATTATGGTCCAAAGCAACTCTAAACATTTGGGTTTTTAGTCTAGATTTAAAGAAACTCAGTGTTTTTGGTGTTTTGAGGTTTTCTGTAAGTTTTCTGTGTTCTATGCACCACAGATTTGTAGTGCACAGAAGCTGAATGCTGCTTCTCCATATTTGGTTCTGGTTTTGGGGATGGTGAGCAGAACCAGAAGACCTAAGAGTTATTGAAAGTATGTAGCAATACGGCACCACAATACTTTAAAGCAGATCATTAATGTACTGTGGTTCAGATTAGTAAAACTCACAGATTCACACACTGATGAATCATAACTATGTTGTGTTTAGTTTTTTTTGGATCGGGGGTGTATTATGTAAACATTAGCTTACAAAGCTCTTATCAAATTTTCATGAGTTTGCCTAACACTCTCCTTTAACAGTTGGACAAAGGTTCCCATCTTTATCCGGTGAGACTGTCATGCACAAATAAAAATCTCATATTTAGCGGTGAAAACTTTCAGTGATTCCTTTTATGTTTCTGTGTTTATTTTTGGCTAGAGCCAAGGTGATTTAACAGCTTAGACGCTGTGCCTCAAGAGAGCTTTCAAAAAGGAAAGCCATGTGCAGCGTATTGCTGCAATAAAGACCTGTAAGTTGTAACTTGTGTTTTTCCCACAATATTCTTATGCCAAAGGATTTGATCTCTTTTATTTAGTACCGATATTATGCCAGACGAATCCAGAAAGTGTCTGCACCACTACTGAATCAAATAGAAAGTGTTACACTGACTTATATAAGGAATTCAAACAAATAACTCCTAGCTAAGACTTGCCACTCACGTTTGTATTTATTTTCTCTTGCAATGTTTCCACGCCAGCCTTTGCTCCACTCTCAGTTTTTACTATTAAGATCAAGGCTGAATTCATGTATGACCCTCTGAAAGCTAATGTGTATCCATGGCAATGACATCATTTGGATGAGCCTTTCGTTCTCTGTGTGCTGCGTGGAAATAAAAAGATTATTGGGGAGGCTTTTTCCCGTGTTGCGCTGTTGGGATTAAGCTTTCAAAAACACTGCAAACAGGAATGCCATGCCAATACAGTCAGGCGTGACTCAGAGAACAAGTTAGGGGAAACCCTAATCTGACTCCACCGATACAGGGACTTCATATTCATGACACTTTGAATTCAGCAACCCAGAGTGATGCAGAGCAGAGAACATTCATACATACCAAGAATATTACAAGAATACACCAGTACCACCTGCCTACTTCAAAGCGACCTTACAAATTGAACGTCGGCTCATGCCAAGATTTCCACATCTGCTAAACTGAGCTACATGAAGTCGAAAACACACACCTACAGAGATCCAGCTGGTTTTGTGAGGTACTTATAACGTTTAAATTTTCTAAATATTTGTCATATTACATAGATGTTATGATAGTGAGACATGGAGGTGGCAGCATGATGCTGTCTTATGCTTGTCTTAAGCTATGAGATAAAAGCAGATCAAAAAACTAAAGACAGAGGTGGATACTCACCTTCCATGAGAGCAACCCTAAACATGCAATGAGTTCTACAAAGAAAAATTTTAATTTAAGGGATATGATCACTGTCAGATATGGGTTAAGAGGTATTTTCATTTAACTAAGAAGTTTATTTTCAAAAGAAAATCTAACAAGCATAGTCTAAAAAAAATACAATCAGCTAATAAAAATCAAATTTACATTTTATTGAAGTTATTACTTGAAAAATACATGACATGTGAAAAAAATATACTTTTCTAATCAGTCAATGGAAAAATCTTCACTGGCATTACAGCCATCAAATCGTTCTTATTTTTTAGCATTTCCCACTGGTATCTTACAAGTTATCTTTGATGATGAGCTCCAAGTCTTTAAGGCTGGAATGCCTCTATGCCACCTCTTTAATAATCTTACTGACTTTCTCACATTTACGTCAGGACCCAGTATGAGCCATTCTAAAATGTTACTATTACTTCCAATGAGAAGAAAAATGTTGCCACAATTAGAAGGTTAAACTTAAAATTTGCTGGATAGATCATTTTGGACTCAACTATATATTATCCAGTCAAAGTGCAAACAAAAACCCACTTAAAAAACTTGTGACAAGACATTAAAATAGATGCTAATAAACACGCTCGATCCAATCTGACTGAACTTTAGTTATTTTGCAAAGCAGAAAGAAGTGCCAAAAGATTTGCAGTTGTAGTTTCAGCGAGGCACACCAAACTTTTCAGATTTATATTTATAAAATTAACAAAAGAACATGTAACCTTTTCCATCACTGCACAATAAAGCTTGATCTACCACAAAAGAAATCCCTGAAAATACATTGAGGTTGTTGCTTGTGACTAGACAAAATCTGAAATGGTTTGTACAGTATGACTGCTCATCTCAAAAGTGAAAACCAGAAGCTGAGCAACATCACAAAATTCACATCAGAGTTTAAATTTAGCTTCAGAACCCAGCAGTGTCAAGGGTGGAGTAGGCTGCTCCCTGAGGTCAGCCATTTTTAATCCCAGACACAGATGGTACAACATTCTTTTACATGGTAGCATTATCGAAATTCTGCGAAAAGTCATGTAGGGCTTAAGTAATTTGCCAGCATAACACAGCAAACACCCTCATTCTCTTAGGCCTTCCGATAATCCAGATGTTCTCACACATAAGGCTTCCCTTCATCTTTGCAAACTTCTTTCCACATAGGAATGGGATGAAAAACTAACTTTCAGCACAAAAGAGCTCTGGAGTGGACAGATTTATGATCATACCCTGAAGGCTTTAAGACTATATGCACTCACAAGCGCGAGTGTGATGCTTGTGGAATCTCCCGTCCTGGCCGGATACTGCTTACTCCGATTATTTTTACACGAACGAAACCAGAGCTAAAAAACAACAGGGGAGAATTAAAAGCCAGCTCATGCTTAAATAATGAGTGCATCACTTAAGTCTCTCTTTGTTTCCTCTGATTGCTGTGAAACGAAGTATACTGCAGCGTCTCTCACTAAAAGTCGGAGACAGGGCCGGAGAGGCTAGGTTGGCTGTATCCTCTCTAAGATAGAGTCAGCGAAAAGAGCCAGAAAGAGGAGAGCAGAAAGCGAGATAACTACAGAGAAGTCGGAAACAGTAAGATAGTTACAGGCTGCCTGTTGGTTTGTGCACGCTGGAGGCTGTCTCTATCAAAAAGTCTATTAAAACACTGCCATGCCCCAGCGCTGCATCAGAATACATTAGAGTACATTAGAATACATTAGAGGGTTTTAAAGCAAGACCTGAGCTATTAATGCATCTGGCCAGGCAAGAGTCTCGGTGATGATAGGGGCACTGTGCGCACTTTCTCCTGCAAAGCATATGCAGCAACAAACACAGACAGCACACATGCAAGCACAGGCGTCATCAGGGGGCGAGATAGAAAAACCTTTGTCAAATCGTATCGTTTAAAGCCCTGCACGCCCAGGGGGGGATGCACACCCACACACTTAAAGGTTGGAAGAGCGAAGGGTATGGCAGGTTAGGCTAGAGGCAGATCTCATGGCATCTCTTGGGAGGTGAGTGTGCACTGATGGATTTAGAGTGTGTATCAGCAACTGTAGAGGCAGTGAAGGATTGCAACCAACATGTTCATGTGATGATGATGATGATGATGATGATGATGATGATGATGATGATGATGATGATGATGATGATGATGAGAGTGGTGATAATAAAGAGCTGCATTGGCATTAGAGAGCCACACCAGTCTCATCTCAGCTGGACGCCCACTGCCTCTCTGTCATTTGCCCATCCAATCAGGACCGTGTGAGTGTAGGAGTTAAGTCGTTAGATCTCCACAGAATACCAGACAGACAGACAGATGGTGATATTGAGAAAAGAAATAAACTTAATGGGGTGGGATGAGGTGGAAATAATTGCGACGCAATGATTGAGCAAGACGTGGTCTTCCAAAAAGCAGGCAAAAAAAAGATAAAAACAAGCGAGAGAGAATAAACAATTGCATATGAAGATGAAGCAAAGTAAAAAGGGTTTAAAGAAGAAAGGCGCTCATTCAAGCCTTTAAATGAAAGTTTACACATTCACACTCTCCACGCACAGCCCACTCAGAAACAAGCTGTTAAAATGGCTACTGTAGATTCTCCAGTTACTATGGTAGAGATATCTGTTGCATCACTTCAGAGTTGCCATGGTCGTTTTGATACCTACATCATACCACCTCCTCTTCTGTTGTCTTTTTGTGAGTTGCAGACGGTGAAGCTATGCGTTTGCTACACATTTAGCCATGTAGCTGTACTGCTGAACCTCAAAATTACACCACTTTGCACTGACATATGGACCAGTTCAGCACTGCACAGTTCCCATCAGGCATGATTAAAAGTTTTAAGTGTTGGCTATTTTGTTGGCAATAAGGCAAAGAGAAACTGACAATTCTTTTGTTTACTTCTTTTCCCCCGTTTTTCGTTGCGTACTTTGAATAAACGTTTGTCTGTAAGTGTGAATGCATCGTAGATTTCAGAAAAAAAAATGACAGCATGCACATTGATGTGGTTTATGAAAAAAGAACAAAGCCTGACTGGAATGCCCAGCTGTTATTTTGAAAGACCTTCAGCAATCATTTTAAATCAATTTGCTATTGAAACCATATGGTCTTGTCAATATATTCCATTAAAATGATTTTCAAATCCTAACAATGTTTTCTGAAGTCACTGCATAAGCCACTACTTCCACCAAAACAATTATCCCAAACAGATTTGTATGGGCACAATCCTGTCAGTTAACCCCAGCATGCATGAACCTGCGGTACAGCCCATGCTATTACTATAACCGAGTTAAGACCACAGAGAAAATGTAGGAAAGAGAGAAGTTTGTTTCGATAAGCAAAAGCAGTTTGAATTCAGACAGCATGAGGTGTCAATGCACTGGCAAATCACATAACAGTTTAAAGTGACGCAATATGAATATAGCATTAAAGTGGCGAACACATACAAAAACCTACAGGAAGAGAAATTTTAAATATGATCAAAAAAACCTAAAGTTCTGCAGACAATCAGCTTCATCATCCATGCCAGTAACCATCATGGCTTCGTATCCATATGAGTCAAACTCTAGCTCAGGCACATGACAATTAAAAAAAAAACCTTCAACTCGTGCAACTCAAATGCTTCAAAATCAATGTTGAAATACTTTAAAAACAGCACCTCTGCTACAATACTTAAAAATGTCAGGTGGTTAGCTACAATCCTGTGCCTTTTGTGATGTCATCAACCCAACTACGCACATCGGAGAATTAGCAATTGTCCTCCTCGGCTGAGCTCACCTTGATGATCCCGAGGTATCGGTCTCCGGATGTTCAGGGGCGGGGCAGCAAAACTGATGCAGCACGGTCTCACTCCTGCAGAAGGATGGAGGAAAAAAGCAGAGGTCAGCAAAGGAGAAAGAAAAGGAGCAAGGCACGCACGCAGAGCTGAAAGGACAGGTTGTCATTCTGTCTGCCGATGATGTGTGTTCAACATTCCTCTTTAGTACCCAAGATGATCACTTTTAACAAACACAAAAAAAGATCCTAGAGAGTCTCCCTTCTTGCTCTTTGGATTATTGTATCATTACATTTTACAGTCAGTGACTGATCCCAGGGCAAATACCCTATGTAGGTCAAATCAAGGCTGAGAAAGCTTAGAACGGGTGTATTTATATGTTTGTGTGTACGTGTCAGATCAGCTGCGATTTAGCAGAAATCCCTGAACCCAATCTGGAAAGATGCTTGCTCCAGCTCTGTTTCCTACTTCCTCCTCTTCAGCTGGCCTTTCTCATTTGTCTCTCATACATTTTACATTCACATTCATATTTTAGGCATTACGCTGGAGCTCTTATGTGGAACAAGAAAGAAAAATGCATTCTTAAGCAGCTGTATAGATTGCCTTCCTTTAAATTCAGGATGCCCTATAGTTTCCATTTCTACATACATAAAAATGACAACCAGGACCAGCATTTATGGATTGTTTTATAGGTATTATCTGGGCATCAAGAACATTAGGAACGTCTTCATTGTGCTGAATAAATGCAGTGAAGGGACATTGTTGGCTATACTACAGTCGATTTCATGACCTGGGTTCAGATTAAAGCTCATGACACAAAGTCACAGTGACAGGCAGTCAGAGTCGGCGCAAAACCAGGAGTGACAGTCTGGGCTATAAAAAGCCACCTTTTCACAGCAACTTCTACAGACTTAAAGGGACCCTGATATTTTCCCTAAAAATCTCACACTCTGTTCACACTCTGATTCTGTGATCTGCTACTTGATCCAAGATCAATGGAACACATACATGTGCTTTTATAAACTTTAATAATTATTTCTGAATTCATTTTTGCCATTTTCTTTAATCATGCCCCTTATGTGATTAGTTTCTTGTCCGAGAGCTTACAGAAAACCTCAGAATGCATATGCTTCCTCTTAAGGTTTGGTTTTCACACAGTTAGTTGCAAATGAAGTAGTGATCCTTGGCTGCAAACGTTCATGAACCTAATTTACTGCCTGCTAGTTTTTGAGTCTCAGGAACAGTTTCTCAATTGTGATCTATCCAACACAAAAGCTTCTGAAATAGTCTTCATTTCACACATTCAGAGCACAGAGGTGTTGTCAATGAGATTTTTTTTATGTCAAATTGGAGGAATCAAAGAAAGGAGAATCAATGCAGCTACTCTTCTGGGCATTATTTACTAGGTTAGGCTAAAAAACACAGTGACATCTGTAAATTGTCATAGTCCTGGAGTTTTTTTTACATTTTGTTATTTTACAATGAAGAACTTCAATGTAGTTTTTTTTTACCTAAAAAATGGTGGATAATAGGGAAATAAAATGACACATGGTTTTTCTGTGACAGGGTGTCTTATATTAGCATTCGGTCACCTTTTCCCTGATGCCTCTAAATATAAACCAGTTCATCTTCAAAAGTCGCCCAAGTCAGACCACCTGTATAAAAGAGTACATCTGCATAAATGCTGTTGTCCTCTGAAGGCCTCCGAAATTTACAGGGAACATTAGAAAACAACATGAAGACCAAAGGACAGACTGGGATAAAGTCGTGGAGACGTTTAAAGTGTTAAGTTCTAAAACAATATCACAAGTTAGGAGCAATCTCAGGGGGAACTGTTCAAACTAAAAATTTAAACACAATGGCACTGCAAACCACCTAAGTAAACTGGACTGGAGGATTATTCTGGGAGGAGATATAGATATAAATATATATAGATATAGAAATTCACAATTCAGTTGAGAAAATCTGCTAACTGGGCAACTATTTGTAACAAATGTGGCCTTTATGGGGGAGAGACAAAGAGAAAGATGCTCTCAGTCCATTCATGATGAAGATGTTGAGGTATTTTCCAATTGACAATGGTAAGCCTATAGTTTTTAGTGTGTAACTTGATTCAAACTTAAATTTTGACAATTGTAGGATCTATAATTAATCAATCACAATTACTGTATATTAATCAAAAACTATGTATCGACAAAGTAAGCAACATATTCAACTCAAAAGCTATTTGTGCTGCTAAATTATTGGATGAATAGACATATGAGCTCTACAACAAAGATATTTGTTTTAATCTGTTTTTCAGGTTACTCAACCAGATTGGAGCAAAGTGCTATTATGCCCATTCAGCTTTCAAGTGTTTTAGCAACCTCTCGTTATTCATGTGACTTCCTTGAAAAGATACTGGTTTAGAAATGTGAACAGAGGAGTCACTGTGGTGGCGCAGGGGTAAAGGACAATCCACACGGAGGCCTTGATCCTCGATTCGGACGTCATAGGTTCAAGTCCCGGCCAGAAGACCTTTGCTGCATGTCTTCTGCCTCTTTTGCTACCTACTTTCCTGTCTAACCATGCTCAAATAAAGGCTGAGCCAAAAAAAAAAAAAAAACCTTTAAAAGAAATGTGAACTGAGGACAATGACAGTACCATTGGGGACATCTGTGCTTGCTGCAACATGTTTTGCATTGAGATGGTATTTTAGGCTTGAATAGCTTCACTGACAGACCAACTCCTTTTTGCACGATGTAAACAGAAAACTCTTTACCAGCATCCCATCAGATCATTTTTTTGAAGGTTCTATTTTTATATGTAACAAAAATGCGATTCACTGTGTAAAACTTTTAATGGGCTAATATTTGTGTAGTTAATAAAAAATAAATTCATTAAGGTCCTGGACATAGTTTTTAGATATGCAATAATGGGAGAGACAAACTTAAAGGTATCCAGTTTAACTGGAGTAAAAAAAAAAAAAAAAAAAAAGCTTTACAAATCATTTACTGAGGGGTCCTGAATACATGTGCATATTTTACATGTTTATTTGTAAGAACATCTATAAACTGTTTCATGTTCATACCTCTTCACATTGTCCCCTACGTCAGCATGTCTATCACTTAAATAAAACATGAACACTGTGAAGTTTGTGGTTGTAATGTGACAGAATGCGGAAAGGTTCAAGCGATATGAATAATTTTGCAAGGCACTGTAGGTTTGCTTTTTTCCACCAGTCTGTGCAAAAAAAACATTTTCAGTGAATTCAAATTGTGCAGCCAAGCCAGACAACAAGACCAAGTCGAAGACTGAACACTTTTACTTTTTCTGGAAACATTTCACACAAAGCAGATCTGGAAGCTAATGAACTCCAGAGCAATACTGTACAACAAATTCCTCTTTTTTTTTTTTTTTTTTTTTTTTGAAACTGCTCACAAACCAACCAAATCAGCAAATATAATAGTCATTGGAGAGGTGATGATGTGTTAATAGTAACGCTGCATGATGTAACCTAAAAGAAGCTGTCGCAGTAGTGACTGATGGGGAGATATGTTCCTCTCAGTTTGACATCGTGGGGAAAAATAGATTCTTTCTCTTTAAAGTGCAGTTTTGACAGCTGTCTTCACATGTTGCAGTGTGACGCTTCTGTGTAAAGACACTTAAAAAAACCCAAAAAAAAACAAGCCTTGTACTGTATATTTGGAAGTTCTTCTGAAGCCGAGACTTTCATCTAAAAAGATCCAAACCTTCTGCACCTCTGTGGTATGTGGGTTTTATTTTTAAAGCTTTTAAGGGGTGCCAACATGTCAGTGTGTTAGTTCAGATTTAAATAAAGGACTGAGCTCTGTGTGGCTGCACAAAGAAGCAGCTAAAGAACTTTCTTGAACTACTGCACACTTGCTTTGTTTCTTGTTTCTTGTGGATGTTTCTTTTATTCTTTGCTGCAAAGAGCTATTTAATCGTAGGTGCAAGTTTGCTCAGCTCATTTGGAAAGAGATGTGTCAAAGTGCACGAGAGCCAGTGCTGCAGTTTAGCTTGTGCATGTACGGTTTTGTTTTTCCACAGGTGTTCTGGGTTTCGCTCTTCTCTTACTTCTTCAGCAGGAACAGGGTACATTAAGTTAATGAGGTTTGCATATTTTATTTTTTCCTTCGTTTGTGCACCTAGTCGCACTTTTTCTCTATGAGATGGAAACTCACAAGAGACCTCATGATTACTTATTATCTCCACCCCTGCAGACACAGGGTACTTATGCCAGAGATACCGCAACAATGTTGCAGGTGGCAAAAAAAAAAAAAAAAAGCTCATTTACCTTCTTGAACGTTCTTCCTATGAAAACACAAGGTAGCCAAGAAATCCACAAAGCTACCTAAAACAACACTCTGCACTATATGAATGTCACCAATATGCTAATTGGTGTAAAAATACAAATGACTGAAGTATTGTTAATGTGCAAAAACAAATTACTACCTAGAGCTAAGCAAATAAAAAAAGATCCTCCACAGATTTATTCATGTTATTTTTTATGCTTTGTCGTATCTGTACAGATTTAAGAGATAAATCTAATTTTGTGTGCTTTAAAAACTGCTGCTGGGCAGCGTTTCTTACCTTAGCATGAAATCAATCTAGCTTTTGTGTCCCTGTTTAATAAGATTTATTACAGGTTTGTTCTACAGTGCTTTGCAAAAGTGTCCATATGAGTTCTAATGGATTTTTTATGTGACAGATTCAGCCAAGCCAATCATTGTAGCTCTGGCTGTATGGTTAGTCATTTTTCAATTGGCAGATGATCCTCCACCGTCAAAAATGATAAATTCATTGCTCTCTCTAAAGAAAAAACCCAACATCCCAAGGACATGACATTGCCACCCCCATGTTTCACAGTGGGGCTGATTTGGTCAGGACAATGCGTAATATCAGTTTTCTGCCAAAAGTTATACTTTTAATCAAAACGGTTTCATGCACTTTTTATCTGACCAGACCACATTACCCTGCATGTTTGCTGCGTCTCCTTCATCGATTGTGTCCATCTTCTTAAGGCTTTTCTCCATTGGGACCAGCTCATTTGGAGTGCACAACTACAGCTGACCTGTCAATCTGAGTTGTGGATATTTGCAGCTCTATAGTTTAGGTGGATGGCCACGTCTTGGTAGGTTTGTAGCTGTGCCACACTTTTTCCATTTTCAGATTACTGATTGAAATGGACTGAAATGTTGGGCATTGATTGCTAACCCAACTCTATTCTAAACTTCTCCATAAATTCATCCCGGGCAAGTCTGTTTTTTATACTTAAATGAAGTTACACACGAGTGAACTAATTGTAAATATTTGTGTTTGATTTTAATTAGTATCAGAGTAAAGTGGCTGCACTGTGGTTGTGGAATTTACCTAAAATGAATTAAAGCTAGAGGTTGGGTTGTGATATAAGAGGTGTGAATGATTTTGCAAGACACATGAAATAGATATGAGTTGCATATGTCTTTTGAACAAATCCTTAGTAGCAAACTAAAAGATCCTGTTACGCTGTTCTTTTGTAACGTGTTTGAATATAAAATTAGAGAGTTTAAAAAAAAAAGCTGAACACGTGAAAACACACACACACACACACACACACACACTTTCACTGGCTCCATCTGTCTGCATAAGAAACACACACACACGTACATGCACTTCTGCACATTCAACTCGAACGCTTACAAAAAGAACAGGTGAATATTTTAACACTACATGCATCCTGCTGTTGGCCCACGTCCTCTCCCTCTCGGAGCCCTGTCTTCTCTGCTTCATCACTCTCCTTGCGTTGCTTTGTCGCCGAGCTTTTACCAGTGAGGGTCAAGGAGAGAGAGCAGGGAAAGTTAAAGGAAAACAGTAGTGTTGCAAAAAAGACTAGCTCTATTTGGACTGGGAAAAAAAATAATAAAAGCTCATGTGCCCTTTTCGCTGTGCCACAGGCTGCCACAGCCTACATTGTCCACACTGCTTGTTTGCAGGTATTGCAGCCAGAGGAGACAGACGCCCCACACGCACCCTTTTGAAATATTTCACTTCCCTGGGGTTTGGTCTCCTGTGGTACCTGTTTCACTCCCTGTGTAGTGAGCTCTCCCCCCCCCCAACGCCCGCCCCCCACTCCCTTTCAATCATTCTTAATTCATCCATCTCTCTCTTATGGAGAGATGGATGAATGGATCAGCTGCTTCCTGATGTGCTGGTCCAGCCTAGCATCACCCTCAAGCTTCCTCTTGTAGACACCTCCAAGGGATCCATCAAAGACAACGACTGAGCACGCATCTCTCCTTCTCTTTCAATCTCTCTGCTTTTTTTTTTTTTTCCCCTCCTGAGAATGGCTGATTACTGTTCGCTCCATGGGCTAAGTGGGGCAGATAGAAGGCTCAGCTGGAAAGAGACAGAGAGAGAGAAAGAGAGACAGAGAGAGAGAAAAAAGAGAGAGAAGCAGACCAAGCGGAGGAGAGCGTCTCCTCTCCTTTCCTCGCACTCACGTGCGCTGACAACACTGACAAAGATGCAAAGCGCGCTCACTGCCAAGCCTGAACACTGCTCACTACTCTACATGTCATCCTTTTGTAACGCTGCAAAACACTACAATCTATAGAGACAGAAAATATCAAATAAATAGATACAGTAGGATGTGCGAGGCATGCTCCAACATAGGGTTGTGCACGAAAGCTCACTGACACATTCAGGAGTTGCAAGAGGAACATGCTGAGACAAACTGACAACAGGAATAACAAATCTGATCCTCAGTCATCTGCAGGCGGAATACAGCTGGCAAGGACGCCAAGGTGAAAGGAACCCCACTGCCTCCATCCCCACCCCTTACCTGATGGCGTACACTAAAGAAAAGGTAAACCCTAGAAATGTACTTTGATGCAAAATGATTCAAGTTCACAGAATGTGGGGTTAGACTCAGACTTGGCCATTGTTCGTACCTTCGTACTGGAGAATCTGGAGTCAGTGGTGGTTCTCGTACAAATGGCGGGCCCCTGTTTCTGCCGCCCACCAGCTAAAATGCAAGCAACTATCTGAGTTTCTGCATGGGGAGTGGGTGGCAAATTCAATGCAGGCTTGCAGAAAGCACATAATATTGTCTCCCTGTCCTGCTGCACTTCACATCCATAAAAGATATAGAAAACTTGTTCATGGCAACTTGTACTTTAACTGAATTTGTGTGCTTTAGATGAGAGTAACCCTGAACTCTTCTGCAACACACAAGTCAGTCTGACATGAAACAAAGGATGAATATATAGGGGGGAAAAAATCTCCTGGCTGCAAGAGGATATAGTGGAGAAGAAGTGATTCTATGGGCTTGAGTCATTTCAAAAGACGCATGGAACCCAGTCTCTGAAAGATAACATGATCACATTCAAATACTGGGAGTTTCACAATATAAAAAATAAAAAATAAAAAAAACTGGTGGCCTTTTGCAAAAGACGGGTTGTCATTGGGTTTTTCCCTAGGAAAACAGTCCATAACATATTATCAAATCAAAGAAGAAATGGTGTGTTGGAGACAAGGTTAGCCTTCTTATATGATCTGTCCACAAACTTAATTCTTATGGAAAACCTCTAGGCTGAGCTGAAGAGAAGGAAGCAAGAGAGAGGAAATAAGTTTGTGGATGACCTAGAGTGATTGTGCAAAGAGGAAAGGTTAAAGATCCCCCTCTCTCTCTCTGAACATCATACAATAAATTAAGATGTGTTCTTTTGCCCACCTAGAGGAAGCTATAAAAGTGTAGGGGTGCCAATAATTATCGCACTGGAAGTATTGTCAAAGGCTAGTTCTTGGTGTATTTTTTACACTAGCTGATGTTAAAGGTTGAATATTTCTAAAGTTTTGGTTCTACTCTGTTGTAGAGGAACCCTATGCTGCTGCTGAAATTATGAATTTATTTATAAAGCTTGTTACACATCTTTGCCAGAAGCAGCAAAAAAAATAAATAAATAAATAAAATAAAAAATGTCCTCATCTGTATCATCTAAAGATCTGCCACTTAGTGTTTTTTGACACGTAGTGGAGTCCTGACTCCAATTCCAGAAACCACTGCTGAACAATACACAACTCATGATGCAGGCATGGATTACAGTGAATTAGAACAATTTGAGAAGTGTAGTCTTGAAGAAGCACATAAAATCGCTAACTCCTTTCTAAAGCATGTCCCCTCACACAAAACCCTGACAGAATTTTGGTTTCCCTCAGTGGGGGTCTTGTCCCACAGAGACCAATCAGGGTCCCCACTGAGGGGAGACCAGCAGTAAAAGAAAGCATACATAACAAGAAAAAAGAAACATGGTTTTATCTCATTAGATGGTGCTCTGGTGCCAGGCAAGATGGGGTTGTGTGTGTGTATTGATGTGAACATGTGTCTCAGCAACATCAGAGAACCCCCCAAGATCCCGTGAGAGTTCCCAGATCCCGTGATGTAATTAATGTAGAGGCAGCAATACCGCGGACAGTGGTGACTGGAGGTGTCTCATCCCCCTGCTGCGCTCATGTCTCGAACTGACAGTGACTACTCGTTTGGCAAAGACACACACACACGCACACACACACCTATACGGGTCTTGGTGTATTAGCACACACACACACACGCACGCACACACAGAGAGAGAGAGAGGCTGGAATGCACATGAGCAAGCACGCGCGCACGCGTAAAGGCCTACAGCTGTTTGTTATGTAATGATTCAGTGATCGTGATCCAGTTTCTCATTTAAATAATCCACATATTTCCTCATCGTGGTGCAGTCCTTGACCGACACACAGCCGAGAAACGGAAACCTCCGTTAATTAAACACCTCTCAATTCGGCGCGCACGTGCATGCACGCACGCTCCTGGTTTAAAGCGGATGCCGCACACACACAAATTACTCCATGCAAAAAAAAAACAAAAAAAAAACAACAACAACAAAACATTCTCTTTAGAGAACTCAAGAAAGCAGGCGGTTTAAAGTTTAAATACCTGCATTTGGGCCTGTTTCTAAACACCTGACCCCTGCTGAAACAGGCGCGATACACGCAAACAACCATATTGTTTACTTACTCGGATTGCCTTGCCAGGGTCAGGGATCGACAAAGAGTTGTTGGGGTCATCGGAACCAAAGATTTGCAACTGGGGCAACTTCCACCGTTTTCTGACTCAATCTCAATGGGGGAAATCGTAGAGGGGTCCGCTGGGACCAACTGCATGTCCCCCGGGTCCATAGGTTGGGCAGGCGGGGGCTGGACGCCCGGAGACACCTCAACCTGCGCTGGTGTTGCCGCATGCTCTGGCAGAGCCCCTGTCGTACTCTTGAGCTGGGGATCCTGCGGGTGGTGGTGATGGTGAAGGCAGCTGGGGTCCGGGAGAGTATGATGGGAATGATGGTGAAGGTAAGGGAGCTGCTGTTGCACCCTGACGTCCCGCAGGTGCCTGTTCTCGCCGATGAGCTCGTCCACCCGCCTGTCCAGCTCCTCTATCCGTGCGCGCTGGGTCTGGATGAGACTCTGCTGGTTCTGCACGATCGTGGTGAGTTCCCGGAGGTACAGAATCGCCTGCACCGGGTTTTCTAGCAAGCTGGAGCTCATAATATCCAAGATAAGTGGAAGGAAGAGAGAGAGAGAGAGCGAGAGAGACAGAGAGAGAGAGAGAGAAAAGCTGGACTAACAGATGGAGGGACACAGGAGATGGAGATACTGTTGTGTGCGGATGAGAAGGTGTGAATGTCCTTCCGCTCTTCTCTTGGTTCTGCTCGGTTGTAGATGTAGCTGTACCGACCGAGCCAGTCTCCTCTTCTCCGGTCGTTTCCCTCCCTCCCTCACTCCGACTCGCTCCTACTGCGCTGAGTGGTGCTGATGAGAGGAGCCAGATCCAGATGTGACAGGAGGGAGGGGTGGCGCTTGGAGGCGGATGCGTCATTACGCACGAAAATATGAGAGCAATCCAGAGCAAGGACGCACCCTGTAGGTGCAAGAAGTTCCTGCTGACAAATTAAATATAATATAATATAATATAATATAATATAATATAATATAACATAATATAATATAATATAATATGGTTGATTTTTTTTCCCATTATAACAACAGAAACGTTACCTATATCTTTCTTTTTTTTTAAATGGACGAAAGAGTACACTGTTCTAATTGACTACATCGTAACAGTCTAATCACCTAAATTAGTTATTCATATGTTTATTGTGTGTAGTGTTGTCACAAACGTTGTTTTTATTCAATTGCAATTTTAGTAAATACATTGAGCAATGAAAAAATGGCAGTACTTAAACTTATCTGGGCCAATTTGGTCAATGCAAAAGTTATTTCCCAGTGTTTTTTACTACCAGAGTTTTTTCTTTTTTTTTTTTTATCATCTTAAGGATGTGTGGATTACATCCATTTACTCTGTCTTCCTCCCACAGTTTGCGTAATATCAAGGTTGATTTATTTTTTAGTCTAAAGTAGTTATAAAAAGGGAAAATACAAAAGCAGAAATTAACTCCACAGTCTTGTCAAACAGTGAGTTCGTACTAGCTTTAGCTGTGACCATTTCATGAGCAAGAATTCACAATATCTTTTGTTATTCATCAAATTAAATTTGTGACACACTTGTTTTTACCTTCTGGTTGAAGAGAAAAATTAAAGAAAAAAAGTGTTGTTGAAAAAGATGTAAAACAATATGAAATCTCAAAGAGTAATTTAACTAACATAGCCAAGTAAGCTAAAGAACGGATCGACCAAGCTAAAAGTCTATGGTTAAAGTAACCAAAGCGGCACCTCAAAAAATAAAATCCGAGTTACCATGAAGGCAGCACCACAGTTTGACGTTGTCATGTGATACAATGTTGCGGAAGTCCAGATATTACGTCTCGTAAAATCAAGTAGCTGTGCAAAAATAACCGAAAGCTTAAGCTAATTATCAAATACATCTTTTGTCGCCGTCAAACACGACCCATGGTCAGGTAAGAATGTTATTTTTAACTCAGCGTTACCCCAACAAACCGTATGGTGCTGCTCTGGGTGCTGCTCTTTAGCATTCCAGGGATATCTTTGATCTGTTTTGTGTTATTTACAAGAAAACAGAGACACTGTGAGTTTATTTGCTACAAGTCATAGCTGGCAAAATCATCTTCGGCGACTGAAGTAGTAAATTACAGGATAGATCCGTAATATAACGGCATCAAATCGGCTTCAGATCTACATTGTAGTAGATATCATGAGAGAGTCAGCAGAGTCCAGAAAAATCGATTAAATTACACCAAAAAGGAGAAAGTCCAGTAGTGGAGTCTGTCTGAGGGAACATGCTGACTCAAAATTAATGGTTGTTTCATTGTTACGTTAGGATTTTATTTATTCTTTTAGACCTTAGATAACTCGATACTGTTTTTGCGGTCTAAGTACATACAATTAAATAAATTTATTCAGGAGGTTCATGTTATTCGTTCAAACGTTTTTAGTGCAGACAATATAAACACGACACGCAATGCAGTATTTTGAACACGTTTTCATTGACGTTATAACCGCTAACTTAAATTATTAGCTAACACTATCAATACTTCACAAAGCTGTTATGGAATAATACAATTTTTGCCGTTTCTTCTTTGCAAAATGAAGCTCAGTCAGATTACATGGAGGGAATATGTGAAAATAACAGATTCTCAATTGATTGTATGTGGTTTATGTAAACAGCTGTTCTTACACATAGATATGCTATAATCCAAACCGTGCGGTTTGGATTAAATACACAAAGCTTTAATGTTTTGTGTATTTAATGTCTTCAATTATATCCATAAAAAAACCACCAAAGCTAAGTAACGAAAACAATTAAAATGTAATGTCTTACAAATTAAGATAAAGACAAAAATCTTAAAACCAAAAATGAGATAAAGCAATTATTAGTTTACTGAAAACCTACATGAAATGGATGATTGTACATATTTAAAACAAGATTTAAACAAAATGTTCACAGAGAACTTTCGATAGATTGCCTGATGAAAAATATTTATGTTCTTTGCTCTACGGATGTTTGCATTGCTCTAAAAATTATTAAAGAAATCTAGTCATAACAAACATCCATCCATCCATTTTCTGTACACCCTGGTCCCTAGTGGGGTGTGGAGGGGTGCTGGTGCCTATCTCCAGCGAACATTTCGGGCGAGAGGCAGGGTACACCCTGGACAGGTCGCCAGTCTGTCGCAGGGCAACACAGAGACAGACAGGACAACAAACAACTATGCACACACACACACACACACACACACACACACACACACACACACACACACACACACACACACTCACACATAGGGATAATTTAGAGAAATCAATTTACCTCACAGTCATGTTTTTGGACTGTGGGAGGAAGCCGGAGTACCCGGGGAGAACCCACGCATGCACAGGGAGACCTTCTTGCTGCAAGGCAACAGTGCTTCCAGTGCACTCCATCATAATGCACAAAACGTTTTGTGCAATCATATCTATTTCAAATCTTCTGTCTCCACAATATTTCAGATTGCCGTCTGAAATATCATCTTAATTTGCAGGATCAGCGTATGCAATGTCATATAAATCAATGCTTAGATGCAATATTTTGCTGTCTGTAATATCTCAGGTACTTAAACTCTTAAACTCTACATGCCAATTCTATATTTGGCCAGTAGCCCTTAATGTCCACACCTGATCTAAATCTTACTGGCAGAGATGATGGATCTCAGGGAGAGTGGAGGAAACATTGTGATGATTAAAAAAAAGAAAGAGAGTAGTGAGGTGAACGTGTGTAAATCCCAATTGATATATAGTCAGCAAGCATGTAGCAATAAAACTGCAAGGTCAAGTTTTCCTAACATTGTGCTCAGGTTTATCAAACGGACACAGATGGTCAATAAATAAAAGAATACATTTCCATAAAGCTGTCTTAACACTTAAGTATTTCTGTGAGGGCGAGACTATATCATGTTAGGTTCAGGTTTGTTTTCTACATATATTCAACAAGCTGACTCTGCACCAGGAAATCTCTTAATACATACACAGAAACATAATCCAAATTTAACATTGTCTCCCATCAAATTTGGTACAGTCAGGAATAAGAATAATATTAGTAAATAGTCAGTATTATAAACGTGTTTTAAAAAATGAGTGGAATGCTCTACATAAATGAAATTTTCAGCTATAAATGGAATCACTATTGTGCCACTCCATCTCATTAATTACTCTAGAAATTTGCTTATTTTCCCCAAATTTAGCACAAACCTAACATTAATCGTTTTTCTACTGTTTTAATTAATATCCATCTCGCTGTTCCTCTTAAACGTGTCTAGTTTAATAGCTCTTGAAAAGGGAGATAAAACAATAACAGTGCTTGGTTTCAGTTTCCTATGAAAATAACAATCTTGCTGTGCGCTGCTGTTTTTTCTTTTTTTAGGATGTCACAGAGGCACTGCCTGGAGGGCCAGGTATACTCGGTGCCTCTCGTTCAGCCTGAGCTGAGGCGAGAGGAGGCTGTTCTTCAGATTGCAGATTCACTGCTGTACTTAGAGGTTATTTCTACAGACATTTTCAGAAGGTAAGCACACAACACACACACACACACACACACACACACACACACACTACAAATATAAATATAGGTAGAGTTTCTAAAGCACATGTCTACAGCATCAGTTTTCCACATTTGAATTCAGAAACACAGACACCTGATTCAGATCCAGTGTTATAAATGGTTGAAATTTTTTATATTTATTTATTTACTTATTTATTTTTGTTAGACGAGATAATAGCCAATTTTCACAGGGAGCGTAAAAAAAAATATATATATTTTTTTCATTGGAAGATGAGCAGTGAAAATATTTTAGGTATAAAGCAGCTCTTGGAAAAGTCTCATCAACGCATTGAATGGACTGATGTTGAACATTACGGCATCTGCTAAAAGTAAGCTGCTATGGATCAAGATGTCACTTTCACTAGATTGCACAGTTATTGAGCAGCGTATGTTTTACACCAGATGGTCCTGTCTGGCACACTGCAACCATCGGCTTCTGTAATTATATCAAAACACATATTCATAGCTGGAAGAGTCAGAAAATCGTAGCATCAGTTACAATATGACCTGTTTTAAGTGTGGAAACTTTCTTAAATTTTGATTTTGATTTGATTGTATTTCTGCTATCAGTGTTTTTACACTGTCTTTAAAATTATGGAATAGTATTGAATTTTCTTTTAGTTATTTTCAAGTCTGTATATGTATGGAAAATCGCTTTGGTATCAAAATGTTCTTCGGTGTTCCGTCTTTTCAAATTTGAAATCATATTTGGTAAGAATGAAAAGCCCGATGAATGTAAATTCAGTGCCTCCACATCACACTATAAGGTTAAAGGCTAAACTAAAATACCAAGAGCCAGTAATGGTCATGTTAAACTCTGCAAACTGTGACATAAAAACGTGTGGAAAAATTCTGCTACCCTCGCGGCTCTGGCGAAGGTCAACTCAACTGGCCGAACCTTTCACAATACTTCAGACACATTTTTCCTGATGCATGAATGTGATTATTGTCATGTTTGTGTTGATGTTGCTCCCAGGGTCTCTGAAAGTGTAGAGAAGAACCGGCGCCAGCTGCAGAGTGTCTCTGACCGGATAAGACTAGCTCAGGCCCGTGTTGACAAGATTAAGGGCAGTAAAAAGGCCACCAAGGTAACAAAGACAAAATTACAAGTTTTACACTCAGATTCTCGTTGAAGCATCACATAAAATCCTTATAAATCTGTGTGCAAAGGTTTTCTCCAGTGCCAAGTACCCTGCCCCAGATCGGCTCCAGGACTACTCCTCCATCTTTACCGGAGCCGCAGATCCTTCCTCTCAAACCCGGCCTCGCCGCAAGATACAGAATAAACTTCGGCCTTTTGATGAGAAGGCCTGGCAGGTGAAAAAAAAAACACACAAAAAACGTCCAATACTGTGCTTATTTTTTTTTCTTCGTGAAATCCACTTATTTTGAAAAAATCAATTGTAACATAAAAAGAAAAGTAGCATTATCGCTGCCGCAATCAACATCCAAAATCAAGCTGAACCCTACAAACTTTTGAAGAGTGTGGAGTTTGATATTTTAATTTTTGTCCAAAACTCGATAAGCATTGAAAAAATCTTATTGAAAATGAACATTTTTAAACTTTAATCTAGTATCTGAAATATAATATAAGCCAGACTTTGTAGCATCATTTACTTTTAATAACTTAAAAGTAGATGATGCGATTGATCTTTGATTTGTCACATCAAAACTTAAGTTTTTGTTTAACTTATTGATGAGCTTGTTTTTTTTTAGTTACGGAGAGAACTCACAGGCAAATTAATGCTTGTCAGAAATAAAAAGAGCAAGAGCCTCCTAGATTGATGTTTTAAGCTGCACTGCAGTGAATAAAGCATTTGCAAAATAAAGGTGTCATAGATTACAAACTGTGCTTGGAAGAATTTGTGCTTAGTGTAGAATAAGTCCAAGTGCAAAACAAAAATGCTCTCACTTACTCGCACTGCGGAGCTGGAAACCAACCCACCTAGTCATATTTTTGGCTATACAAATGTCAAAAATTCTGAAAAAAAAAAAAGATAATGTTTGTCTGGAAATGTGAATTTTGTAATTCTAAATTTGTAGGATCTGTGCAGAAAAGATGCATTTGTGTTGTGTTCACCTCGGCTGTTTTATTGTGAGCGGTGCTCACACATTTCCTTATACTTTCAACATAACTTCATACAGTGTTATGAACGTATATCTATGAGTATACATTCATAGATACCTATTGCTATTGTTAATGCTTGAATTATGTGACCAATTCAGACCTGAAGTCTAACACAGTATCCTGTAAAGAGATATAAATGCTTTTATATGTACAGGTTAGATCTTGATGTTGGTCCTGTGGGTTTCTGGACTCATGGAGAAAGAAGACGTCAGGGCTAATCTCAACTTCTCATATGTATGAAGGCTGCAGGGCAAAACCTCTCTAAATACTGACTGAGATTCAAAAATGTGAGATTGGGGAATGTTTTATCATCAGCCCAGATATTTTTAAATCAAAGAGAAATGAGCCAGAGTGTGCAGAAAGCACGTAAATACAAAAAAAAAACACTGATTTGATCCACAGTTTTGAGGCTTTTTTAGCACTGTGTGTGCAACTATCTCTACTCTTCTGATGCTGTTGGGGAAACACCATCTATTTCCCTCAGCTCATTTATGCAGCTTCCCACATCCACTGTCACTGTGGCAACCGGAGAGATGTAGCTTTTTACTGAGGTGGGAAAAGAAATGCTCTATAAGCTGAGCAATGATGAGAAGAATGAAGCTGCCCATACAACAAGCTCACAGCTGGCTCAGAACATCTGGAAATCTAACAACATCTGGGTCCAGATGTTGACAGACTAGTAGTCTAGTGGGTCCTGAGACTCTGAAGTCTTATGCAAATTTTGTGCTGATATTTGGGTGAAAAGAACAAAAACATGATCCACTTACTGATCATTAAGAGATAGGTTTCCAATTTTTTTTGTGTGTCTTGGCGGCTGTTTTATAGTGCTCTATATGACACTTGTTAAATAAATGTCTGGTTACTCCGTTCTAAAATTGCTTGTATAGGAGTACAGCTTTGACAAGCCTCCTCTCCTAACCCCTTGTCTGTCTCATTTTAACTCCCCTCCAGGCATGAATTTAACCAATCCTTAGTTCGATGAAAATAAAACATTCTTCATATATTTTCCTTGAAAATACCCTTTCTACGCCTTTAAATTACTCAGAAGGAACACCACTTGTTTTGCCTGAAACAAATGTATAAAAAGCATACTTCTCAACAAACAACTAAACATAAAATAAATGCATTTTATTTTTGCACTTGTTAATATCTATAAACGGTTACTATGTTATCCCCCTCCCCTTCTCTCTACACACTTCTTGTGTCTTGCTTATTCAAAATTCAAAATGTTCTCTATTCATTTTTTGAGGTCTTTAAATTTAACCGTCTGCATATTTCGCATATTTATCTGACTTTATCCTGACATCATTCCCTTATCCTCTGATGCAAATTTTGATGTCGCTACATACTTTTTTTTAAATGCATGTGTCATTTCTGTCCGTTATAGGTAGTGTCTCATCAGCAGGTTTAGAAAAAATGGGGGAAAAAACAACCTCTGAAATTTCTACTATTTGACATCCCCCATCTAAATCCAGATCCCAGGTCTCATTCTTTCCTTGTCAGAACCTTTGATGCAGGTTATTTTGCAACCCACTTCGTTAAATTTGTCACATGCTGTACATGGAGTACATCAGAGGCCGTGCGTGCGTTGACAGGGAAAATCGACTGTAAATGCACGAGAGTTTGTGTGTCTGTGTTCGCTCGGCTCAGTAGAAGCTCGTGAATAATTTATAGCGAGCCCCTCCGTTTTTCCTGCACCATCTCACAACCTTTACAAAAATCCTGCATATTTTCTGCTGCGTATGCTTGCTCTCGCCAGAGTGTAGATTTTTGTTTGTGTGAAGGATACGTGTGTATTTGTCAGACTGAAAAAAAAAAAAAAGACACTAGCAGTTGTTTCTGGTGCAGAAATGAATTATTTAACATCCTCCAAAAGAAGTGTCCCTTATAATTCCTGCTGATTGAGGGTGTGCGCGTCCTTTAGCAGAGGGATTGTCGTGGCATTTGTCATTCTGGTTGCTCAAGATTTACACATTCCTCCCCACACACACACTTTGTATTGATCTCTCCCCTTCAGGAGAAGTTAACATATTTCCCAGTGTGTGTGAGCAATAAGAAGAAGGCTGAGGATGAGACAGAAGAGGGATTGGGCAGTCTTCCGCGAAACATCTCATCCGTCAGCTCTCTGTTGCTCTTCAACACCACAGAGAACTTGTGAGTGAACGGAGACGGACTGGAATGCTTCCTGCTGCAACAGCTGCACTGATTTCAAGTTTTTGCCTCTGCATCTACTAACTTGCATCTTTTGTTTTTCATAGATATAAAAAGTATGTGTTCCTTGACCCTCTGGCTGGAGCCGTGACAAAAACACACCAAACTCTGGAGACGGAAAAAGAGGAGAAACCATTTGATGCCCCGTTGTCGATTACAACAAGAGAGCAGATGGAGAGACAGGTGTGTGTTGATCGATAGTGGCTCGGCACATTACGACCATAAACCTATCGTGTATTTCACATGATAGGCCAAAATAAACAAGTGCATAAAAAATGGGCTGTGTATGTGTTCATCCCTTTTTATTTTGATACCTACAATAAAATCTAGTGGGATTAGATATCTGGAAAAAGTCACTTATTCAATAGAGTCCAGCTATTTGTATTGCAATCTGTTCTGTGAAGATCCCAGAGGGAGAAACCTGCTAGAGACTGTAAAATACCTGATCACTCATCCAGAAGGACAACAATGCTAAATGTGCAGCCAGAAGGGAATCAAGGCATGTTTATGTGTTGGAAGGCCTCAGTTACAATTCAGACCAATTTAGAATCTGAGGCAAAACTTGAATATTTCTTTTTCAGATATTTACAGATGGTGCCCATGTAGTCTCAAAAAGCTCATTATTTTGCCAAAAAATTCACTCCAATGAAAATATAGTTGCATTTAGAGCTAAAGAAGGTTGAAGAAAGTTTTCATTCAGTGGGAATAACTACAAATGTATGCCACACTTTTAAGATTCAAGAAAATCCAATTACTTGTATGCACAACTGTGGATGGATCTTTTGCAAAAATCCTAATTGTATGCATTGAGGTTTGTGATTGTAATGTGGCAAAATGTGAAAAACAATGTATAGAACTTTGCTTCTGCAAGTTCCAGCATAGCCAGTATTAGGTTGACTTTTTAATATGCAGGATTGCCTAATTTCTCAATGATGATTCCCCCCGCCCCCTCTCCTCTCTAACAGACAGCTGAAAGTTATTTTTATGTGCCAGACCTGGGTCAGGTGCCTGAGATAGATGTGCCGTCCTACTTGCCTGACCTTCCAGGTATTGCAGACGATCTGTCATACAGCGCAGATCTTGGACCTGGATTCGCCCCATCAGGACCCACTCTCAACATCCCAGAGCTGCCCTCCTTCTCTGGGGAGGGCGTTTCACCAGGTGACATAGCTGCCCTTTGAACACTTGCTTGACTGTGTCTTATATTTGTTTATATATTTGCATCTTTATTCTTTTTCGCCTGCCTCAACTTTGGGCCATTTTTTTTGTTTTTTATTGAAAAGCTAATTTTATGGGGTTTATTTTGTTTCAGGCCCTGAGCTCCAAAATAATCTTCCACCGCCCCCACCTCCTCCCCCACCCCCTCCCTCTGAGCCTGCCCTCCCTCCCACTGCTCCTTCAGGAGCTCCTCCTCCTCCGCCTCCGCCACCTCCTCCTACCATAGAGATCCCCGTGGAAGCTACTCCAACGCCAAGCTCAGGTTGGTTACATCCGAGCTCCTCGCTTTGAGTAAAAACAGTATTAAAGTGCTGAAACCCTCCACTTCTAATGCAGTAGGAGAACTTTGTTTGTTCCCTAGCTCTAACCTAACTCATATTAATGAGTGAAGTTTAACAGGGTGTCCTCACTGTATGCTCTGAACACAGGCCCTGTGTCTGGCGCGCCGAGCGAGGTGGTGCAGCCATCAGATGGGCGCGCCAGTCTGCTGGAGTCCATCCGCAACGCCGGGGGTATCGGCAAAGCCAAGTTACGTAACGTTAATGAACGCAAGATGGAGAAGAAGAAACAAAAAGAGCAAGAGCAAGGTGAGGGACTGAGAGGGGCTCGTCCGTGTTTAATCAGTGACTTCAGGATCCAGTCTAAAGATAAGATGCACCTGTACTGCCACAGTTAAAAAGTCTTCATAGTCCTGGCAGTTTTAGATTTTATATTTCATTCAACTAAAAAGTCTGATTTTTGACAAAAAAATTGATTTTTATTTTACCCAAAAGATTCAGGATTTAAGTATCTACTTGTCTGTTTTTTGTTGTTCAGCTGTTGGAGCAGCATCTAGTGGTGGAGACTTTATGTCCGATCTCTTCAATAAACTCGCCATGCGCCGGAAAGGTGAGAATGTGAAATGCTCTTTATTTTATTTACCCAGGAATATCCCATTGAGATACAGTATTTCTTCTGCCCAAGAGTCTCAATAAAGAACCTTTTAGGACTAAGACCAAAAATATGTTATGTATCAAAATATTTTCAGCTGTTATCCATGTGGAGTCATGACCAGATGCCTTTTTAAACATGACTCTCCAGATGATTTCTGTTTTATAGTAATAGTAAGGCTAGCAGTTAATGAACAGGAATAAATAAAAAACATATTAGCCATTTTGCTGTCATGTACCAATTTTAACTGTGCTAAAGAACTTTAATCTATGCTGAAGTCCATTGTTACTTGTACAAATTATGGAAATGTACAAATAATAATATATCACAATAATACACTTAACAAAAAGAGTTATCTACCAAGGTTAATACAAGTAGTGAAAAAAAGTTGGTCCCATTATTCAGCCTTGTGGAACACCGCTCTCCACATGTGACCCAACCAACTGGGTTCGTTTGAAAACCAAATGAATACAACCTGTGTTTTGCTAACTTTGTATAAGTCAATGAGATTTACAAAAACCAAAATACCGCAATGTTACCTGTATCAGCTCTGATGCAAGTTACTGTGCCTCACTGTCAAATATTTTGAAAATAGTTTCACTTGTCCGTTTGAGATTCAAATATTTTAGTTGAAATTGTTTTTGTATTAGGAGGAACACCAATGATGATGACAGGTTGGATGTTCTTTGTCTCCAGGAATATCAGGGAAAGGCCCAGCAGGTGGAGAGTCGGCTGAAAATCCCGCTGGTAGCGGAGGCGCATTCGCCAGGATGTCAGACGTCATCCCACCCCCACCCGCCCCACATTCAGCGGCGGAAGACGACGATTGGGAAGCATAACATGGTGGACAGTGATCGGCACGAAACATACTTTTTTTTTTTTTATTGAAGAACTGGCATATTATTTGCATAACGTAAAAGACGTAAATAGCCAAAAAGAAATGGTAGCTGGCTAAATAATTTCACAAGACATTTGCAGCTGTAATGAAATAAATATAACAGACTGAAATAACTTCACATTTTTTATTAAATTCCAAATATCTATTCCATATACCTATGAAAAAAACATTTAGCGAGGAGGCTTTGAATTACATAACACTGTCCTTAAAATATTTACATTTTCTAGAAGAAGTCATCATTGCTGAGCCGGCCTAGTAGCAGTTAACAGAAAATAGCTTTCAATCGCTAACATGTTGACTAAAACCTGAGAACATTTTGGTGAACAATGGAGAACCTGACATGTTTTAAATGTAAAATAAAGAGAACATGAAAACAAAAAACAAGATGTCGCTAGTAGTGATGGTGTAACTCATTAAAAATAACATTTCTGAGTCTTATTTAAACATTACATTTTGTGCAGTTTCTTTCTTATTGAGGTCGTGAAGAAGCTCTGTGGGAGACAATCTACTCCCGTTTCTGCTTTTTCTCCAGGAAGAACTAGGAAAGCAGAAAATAAAAAAAAAAAGCTGATATTATGAACTTGCCTTCGTTCAGTCGAGATGCAACAAACTTTTCGGGGCGCTTTTGTGCGTCATTCTCACCTTCCGTAATGCAGCAAAAGCAGGGCCAAAGCTTGAGTGTGTGCTGGTGCGATTCTTGATCCACGCGGGGAGTTTAGCGAGCGTAGCAGGCCGTGCGTAGCGCCTGTCGCAAAGGACAATGGAGGAATAGTCACCTCTGTGTCGGATGGCTCTGCCTTTGGAGAGAACGGACATGTTAACGCCTCCTGATTAACAAATATTGCTTTTAAATGTACCTTCTGTAAGCGGTACCTATAGACTGGTTAACAGCCTTCATGCAGAGGTTTTCCACCAATGCTTGTCCAGGGTTTTTCCCATGGCTGTGAGGCTGCAACATAGAAGCAAAATCATTCATCTCTCTTACAACATTTTACCTTAAGTATAACAATTTTGGAGTGAAAGAAGAACCTGACCAGGTGTTTGTCAAGATACGACATCTTTTCCTGCAGCTCTGGAGATTTGATGTTGGGATACGGCATGCCGACCATCACCACACACCTGTAATCATATGCGCAAACACGCATAATTCACTTTTAATATTCCAGGCAGCGTACAGGAGCTTGTTAACCATGGGGGTTTGTGATTAACACACCTGCCCAGGTCGTCGGAGAAATTAATGCCCTCGCTCATCTTTCCACCGACCACAGAGAACAATATCGCTCCCGTGACTCCTCCGCTGCTGTCCACGGCACTCCTCTGAAACGAAAGCAGTGGTGAAGTCTCGCCACAGTGACCACATCACTGACGATCAGATATCTGCCAGGTGAGAAGTTCACATTACCTGGATGCAGCGGGAAAACTCGTTTAGCACCTGCTCTACCTGGTTGGCCTTCTTTGGCTCCTGGAAGATCTGAGAAGCGATTGGGAGACGGGAGATTTAGGTCTTTAATAAAGCTGTGCTTTTTTTTTTTTTTTCTTGCACTCTTCATTACTATTAAAATATGCTGCTGGTTTATACCTTTTTCTTATTCCCCAACCGGATAAGCACACCGCTGGCCTCCCAGTGAGAAATGATTCTCCTGGAGTATTCGTAGGAGGGGAAGAAACACACGACCCCGCCCGGAACGACGTTGCAGATGTTGGAGAGAATGCGTCCCGTTTCATCCATCTGTTAACAGAAGACTCTGCTTTTAATCCTTAATAAAAACATACACAATTCTATTTATTATAATTTATTTGGAAAAATGCACTTTATCACAAAAGATGGACCAAGTAATTGGCCAGAGATTAAAATCGACCAATTTTCCCTTGAGAATAAATACTGAAGAAAAAAAAGTTTTTTTTCCCCTCTAATCAAATTCATTAACACAAAGAGCTTCACCGGTTCTCATCTGTTAATGCATCAGCCAACAGCGAACACTTTTCTTCACTTTTCTGCATTCAATAAAAAGGTTAAGGACACGTGCTTTGATGCATGAATGGGGAAGATGTAATTTCTTCTTTTTTCTTTTTATGGATTCAAAACCTCTACTTTTATCCATGAACCTGCAGCACTGTTTTATCTTGTAAGTGTGTTAACCTTAAGAATAAATAAAAACAATTTCAACTGTTAAAAGTTGTTAACTTATTGAAATGTGTCTGTTTGTACCATTTGGGGTGAGTCTCTGTTTTGAAAGGTAAAGTCCAGCTCCTGACCAGATGGACCGGCGCATAAGACAAGAGGAAGAATGTTTTCCGGAGGAATCACATGGCCTGCAGATTTCATGAGAAGTAAAGTAAAAGGATTAAAATGATACAACCATTGAAGTACATAGGATATTTTCTGCATTTACAGTGGTGTGACAGCTAACTGTTGCTAAAAGACAGTTCTTATCTGTCATGAAAAAAATGTCTTTATTGCAATCTAAACCTCTTTTAATGTACAATTTAAACCAATTTCACATGGATTACTCTATTAGTTATAAACCAGGACTGTTCCACTTGGATAAATTAGTCTGATTTGAGCTTAAAGTGAATTAGAAACAGCTGATTGTGGATTATTCCCAACCAATAACTCAGTTACAAGTGGAGCAGCTGAAATATATTTTGTGTCTCTTTTCCAAAGTGATGGGGTATCAAGAGGACGGTGCTCTGGTCTGTCAGAGTTTAAAAAAAAAAAAAAAACTAACTTGATCATCTGGGAGAAGATCGGAGTAAAGCTGCTGCTTATCCAGCCATCTATTTTAATTAGATAGCTGTTATGAACAGAAATACGCATAAACAGAACCACTGACACAAAGAGCGTTATAAACAAAAGCTCAATAAGCTGTAGTGATGTGAGAGAAAAAGAGCCACTCACCACAGGAAAACTCTGTGATACGCTCCTCCTTCACTCCGGCAGAGAACAGTAGCTCCTGTTTGAAATCTGAAACCTATACGTGTATATGTTTCTTTAATCTTAAAATCTCTACGCAACCCTTTTTTATTGTTGTTGTTTGTCCAACTCTCTCAGAATCAACTCACAGGCTGCATTGTTCCCCCAGCAATGATGACTGCTCTGCACTCCTTCAACACCTGGGCGAAATGGACCGCTGGATTCAAAAGAAGGAACTTGACGCTGCTCTCGGACAAAGTGCCTGGGTGACAAATGGACAGTCTCACACCAGGGCAGTTGAGCCTCTGTGTTTGATTTACATCTGTGACATAAATCAAACACATCTCCAAGGTATTAAAAAAAGATGGATACCTTGTTTCTGTAACACCACTCTGCCATCAGTGTTACTGTTGGTGAGAGCCAGGAAGAAACCCTCCACCTGCATCATAGGAGATGCGGACAGCACTTTGTCTGCTTCGGAAGCCCCCTGCTGGTCTGTTGAAGGAACTGCTCGCAGGAGAGTGCACGGCGTATGATGAAAAATAAGCAAAACTTACAGCTGTTTGCTGTGCAATACATGGTCACATGCAGAAAAATAACACCTAGAATGTTTCTTAAATGTCCATAGAACGACTACAAAGAGGAAGCATTCCGAGGCTAACCTGGTGTGGAGCTGGGGTTGCTGTTTAAGGCCTGAAGGTAGCGATTTAGGCCTTCTGTGCGACGATTCTCCTTGTTGGAGCTGCTGTGGGTGTGCAGAGTCACACCAGTGCCAGCGTACTTCTCCACAAATCCACCCAGCTGCCGACAGAGGTTGAAAAGGTTTAAAAACGTAAGCAAGATATTATAATGTTTTATGTGCATCATATTAATCAAGCTAACATGAGAAATGCTTACCTTCCGGCTGATCATGCTCTTTTCAAAGTACCTTTGTAACTAAGGTAGGAAGATCAGTAATATAAATGTTTATGATTTTGGTAAAACTGAACATCCGACATGTTTTTGGGCTAAAAAATAACTACCTTAAACAAGTTGATGTTGTCAATCTGAGCTTTGAAGAGGAAGTTGTTAATAGTATACATTTCAGTCCCTGGGGGGTGGGGGGGAGAAAACATGTTTTCTAGTGAGCAACTTTTCAAGGTTCGCCAATAACTACGTTACACACGTTTATCCCCGACTGACCTGCTTGTGTAGTTTGACTCTGTGGATTCTGTCCAACTTTACCTGGAACAGGAAAACAGTGAGAAATGCCAGGATTATTATGAAGCACCCCAAAAGTTTTGTTTGGAAGTTGGGAGACACTCACCTCCCAGCACACGGATGAGTCCCTCTATCACAAACAGAATCTGTTTGATGTACATCAAGTTCTTCGCCTTCAGTCTGTTCCTGGTGTTTGAAACAGGTGCATATTGAATAAGAACAATGCGAGACAAAACTGAATGTATGATTTGATTCTGTCTCAGCGCTCACTTGTAGCGGTCGGCGTACTGGGTGAGCTGGGACTGGGCGCGGCAAAGCTGCAGAAAATTCAAACGTTAGGAACATCGACGCTGAGAGCGAACACGAATGAGACTTAGAAAGAGTTTACCTGCGCTCCGCTGAGCTCTGTGCTGTGTATACAGGAGAGAGTGTCACTGAGGTTGTGCGCTTCGTCTATGATCACCACCTGTTTTTAAAATATGAAGTTAGTCATCCTGGTTGCAGAGCCCTCCAGACTTACTTAAACTTTAAAGCAAATGATTTGTTTATTATACTAGCAGAAATTCACACTGAAAATGTCCACTTTGAGTTCAGCAAAGTGAGTCAGAGGAGGAGAAACTTGAAAAAGTTCTAGCAATTCTTACAAAATGTAACTGCACATGTTTATTTTATTTATTTATTTATTTTCATCATTTACTTCTTCAAATTATCAAAGTGTTCAGATACTTTTAATTAGTAATACGTACATTGTTTGTCCCTGGGGTATTTATTTGGGGTGATTATGGTGATGCATGTCGATTTTCATACATCAAGAAATGGCTTTAATTAGACCATATCTACACTCAGAGAAATTAAACAGTTTAAATGAACTGCATTTGTTGAGGTGGGTTGAAAAATTATCTTTAAAAAACCCTCCAAATGCCCCTCTAAGTAAAGAGGATCTGTTCACGCCAACTGGTTGCCTAAGAGAAAAAAAAAACAAAAAACAAAAAAAACTTTTTGTTTACCATTATACACTTAACATATGTGTGGAGTTTGCTAAACAGAAAGAGTGTAAAATGGTGAGTTAATCCCAACATGAATTATGTTCGAATGAAGTGTTTTGTGCAAGGGACTTTTAAAATAAGAGACTTCCAGTAAAATTCAGTTGGGATCAATCAATAACTGAGTATGGCTCACCATTAGGTCTGCCAGCTGGATAAGGACCTAAAACATTCCCTTTGTAGTCAAATTAAAGTATGAAGTATTTTTGTGTTTAATTTTGCTGCAGCAATAGAAGATTCATTTATTTCTAGGGGATTGTCATTGAAATTTTCTGTAAATATCAAATGAAATCAGAAGCTAAATAGGCAAGAACTTTTTCTCCATACATCTCTGAATCAGATCAGTGCAGTTTAATAGCATTGCAAGCATTTAAAATGTAATTTAAAATGCTTTTTAGGCTAAATTGGGTATAAATTATTTATACAAAATGTATAAATGTACCTGTCCCTTTAGCTGGACACCTGCTGCCCTTCTTGTGGCCTCATGAAGAACCATCTGATAGGGCAAAACGACCAGCTACAAAGAAATAAAAGCAAAAAATGCTGCAAGCAGGACTATTAATCCACCTCTACCTTTAGCGGCGTTAACACACTATCAGAGAGGGCGAAAGGGGTATAAGTGGATAGATTTACCTGCGCAGGTGGGACAGCAAGACGTGTGGAATAATAGGGACATGCTTTTGTTTCCTTGCCCAGCTTCAGCAGCTGCTCTATGTCCTGCACCGTCCCCAGAACTTCATCCCTCATCTGCTGCAGAGCCAGAGCTTTGTTGTAAGGACACACACTCTTCGGCGGACCCCTCTTTCGTTTTGCACCGTCTTCGTGGTGCTGCTTCTCTGCAAACAAATAAAAGAATGAGGGGGAAAAAAAAAAAAAAAACATACAAGCCAACAGAATATGACCTTACTTTGAGAACTGAGTAAAGTTGTGGCTAAATGGCTCTCACCGTGTTTGTTTTTCTGCATCTCCATGCAGCGGTCATTAATGTGCTGGATGCTGCCCAGCCGCCGGACCTCCTCGTTAACGCACAGATTCTGCAAAGAACAGAGTGCAGCGACAAGGAAAACGGGATCAGACTTATTGGTAACCTGTCTATTTTTGTTTAGTGATTATGCTTAAAAAAAGTGATCAGTTTTAACTGAACATGATTGTTAAAAAAAAAATCTCAGTGGTGAGGGTGCTGCAAAGCATTTCCATCATCAAGCTGAGGTGCACACAGACACAACAGGAAATTTGCTCTGTTATGCTTTTATTTTGAAGACTAGTTTCTTTTTCTTTGAGGTCAACTTCCTGTGGGCTAGCTTCATGGAGTGCACACATGATGGCAGCCAGGCCAGACTTTCACCTGGAGGGAACTCCCTAATTATCCATCTTATTGGGGCAGACTACAGGGTGAAGCTAAGCGATAAAGTGGACTGAAGCTTTTGTTTTTGCTTTTTATTTGTTGTTTTGTTTATTATCAGTATAAGTTGTAGTCAGTTAAGTGTGTGCTAAATAATTTTCTTCGTAATTTGCATCAGAGCAAAACTGTGAGATGAAAGGAAAATGTTTATTTTAAACAAACACAAACGACTTCTTGTCATGTCTCTTTTTCCAATACACCTAAATAAAATCCACTGCAATAGCTCCTTGCATAAATCACCTATTTCATAACTAAAGTCCTCGTGTGTATCGGAACAGCAAGCATAAATCTAGCTGTTCTGTGAACGTTTCGGACGTTTATAAAACTATAATAGTGAGCAAATAGCACCATAGAGAAAATTGTTGAAAAGTTTAAAGGAGAGTTTGGTTCTAAAATGGAACATTCTGGTCTGTGTGGTGAACAACTAACCCTCCACCATAACATTCCTCAAATGTCAGACTATAACAAGCTGCAGCATTAGTTACAGTAAAGTAAATAATAAAAAAAAAGACTGCCCTACAAAAAAAGGAAAGGATGAAAACCCAAACTATACCAGATATCATGTTCAATGTTTTTTTTGTTTTTTTTATATTATTGTTCTTGTAAAAGAGTGTGTGTGTGCACCCATCCATACCTGCCGAGAACCCAGCATGACCAGACTGATGTTCGTACCGAAGGGGCTTTTCTGAACCTCATGGACAAACTGGGCCAGCTGGGAGTGAGTTCGACTGCAGTAGTAAATCTGCAAGCGGGGACGTTCACACTCGCATCAGAATCAAGATTAACACACATTGTCATCTATTTTGAGATCATGTTTATTGCCGACTTCGTCACCTTAGTCACATGCTCTTCAACCAGCTCCTCATCGTCCTCATCCTCACCTCCGAAGAATCTGGTAAGCAAAGACACCTTGTTTTAATCGCCTTCTCAGGCTTTTCATGACACCCGTGAGAGTGCAGTCGATGAAAGCATTCACTCACCTGCTCTTACTCTTGGATTCATCATCACTCTCATACTCTGCAACGACAAGCTCCTCGTCCTCCTGATCTCCTGGCGTCGCGGTTTGTTCCTCCTTACTGAGCTGAAGCAGCTTGAATGCCTCATCCTCTTCGCAGCTCTGAGGTGAGGTCACAGATAAACATTTCCATCTACCTGTATGACATGTGTAAGGACGGATTCTGAACATGGGGGCTCTCCAAACAGTCCTACCTTTCTTTTACTTGCATACTTTAGATGAAGATTATTTCTGATCATCTCCATTCGCTCTTCTCTCTTCTTCCTCTTCAGCTCCTCCTCCTGAAACAAAAAGCTTAAGTTTTATTAATGAAAAAACATAAATAAATAAAAGCTGCCATCCGAACGTCCCCCACCTTTAACTTTGACACCAGGTCACGTTCAGCCTTCTTCTGGACAAAGTCGGTGATCCAGTCGGGCTCTGCAGACGCAGAGCTGCTGCTGGATGGCGGAGCAGCAGAGGCGGAGAGAGACGCTTCTCCTTCCTGCAGCAGAGCGGCGGCCTCCTGTCTCCTCTTCTCCTCATAGTCTGCCAGCCAGCTCAGAGCTCCACATATGAGACTTAAAGACTTGCCTGTTCCAGTTGGACTCTCAAAGATGCCCACTTTGCCTTGGTCCAGGGCGCTGTAGAGCGCTTTCATGAACTGCTCCTGGATGTCATAGGGCTTATAGGGAAAGGGAAATGAGTCCCTTCCATTTTCCATGCTCCTAAAGTGCCTGCAAGGAAAAAAAAAAAAACATAAGGATAAGATAGACCCATAAACTAAGTCATCCTAATTGTTAGGTAAAACACAGTGACGCTATGGTCCCAAAAGCAGATATAGAAGCTTTTGTAGGTGTGGGCTGCTGCTACATCCTGTTGGAAAAAAGGAAATCTGCATTTTTCAAAAAGGCTCGTCAGTAAAGAAGAAACATTGAGTGCTCTAAAATATTCTGGCAAATGGTTGCTCTGACTTTGGACTTGATAAAACACAATATTTGAAAATCATACAAATGATATTATCATTACATGTCAAGTTAAAACAGCAAATGGTACACTTTTGAATGCATTTCCCATCTCCACCCAACTGCCACGGACCTCACCAACAGTCAAGCGCACCCACCCATTTCACTTCTCAAGCTCAGCAGCCAAATTTATAAGGTAACTTGGCACACCTGTGCTCAGAATGATCTCTCTTCAGACAAAGAACCTCAACTGAGAGCTTCCTCAAAGACACCACTGGTAGGTTTGGCATTATTCTCAGTTTACATCATTCAAATTGCATTCAGAAGACCAAAATAGATTTGTTTGATGCAATGTTTTTCATGTGTTTGGAAACAAATTCATTGCACTGTTTGGAATATAGTTTATTTTTTCACTGTTAACTTACAAGTAAATTATTAAATCGTTACTTGAGAAACAAGTTAATTAGTTCAAGTTAAAATTAACTCATTGTGATCTAATTTATCTTATCTATTTGAAGGTTTTCAACCTATTCTTTGACTACTCATTGACTACTCACTGACTACTCTGACCTACTCATGTGAACCACTGCTCATGTGACCACACGTTTGCTCATATGCTGTTGATGAGAGCCATCTAAAGAAAAGATAAATAAAAGATGTCACTGAGATGAGTTGTTCCTGCGTCTCTTTGGAGGAAGAAAGCCTTTTCAAGTTTGGGCAAAACGACTTATTAAGATTCTCCTGCAGATTAAGAAATTTCATATCTGGGGCCAAAGCAGATATATGTCTTTCTTTGCATTCATAGTTGCCATAAATTCAAAGACATACACTATCCTGTCACAAGGAAGATATTGCCTCCTACCATGAAATGGTCTGTTACGCATCCAACAGTTCATTCGGAGTCTGAATGGGACATTTGTCACTCAAAAAAGTACTAGTCGTAAGTACCTAAAAGTACGGTTAACAGTTATTGATATCTGAATCGCTTTATCTTCTCGCATTCATTATATACGTATATATATATCGGCAAAGTAGTGAACTCACCACAGGGATGAAGTTTTGAAACGTACTTTGTTCAACTCCCGGGTTTTCAACAACCGCGCCAACAAACAGAAGTGCTCACAAACAGTGGCCAATAGGAGGGGGGATAAAAATAGAAGTGCATGTTTTACTATATGAAACAACTTATGTGGGCGGGGCAATTATAATACAAGCTTTATCTTCTTCGCTTTATAGTCTGCATTACAATTTTACTGAATATAAAAACTAATTATGATTTTACATTAAAATTATAGATATAAATTGTTTCTAAATCTTGTAATTGTTCAATTCCTTTAGCTTTGCACCGCCTTTGTGGTGTCTGGTTGTAGAGACGTGAAACGCCACCCAACAGCGCCTTCGTCGCTGTCGATCCGGGTCGACTGTCTGGAAAGTTCTCTGCTCCTCTAAGCGCCTGTCAGCTGCCCAACGTGAACTAAAAGCTCTCTGACACCACAGATAACTGGATTATTGGGTAGTTATTTGAGTGTGCATTTAATTTCCAATTGCAAAAAGGAAGAGAAGAACTAACAGCGGGGGAACCAAACGAAGCCTTTGCTACTACTTGTGTTGACGTTAGTTGTTGCTTGCTGCACTTGGCGTGGTTGGTAGCAAGTGTCAGTTCGTGCTGCGTTGTAGGGATAGGGGGGAATTTGACCCAAAAACGATGACTGCAGAGGAGCAGAACAGCGAGGGGCAAAACACCATGCCCATGGAGGGAGAAGACATCACACCAAAGAAAGATGGAGGTGTTTTAAAGGTAAACGAACTGGTGCTTTTTACTCCTGCTAGAAATAGCTAGGCTAATGTTAGCTGCGTGTAGCCTGTATGACGCACAGAATTTCAATGTAAATAGGACGTACAAGCTAGCCGCAGTAGTCGCAACAAAACTGTATATTCCCATCATTTTGCACTGCATTCGTTTTTATGTCATTTGATTCTTGGATGAAGGTGAAATTTAATACTTGCAGTGCAACAGCGTGCATTTCCAGAAGGATCTGTACAGTCAGTCTGTCAGTGCTGCACCGAGCCATTTACGCTCCATACAGGAGAACAATCCTGAATGGATTTCTTTTAAAATATTTTTTTTTATGTACAGAATCTTAACTGTACAGTGGCTAAGCAGGACACAGACTAAGATTTGGCTTTGGATAACGGCTTTCCATAACTTCTGAAAATGTCTCTCCTTACAGCTGGTGAAACGGGAAGGCACAGGCACAGACTTCCCTATGACTGGTGATAAAGTGTTTGTCCATTATGTGGGCACTCTCTTGGACGGGACACATTTTGACTCGAGCAGGGACAGAGGAGAGAAATTTTCCTTTGAGCTGGGCAAAGGTTGGTCTCCTATCTAAAAGACATCAATACTTCTCAGTCATAGTTGCACAACTATCAGGGTTATTTAAGTTCTCTCTCATTTTAGGTCAAGTAATTAAGGCATGGGATATTGGCGTGGCTACAATGAGAGTGGGAGAGCTGTGTCAGCTCATCTGCAAGCCAGAGTATGCTTATGGATCCGCAGGCAGCCCACCCAAAATACCTCCCAAGGCCACTCTTGTTTTTGAGGTACAGTTGAGTCTTTTTTTTTTTTTTATCCAAATTGGGCAGGAATTGATATTATATTATCTTGGTATGGTCATTTTTAGTAAAATACAAAACAAAATTTAGACTGAAAATGTAAATTATGATTTTATTCCTTCAGTTAAAGCTGAAAAGAAGTCTATATACATAAGACTTTTTTAAGATGTTGATTATAAAGGGTATTTTAATGTTGTCATAATATATACATTATTGTTTTGTACATGGACTCACGCAAAATTCTTAAATGAGCAGCAGCTAAAGGCTTCCACTGTCTGTCATGCCGATATTACATCTTTTGCCGTTCTGTTCTTTTAAAGCAACAGAGCTTTTAAAACCTCTGAGTTTAAATATTGATTTTTGCTGCGTCCCGCCACACGTGAGCATTCCTGGTAATGAGAACACAGACAGCACTTCTAAGAGAGCCCTTAATGATCTCTCCAGCTCGCGTAAAATTCCTACCAGATCTTAGTGCTCCATTATCTTATATTAAAAAAGTAATGACAATCAAATTGCATGCGATTGACCCGTTCTGCTTTGTCCAACAGCCTTATAGTGAAGTTAGTCTTGATATTGTTTCCAATAAGGTACCACCAAATAAAAATCTGTTCTTATTTTAATAAATCTCATTCAGATTTCTTGTATTCCTTTTTTAATCTAATGATTTAAATAAGTTATTTTTAGAGGTGTGCCGATCGATCGGTCACCGATCATAATCGGGCCGATTTTCGTGAAAAAGTGCATGATCGGTGATCGGCGATCATTGGCTCTTGTTGCCGATACCGATCATCTCATTTCCAGCCTGCCTGTGCAGCTGGTCTCCTCTTTCCTTCACTCTGCGCAAACGCGCAGCAACAAATCCTAAGCGATGTGGAACTATAACGCCCTGAGTGAATGGGGAAGTTTGCGTGTTGCGGTGGAAAATTGAAGCACGTCAAAATGCATCAACACAACGAAGCTAATACGACATAAAAACAATGCCATACTTGACGGAGTTTGGCTACATCGAGGCTCACTGCAGTAAAAAAGACATACGGAGGATCAGATAGCAGGTAAAGCAGCGCACAGCTACAAACACTCACCCGGATTAGCATGACGGTCAGAAAGATAAACAAATAACCCGCAAAATTATTTAAGTCTTCAGCTGCGATGTAAGACGCTGGTTCTGCTCCCGCTGTTGAACCGCTGCTACGCTACAGGTAGTAATATTTCACAGACGGAGCGCCGCTTCTGCTCCACCTGGTAGTGACTCTCACACGAACCTCTGTTTAAAGCTGCAGCATCTAACTTAAAAAAATAAATTTTACATACGTTTTAAAACTTTCGCTGTCCTAACATGAGACAGATAATCTCTAAAAAAAATAATCAATCTCCTCCCTGATCTGCATAATTACTCCGCTCAGTCAGAAACAGCCAATCAGAGCTAGCAGTAATCAGCTAGCCGCTATGCTAACAGGAAGTTTTCATTCAGTAACTCTGGATTGTTTATTGTAATGGAACCTGTTTTTGCCTTTGAATGTTAAGTTTTATACTTGAATTTTTTTGGCAATGTTGAGAGGTTTTATTTTGGCTCTTTGCATTATTTAGCCTCTTCAGAGCCTTCATATGTTTTCAGTCTGTTAAAGATAGTATTATCAATACCAGTACAATTTGCACAATGCCTGTTTTGTTTAGTTTTCTTCTTGAAAAAAGTTATTAAAAACAAGTTTTTGTCTAAATTAAGGTGAATTCATGGTTCCTTTTTCCACATAATGTAACCGGTAGTGTTTATGATAAAAAAAAAATAATAATAATAATTATGTGATCGGTATCGGTGTATCGGCCCTCATGGGTGATCGGTATCGGTATCGGGAGGAAAAAACCTGATCGGCACATCCCTAGTTATTTTATTTTCTAAACCTTGTCACTGTGTGCTTGTTACAGTATCTTAATTGGAATGATGGGAAGCCTTCTAGTTATTTCTCACCTAATTTTTTTTTCGTACAATCTTTGGTGCCGTTTGAAACGGTAAACTCACCCATGCCTGTAGAGGACTGGGTCCATGTGTTATTGCTTATTGTTGGCCTGGAAAGTCAAAATGTTTACTTATTCATTATAAATGCAGGTGGAACTGTTTGAATTTCGTGGGGAAGACATAACCGAGGAGGAAGACGGAGGAATCATTCGGCGCATCATCACTAAAGGAGAGGGTTATTCCAAGCCCAATGAAGGAGCTGTGGTGGAAGGTATCATTTGAGTGGTTGATAGTTTTAATTACGAAGTTAAGATAACAAAAAATGTCAATCAAAATCTTTAATATGTTTTTATTTAAAAATTTTATATCTTAAGTTTATGCTAAATAGTTTTACCCCAACAGTGTCGTTCTGCTTCATTCACTGTAAAGTATCATGTCACATGACGAATCAAGCAGTCTGACGGATTTGTTCTTTGAAAAAGAAAACTTTTAAGAGCTGATCAGATTTTTAGAAGTGTGATAATCCCACGGTTCATAGATTTGATCAAATTTATGAACCGGTTCATAAATTTGATCAAATTTATGAACCGTGGCAACACATGGCCTCATGCAGAAGTGAACAAGTGTGCATATTCACATTTTAAAGGTCAGCTGATAGTTTTCTCATTATCCGCACTTGAATAGAAAAATGCTTAAAAGCAGGTTGTAAAACCGGTTTAGCTACACTTTGAAGACCAGTGAGAACTGCTCTGGGTGGTACGCATTTCAATAACCATAGTTTTCAACGGATTTCAGCCTTCTTTACTTAAAACAAAGACAGTTTATCTACAAATATAAATTCTGAACGGTCACATCTGGCAGACTGTTGGTGCAGATGGACATTTTTAAAAAAACATAATTTTCAGAAGAATAGTTTCATCAATAGAATTGCATTTTCGTTAGGAAAAATATACATATTTTTTGTCTTAGTTTGAAAATGAATTCCTTTTCTATGAAATTAGACTCCTTTGTATGTTCCATGAAAACAGGTTTGAGAATTCAAGAATTTTTTTGTTAAACTGGAAATATTTTTGTGTCTTTAGATATTTTTGTTTTGTTTTAGTAAAACCTAATTTGGCTCACAAGTACTTCCATCGGGATGGCCGGCATGGCGAAGAGTTTAGACCCAACGGATTTAGGCATTTGCCATATTGCCTCTTGCATGACTGAATCTATTTTTTCTCTGTGGATAATTTACTTAAAGATTGTGGTTTGTTGCCAACTTTTTGCCTGCATCTTCTTTGCGATTGGCCCACTTATTTCAGTGTTTCACAAACGTGCATGTGTTCGGAGTCTGAAACTCTGAGTTGATGACCAGCTTCACAGCATCACCTCAGCAATGAAAACACAGTTTTTCAAAGGCAGCCCTGCTTTGTAGTACACACCCTCAAGGTTTGTCACGAGTTAATCCCAGTGTTTCTGTTTCAGTCTTTGTTCAAGGTACCTGCGATGGGCGCGTTTTTGATGAGAGGGAGCTGAAATTTGAGATTGGGGATGGAGAGAGTTTTGGCTTGCCCAGCGGTGTGGAGAAAGCCATCATGGCCATGGAGCAGGGGGAAGAGGCACTCTTCATTATGAAACCCAAGTATGATTATGTTTGTTAGTTTATCTTGTCTCTCGTGTAATATTGGTACTGTTTATTGCCTTGCTGCAAGAAGGCCTTTGGTTTGCATGTTCAGTCTGTACATTAGTGGGCTACAGTCCATAAACATGACCAGAGGTTTGTGGTCTCTAAATTATCCCCAGGTATTAGTGTGTGTGTACGGTTTAACATCTGTGTTTATTTTATAGGTACGGCTTTGGGGGTGATGGAAGTGAAAGGTATTGTATTCCTTGTGGCGCAACGTTGCAGTACAAGATTAAGCTAACAGCCTTTGAGAAGGTAAGCATATCACAAAGATCTGTGACGGGTAGTTGTTGATCAAGTTTCCTCACATTTGACTTATTTTTATCTAACAGGCTAAGGAGTCGTGGGAAATGAACACAATGGAAAAGCTGGAGCAAAGCGGTATTGTCAAGGAGAAAGGAACACAGTGTTTTAAGGTACATTTTGTTTGTTAAAAAGCCAAAAGATTTTATTCTGGATTTAATTGATCCATGTGTCCTTGCTATGTATTCTGACCCGGGGATTTTCTGTTACAGGATGGGAAATACAAACAGGCGTCTGTGCAGTACAAAAAGATTGTTGCCTGGCTAGAGCATGAGTCTGGCTTGTCAGATGAGGATGAAAAGAAGGCAAAAGCCCTGCGACTGGCTGCACATCTGAACTTGGCCATGTGCTTCCTTAAAATGCATGAGCCAAACAAAGCCTTTGAAAACTGTGACAAGGTATTTGACTTCTCTAATTCCTGAAAGGGAAGACTGAACAGATGTCTTTCAGATGAGGGTTTTTGCGCTCTGCAGAAGGTGAGTTGTTTAAATCTCAGAAAGACCCCACCATTTCCTGTTGCAGGCCCTGGAAATGGATTCTACAAGCGAGAAGGCTTTGTTCCGAAGGGGAGAGGCGCTGTTCGGTATGAATGAATTTGAGAAGGCAAGAGATGATTTCCAGCGAGTTGTTCAGCTGTATCCTTCCAACAAAGCCGCAAAAAGTCAGGTATAACACCAAGTACTAATTCCTCATAAGGTTTTGCCCATTTTCGCATTAAAACCACTTCGTTTGTAATTCTACTTTCATTTTATTGGGATTTTGGACATAAAGTAGACGGGAAGCTGGTTTTCAACAAATAAAATGTGAAAAGTTCTGCGTGCTTTTCTTCTCAGCCACTGAGAATGAAGGCTTGGTAAAAGCAATCTCATAGTGGATCTATACTAGCTTTGATTATTCAGTTTAACATTTCTATTGATTATTTGCTAAATAGGTTTACCCATGTTGTATAGGTGGGAATGGGTCTGGCTTAAGTACTCCTATGATGGTATTGTTTTTATCAGCAGATAGCCTTTTTAGAGTCTGAATTAATTGATTATTTCAATAATAAGTTAATCACAATTAGTCCAATTAATCGTTTCAGCCCTACTGCAAAGGAGACTTCTTTAATCTGCCTTTTTAAAATTAGATGCACTGTCATTGAGAAAGCTGTCAAAAAAATTAAATTTGAAAATTATGAATTTCACATCAGTGATGTTATGAAATTATCAGAACTTCAAAACACGTCTTTCAACTTTCACTGGTTTCCTTTTGGGTGCTTACCTGTAGTTTTGTTAAACAGCTGGTTATCTCCTTGTCAAATTAGGTGGTCCTGTGTCAGAAACGCATTAAGGAGCAGCACGAAAAGGACAAACGCATCTATGCGAACATGTTCCAGAAATTTGCTGAAAGGGATTCAAAGGTGAGGGCATTTTTCTTTGCATACAACTGCCCAGTTGCCACTAGAGGGCGGCATAAATCATCAAAATGTGCCTTGTTTTCCTTTTTGAGCAGAAAGAAGCAGAGAAGGTGAAACCCGAGAGTAAGGAGAACGGAGAGGAGGCAATGGAGGTTGAAAATGGGGAAAAGGAAACTCAGTAAAGTGGAAAGCATAGATGAAGATGCAACTGTTATTATGGTTCAAATGTACTTAGACTTTTGTAACCGCCCATTTGTGTTTTAAGGTATGATTGTGTATATATGTATATGCGAGAATGAGTGTCACTGAGAGCGCTGACCTCGGGCGGGTCTTTGGCATGTCGCTGTGTCCAGGCTCTTTGGTGTGGCAGCTAGATGAGTGAGTGGGGCTTCTTCGGCTGGCAGCACTCTGGGAAATGGATTTAATAAGTCGATTGTGTGCCATGACCCTTGGCTCTGAACACTTTCAGCCCACAGCTCTGAACTGTGCATGTGTTTTTTAATTGTTTTTATTTTTGAAGAAATGTTGGTAGGTAGGAAAAAAAAAGTGCATCCCAGGTGTTGCGTGCAGAGTTTTACAACCCGTCAAGGGCTCCGCCATTTACCCCCCAACATTTTCTGTCCCGTATTCCTTATTGTTGCTGTCCATCCGAGCCTCCTCATGGGCCTACTGATCAATTGTTGGAGTATGGATGATTGTGTTCACAGAACTGGTTTGGTTTGAATGTTAATGTCATTAAGTGTGTATGTAGCAGCACTGTGGATTGGCAATGTGATAAAACGTCAGTCTGGGCTCGTTTACAGACTTTGATCTTCTCTCAGCAAAATTGTGGGGTTCCCTTAAAGCCCTTGGGTACAGGACTGTTCACTTTTCCTTCGAAAATATTGACTTTGTACTTTTTTTTTCTAGTGTTGTGCTTGTGATTACTGTACTGTTCTCAACAAAGATTTATAAAGTAGAATTGATAAAGCAACTGGAATCTGTGCATAAACCCTTTGCATTTTAGTCAGCAGTGCCTACATGGACAAAAGCTAAAGTAGATGCCGAATGTAAGATGAGCTTTTTTTTGAGTTTATCTTTGTTGGGAAGTCACTGCTTGGTGTGTCCTGACAGACTTATAATAAACTGTTCACTACGAACTTTGTATATGTGCCTTTTTTATATCTTTGTCTCAGTTTTGAAGTTTCCTGTGGTACTTTCCTTTCCTGTCTTTCCTTGATTGAGATCTTGCTCTTAAAAACTGTGAGAAACCGTTCAATCAGCAACACCAGGAGTAGCATTTTTTATGCCTCCCACAGGGGCTTTTGCTCAAAGCTTAAAATAAGATAAATATGGCACTAAAACAGTCTCAAAATTTACGAATACACATAACAGTTTACCATTGCGTAGAACAAGATTTACAAAATGCACAAAATGAGATACACAGGATGAGTCGTGTGCACAAAGCAATATTTACAAATTAACAGAACAAGACTTGCTGTTTTTTTGTTTTTTTTAAATGCAAAACACAAATGTATCTTGATTAACAAACTGCTTGTGGTCTGTGTACTTCCCTGCATTTTTGTGAATTGTGAGACTCCCCTGACAAGGCTCAAACCACAAGTGTGTGTGTGTGTGTTTTTTTTTTTTTTGTTTTTTGTTTTTTCTTCCAACAGAGAAATATCAGCAACCAAGCATATATTTGTTTCAGCCAATCATAAGAACGCACCACATGGGAGTAAAACTTATGTAAAATCACTTATTGAAGAAGAAAGCTGTCCTCAGTCCCAAGGCAATAATAGCCTTTGTGTATTAGGAAGAGTTGTAAAGTGCTGGTCCTTGAATAAATTATATCAATGTAATATTCAATTAATTTACATTTCTTAATCTGGGACCTGAGGACAAATCTCATACCACAAACAAACTGGTATGACAACTAAAAACTTCTTGAATCAAAGAATTTTTAAGAAAATTATTTTTTTTTTATTGTCATCTTATCCCGAGAAAGAATACAGCAGTCGGAGCCGAAAGCAGATGTGTTGTAGTCAGTGAAATCATCATAGACAAAGCTGAAGTTGGTCCCCAACTTGCAGCTTCTGATTCTGCATTTACTGGGAAATCTAACAAAAACTCAACTGACAGCAAGTGAAGAAAAGGAAATATTTATTTCTTTGTCTAGAATCACTGAGGCATGAAATCCTTCTGACTGCGCGACAGACTCCTACATCCCGTGAAAGAAAGTGGTCCACAAAGACTGTCCTCCAAAACACAAAGTGAATTATGTGTATTTGTAAATATTGCTTTGTGCACTTGTGTATTATCCTGTGCAGTTGTGAATACTGACACTGTTTTAGCTCCATACTTATGTTTCAGCCCCTTAAACAGTGCTGCTGTGGGGCATTAGCCATATTGCCCATATTAAAGAAAATACCATCTATTTGTGCTGTACATGTTTAAATGCTGGTACTTTCACCCTGTCTCTTGCCTTCAGTTACTGAAATTTTGGGGGGTTAGATTTGAAACATTTCCGTGATCTGTGAACACAACCACCTGAGAATTTGTTGTTGCTATATATTTTTTTCTCAATAATTAATTTTAACCAGCATCCTCACGGTTATTAAAATCTGTGGTTCTCTGCTCTCAATTTATTAGTTGGTATTGGCTTAAACTTCTCAGCATTTCGCATAAACATCCTTGTACTCTATTCAGTGAAAACAATAACTTACTGGCAGCATGTTGCCAAACAAATCACTCCGGTATTGGTTTTACTAGCACAAAGCTTTAACCTGCTTGCCTTTGTTAAATCCTGAGGCTGTATAATGAGCCTTTCCAAGGCTGCACCTGCTTTAGTTGGCAGGTCAGAATCTTTTTTTCCATGGATGAACTGGAACTCATTTGATCCCCCAGCTTTCTCTCAGGGACGCTGGTATCATCTTACGGAAGTGTTTTTTTTTTTTTTTTTTTCTCATCTTTCCCTGCCTGTTGATAATAAATAAGACGGATTTGTTTTGTTCATTAGGTAATGAAGGTATATCAATACTGGCCCAGAAGGGAAAGTCTGATTTCTCTCTTCTCTCTTTGCTGGCATGTTAAGGAAGCCCGGGTTGCTTTAACCCTTCAGGTTATCTGCATTTGTTGGCTTTGTTTTATCATTTGTTGGTCAATCAATCACAGTGATGCATGGTCATTAAAAGCATATATTTGTTCATTTGTAGGCAGGTGCCAAGTCATCCATGCAGCTCGTAAGCAGTGGGAAGCATGAAGTTCCATAACATTTCCTGGTAGATGGTGGCTCTGGAACACATCAGACCAACACCATGAGATGACATTTCTCCTCAAATCATCCCTGATTGTGGAAGCTACACACAGCACCTCAGTCAAATTAGGATCTGTGCCTCCTATCTCTGTCTCCAGAGTTTGGTACCTTAAATTCTAAACAGAATAGAAAATTTGCTTTTATGTGAGACAAGGATTTAAAAAAAAAAAACTTACTAAAAGTCTAGCCCTTTTTCTCCTTAGCCATGATGCCTCCACTGTCTCTGATCAGGAGTGGCTTAACACAAGGAACAATGAGAGTCTCCTAGTTGTAGATATGGGTTGCGACTAGCAGATTTTTTTTCTCCCTTACACTCATCTTTCCTTTAATTTGAATGAATGCAGGCCCTCTGTGAACAGTTTGCTGCCACAGCAATTGCCTTCTGTGGCTTATCCTCCTTAAGGGTTGTGTTGGTGATAAGTGTCAATAGTCCATAGCATGTGTATTTGATTTTCACTAATTATAACATTAACATTAATAAAAACTTGAAATATAAGTCTGTCAGTGTACTTATCAAATAAAGTAAGTCTAGTTTTTAATTTAATTTCTAAAATGAATCACTTTCAAGTACATATTGTTATCAATACAGTATCAGGAAGACAATAATAGTCCCTAGAAGAAAAAATTACTTTGTCTTTTAGATTAAAGTTGATTTTATTTTTTTATTTTTTTTTGTTTTTTGTTTTAATGTTTGAAGAAATTGTGATCCATTTTTCATGACTGACTATCTGATTGTGCATAATCTCACTTTGCACAGATCTAAAGTTTCCTTCAGGGAATAAACCGAAGCAAATCAACACGAGGCAGAAGAATGGGCTTGAAGGGTTGGATTCTGACGGGAAAACAGGCAGCATTAAGGAAATACGTGTGGCTTTACCTGTAACGGGTAGATCTCTTGGTGGGGGGTTTTCTACCTGGTTGGCTTCTTCTACTCATGTTTACTCCTCCCTTGGGCAGTCAAATCAAGCTAACGCTAAGCAAGAATGTAACACTTCCGATGTGGCCTTTCAAAATAATAAAACGTTAAATACATGTGTAAAAAACATCAAAACGATCATTGAAATGTATTCATTCTGTTAATCAACTGGTTAATAAAGAGTTTTTATCCCACCTCTGTCGGAATAAAGCGCGTAAGAACCCATATTATTTTTTATTTCATTGGTATCGTCACACGTCAGGCTTTATGTAGAAGCGCCGGCCCAGCTTCCTGACACGTTGTGCCTGACTTGATTCAATTGAGACGGGGATGAAGCTGGTGTGAGATTTCACTCCTCGTTCGTTTCATTGTGCGCTTCAATGCGTGGAGGGAGCAGAGGTCAGCGCGCCAGCGGGACGCCCTCCCGTGATTGAGACTTACAGGAAACCCTTTGAAATATTTAAATGATTAGGAGAGATCAGTTCAGGTCACCGGGTGACACGGGTCAGGATGTTTTGTTTTCTTGGATGAGAGGCGCCAGTGGACTCTCGCACCGGGATCGCTCGGGCTTTCAGGAGCACTGAAGTCGCAGCGCTCCTCCCGGGAGCAGCTGCGGGCGGCTGGCTGGCTGGCTGGCCGTCTGGTTCGCTCTCTGGAGGGAGGGCTCGCGTTGAGTCCTGGGGTCTCCCCCTGATAACAGAGCGGGGGTATCTGTTCGGGAGCTAATTTCGTCCCGCAGTCAACATGATCACGGAGTTTTTCCCCCTGAAGAAGCTGCGGCGGAATGGCAAATATTTTCTGTTTGCGGCGATTCTCCTGTTTGGACTTTTGGCAGTTTACCACGAGATGGTTGCTGCAAGAGCTTGGAGCAGTGATGTCGGTAAGTTGGGACTCAACAAGTGTCTGTATCTTCAACTTTTTTTTCCCCGTCACTTTGCTGCAAACTACAAGTAACCTGCATGAATGTGCAGTAAGTATAAAATTTTAAGGAGATTTGTGCATTTTACTCATTGTCACTGAGCATCTCTGGACTTTGTGATGAGTTCTTCATGAGTCATCTTATTTCTGAAAGAGCTTAAATGATTGCAGAATACAATTGGAAGGTTTACTGATCGCAAGAAGCTGAGTTATTATGCCTTGGAAAATTACTCATTGAAAATTCTAACTTTTAACATGTCACGACCACAATCTTTTATAGGATAGATCAACACAATGTAGTGTACAGTTATGAAATGGAAAAAAGAAGAAGTGTGGGTGTGTGTGTGTGTGTGTGTGTGTGTGTGTGTGTGTGCGTGTGTGTGTGTGTGTGTGTGTGTGTATATATATATATATATATATATATATATAATCTTGTCAGAGCTCATAAAGTACTTAAGGTTGGACTGGAAATGCACCTTCCAGTACTATGTCTCTAATTAACATAGTTGGAGCCATCCTACCAAAGCTAGTAGAGATATGGGTCCACAATATTTACAGCTGAAATACTGAAATATACTTCTGCTATTGACTGAGAGGGGCTGAGTACAAATGTATGCCACGTTTTTCAGATTTTCATTTGTCAAAAATAGTGTTTAAAACCACATATCATTTTCCTTCCACTTTACTACTTGGCAGTAATTTGTGTTGGTCTGTTATGTAAAATATGTGAAAAATCTCAAATGGTCCAGGTATTTGTCGATACACATTGAACGACAGGATTGATTAAAAAACAAAACATAAAGTAAAAACAAAGCAAATGTTAACAGTTAAAGAAATCTTGAAGGGTTTTATTAAGATTAAAGCTTATAGATTTTGTGAGTTTGCTGATCAATGTCAAAATCTGTTTCCACATAACTTCAAATGCAGTAAGTTTCCTGTACCCCAATAGTACCTGCAGCAACTCAGACCTGTCATTGTGTTCATCGGAAACCAGAGCCTAAGGCAGATGAAGCAACAGTATTACAAAGATGTGGGTGTTTTGGCTCTTTTATAGACAATAAGGAGGGGTTAGGCAAACGGTGGGGTCAGAAGGTCAGTCGAAGCTCAGAATGCCTCTCTCAAACCACACATCCTGTGCACGCTGCTTTATTTTCACCTCATGCCAAAACGTTCTGTCTCGCTGTCGCACTCAGCAAACTGACTCGAGGATGTGGCTGCGGCTGCCGAGTGGATGGAGATGAAAACAGCCAGAGTTTTCAATCTGACGTCTCCCCACAATAAAAGAAACAGAAATGCATGATGCTTTCAACAACACGTCAGCGTATGAAATGGGGTTTGTCGGGCTGCACATACATTATGCTCCTTAACAGAAACATGATTCTCTGATGGGGAAATGTGATGGAAATTCTTGTGATTTGGCTCGAGCTGAATCATCTGCTATGCGGACTGTGTTGGTGCTTATCTTTAATGCTTCAAAATGAAGGCCAGGCAGCTATCGGTTTTGTGGGGTGTGACGTTATAACTCCAGTTAAGTTATCAAAATTAGACAAAGCCTCTTTTTAGTTTGAGGTGTGATTCATTTGGAATTTAACAAGGTGATAGCAGTTTATAATCATTCATTTATCTACGCATCCATCTTCATCATCGTTTGTTCCTTGTATTGACATTTCCGATTACAATCTTTGCTTCTCTTTTATTGGGCAATTAGAATGCAAACCCATATTTTGGTTAAGCTTGGCCTTACGATGAAACGGAGCAGACACTTCATTGTTTCTAAAATACACAGTAAATAAATTATATGGCAAGTCAATTTATAGGTATTTTTTTAATGACATTAAAATAACAGCAACTAGTTGTTTGTTTGGGATTGACAACGTCAACTAAGTGTGTCTAAGGTACTGATTAAATTCATTTAGTTCTTTGGCCATGAGATATATACTGACTTTGACCTTCTTAATTAAGTCAAAGTGTTTCATTATTGTTCTTAAGAATACATGGTTTTGAACACTTTTTTTTTTACAAGCAAAAATCTGAAAAGTGTGGCATGCATTTGTACTTAAGCCCCTCTCAGTCTATAGTAGAAACAATAGTAAAGGCTAATGGGATCTTGTATGAAAGCATGGGGAAAGAGCTTTTTCCTACCGGGAGCTGGACCCAGACATGGGATAAAGGTGTGTTCCACTGGAAGGAGAGCTCTGAGTGGACCTTGACCTCACTGGAGGGACTATAACCACCTTCTTGGCTGAGATTCTCAGGCCAAAAGGGCTATGTAGTATTAATAAGTCTATTGTTGTTAGGGCACCCTGACACCTTGGAAGGAATATTTAAATAATTTTCAAGAAAGTATGTTGCTTGAAATGGAGCATATTGTGTGTGGAGACAAAGACTTGGTTTTACTTCTTCATTAAGTCATAGTATTTCCTTGTTGTTAGACAGTCTTTTGTTCTTAGGGTAAAACTAAAATTAGTGTCTGCTTTTAATCTGCAAATCGATGCTGGTTCTAATGTTTACTGAAAGTTTGTTTTTTCTAATGTTGAAGTGAATCAGATTAACAGTTGTTGGCTCTGTCTGTACATTTGGCTGCTGATAATCCATCGCTTGGAATTAGAATGATTGAGATGTTAACATTAAATGTCACCAATCAAATGATGACAAATGGTGCACATTGTAATATGTAATAGTTCTTTTCTCTACAAATGTTTTAAAGTCAGGATAAGCTTCTTTCCAATGGCCCTGTGTTTTCAGTGTTAATGATATTACTTCAGCTTGACTTTTGGTAACAGGTTTCTTCATTCCAGGAACCCCAACGTGACCTTCAAAATCAAATTAAACATCAATCCTAAAATTTAAAGTCAAATTATCACGTAATTTACAGCCATTTCTAAATGAAAAAAAAAATCTATAGGGACTGCTTCCACGCTGCAAAATGACCTTGGAATGTAAACTTCTAATAGTGCTGGAAAATAAATCAATATATATCGTGATAGGTCCAAATAATTGTTCAATAATTTTACTGAACTCCATTACAAAACTGGGTAACACTTTATTTGAAGGGGGTTGAATAAGACTGTCATGACACTTTCATAAACATGACATAACACCTGTCATGAACATCAATAAGTCTTCATGAATATTTATGACTGTTGTCATAAAGCGTCATTCGGTAAATCATGACACTTTTTATACAAAGTTGACATTATTCAAAATGTCTTTATGACAAGAAATCATTACTGTTTAAACTTTACCTTTAATAACATTAATAACAATTAGTTACCTAATTCTTAAAGTGCAATCAATAATACTTTTATAACAAATTTATATCAGTAATGATTTCTTGGTTAATGTCAAGTTGTCATAACAAAGACATTTTGAATCATGTCAACTTTGTATTAAAAGTGTCATAATTTACCGAATGACGCTTTATGACAACAGTCATAAATATTCATGAAGGCTTATTCATGTTTATGACAGGTGTTTATGACAGTGTCATGTCAGTCTTATTCAACCCCCTTCAAATAAAGTGTTACCCAAAACTGTATAGCATTCTGAGTGATGTAGGGATAAAAAAGCTGCAGAGCTTCTCATGGCTATCTAAGAAAGGTTGGTGTTATCAACTAGCGGTAGGTTATCAATAACCTGCTGAGTAACTTGTGCAGTAACAGTTTCAGGTTTCACTTGAAAATAAACAACATGGAGTGAAACGAAAAAATGAGTACAACAGCTTGATTGGAAATTGAGCATAAAACAGAAAAGGTCACGCCACTATTTTTGTATTATTTCAGCTATTTAAAACAAAAAACTAGTCAATAATTATCAATATTGACTGATATAAAAACACTTATGTTGTGATATGTTATTCAGCCATAGCTTCTGACTGACAGTCAGAAGCTATGACTGTCAGTCATAGCTGACAGTCATGTCAGCCATGACATGACTCTCATCTCTTGCATGAGAATCTCTCATGCAAGAGAGTCTCTTCACTGCATGACAAAAGATAAAAGATTAAGCTTATTTTATTACAGAGCTTGTTTGGAAACTAAATTAGGCAACACTGCAAGCGGCTTTCAGTCCTGCTTTTTCAGAAGCTAAATGCACGAGTGTGACATAAAGGCAACTACTTTACATAAATCTGTCATAAAATTCAAATAAAAGTGCCTTTAAAGCTCCCCTATTAGAAAATAGAGGCTGCATTGCTGTTTTTGTTTTCCCTGTGCAGCAGGGCAATCACATGTTCATCACCTCTACCCCAGAGAACAAACCGATGCAGATTGGCAGCGCTGGTCGCTACGGGATCACACACATGCTCGGGGTTTAAGATACGACTCTTTAAGGAATAGTTTGTTTTTCCCTCATGTAAGTCACACTGGCTCTTAGTACAGATAAGTTAACAGTGCTGAAGTTAATAAAGTCCTGATAAGGAAACTAGTAGGAAAATTTCTGTGGTAAGCATTCGAGTTAATTTTAATAAACAGGGAAGGTCATTGTGAAGGTTATGCAAAAAAAAAACAAACAAAAAAAAAGAACATTGCACCAGTCTGTCTCCTGTGTCATCTATCATTTTGGTATTTGCAGTTTCCTTGGAGAATATTTTGACATTGAGTGTCTGTATTTTCTAATATTCTGCAGAATGAAGGAAAAGTGTAAACTGCATAGCTTACAGTTTAAGACTAAAAGCAGCATCGCTGGGAAAAATACAAATTGATGGTGCAGATTTAGAGGTTTTAGTAAAAGGCCAGTGGAAGCTTTAGGGCTCAAAAGTAAATGAACATGTGGCCATGAAGTAAAAAAAAAAATAGTTGAATATCAGTTGTGGTCAGCTGTTTTTATCAGCTCATCTTCAAGTTATTCTTCAGGATCTTCTCACTTCTAACCTTTAGTGAATTGATTATATTTGGCTGCAGATTACTTTTTTTCCCCCTGTTTTTAAAGCCACTTTGTGCATTATGTTTTGATTTATGTCGCTTTTCTGCCTTAAAGGTATTCTGAAATACCAGTAAGCTAATTTCACTGCCAGTTAGTCAAACCTTTGAACAAGATTTAACATGTTTGACAGTAAATGTGCAATTCTTTGAGGTATATGTCTCTTAGTTAACTTAAACCTCCTTTAGTTAACTGCTCTGTTTTAAATGTGTACCAATTTAGTCAAGTGGCTACTTTTACTTAGTAATTTCTTTACCTGCAAAGCACAACACACATTTTTATATGAATGCCATGTTCTCTCATCTTTCTTATTTCGAAGAGTGGAATTTAGTAAGGATCTCTGTGTTGCATCATATTTATATCCCCAGAAAACAGGCAGGTATTTATGTAAAACCAGTGGCACATGTTTGTGCTCCACTCTGTAGATTAAAAGAGGAGCATTTGCTCTGCAGCATATGGATAGTGAAATAGTTTAATCTGCTCAATTATAAACCTAAACAGATAAAAAATGTATTTAAAAGCCTCCATTACATTGATTTTACAGACATTTCATGTACTGCTAATTGTGACACAGGCAGTTTGGCAAAAGGATATCTCACTGTAATTGTTCTGATAGTTTCTTGTAGTAACAATAATAATACATTTATTTTAAGGCTTTTTATGCATCTTTACCATGTGTTTCTGTAACCACTTTGTTTTGTTCTGTTCTTGAGGCTTAGCAGGGATTTACCTCTTGTGGTTAATTCTATGAGGCTGTGGGTATGATCATTAACCAGCAAATGTGCACACCTTCATCACAGCTCACTAGACTCTAGTTTTTTTTTTTGTTTTGTTTTGTTTTGTTTTTGTTGTGTTTTTTGTTTTTTACTATGCAGAGAATTTTCCACCAGGCTTGTCTAACAAAGGTATAGCCTGTTTCCCCTCTAAAATAGGAGATGGAATAAACCTTCCCATAAATATTGCTTAGTCAGCAGCAGCTCAATTATCTGGCTTATGCACATAATCTTATTTTGGTTATGAATAATGTGCAGCACCCTCCACATTTGTTGGCTCCCCTGATAAAGGATATAGGGAAACAGGAAAAGCGAAATTCCTCTCAATATACGATTATGACTTGTGCTATTTATATTTATAGGGTTAATAATAATTTTGTTTCCCATTGAAATGTATGGGGACAGCTTTAAATTCATTCATACACGTAATCCTAATTACTAAGGATGCAACCCCTGAATTTGAACACAACAAGGTTAGCTGACTGACTAATGCTGACATAATGAATAATGTCAACTTCATTATTTCAAAAATACATTAAACCTCTGATGCGAAACTGTGACAAATGATTCATTGCATAATAAATATGCATCGTGTAAATTTGATGCGACTCTGAGCCACCCTTCAAAATGAGAAAGGGAGCCACCCTTCAAAATGAGTCATTTCTGCCTTTATGAAGGCAGAACATGAAGACAGCCACTTGACTAAACCAACCAGCATCTGCAGTCAGAGCAATAATTGGAAAGCTAAGTGTGTTTACTTTCCACCACCACACTCAGGGAAAAAATATCACAAAGTTCACTGCTGTAGAATTGCAGACATTGCTGCAATGAAAGATATGTTTTTCCAAAACGTGTTAACAAACGAGATGGAGATGTTTAAGATCTAGGGTTTTCAATATGTGTGTCCAGCATAAATATGAATCGAAAACCTTTCACGGAGATAAATGCAACACCTCATCTCAAAAGCCTTTTGACTTTGACTAAATGTTTAACAGGAACTTACATTTTACAGCTATAAAAAGCTCATTATGAAAAAAAAACCCCCATCACTGTTTAGGAATCAGATTTAGCTCAGTATATGTCTACATGAAAATACTTCTCTTTTTCTTAACCAACACTCCAGGGTTACCCATGATGTCACAACTGGCCTCCACATTTCAAGGGTGTGTATTTGGAGAGCTCCACCCTAGTGGTAATGACAGACCTTCACAGGGACTTCAATCCCAGCTTGCTCTCTGTTACCACAGTCATAAAAATCCACACAGTGAGGGCCTATTTTGAAAAACACTCTATAATTTCAGAAAACATGGAAGAGGTCAGTGGGGACAACTCTTTGCGTCAAACTTGCCAAAAGCACCAAACACGTTTGCAAAGTTTAGGGCTGAAATTATTGACATTGAAATGTCCTCAGCTGTAAATATGAACACGGGGAGACTCGCTTAAGACTCCATTGTAGACTTAATATGAAAAAAGTGAATGTAAAAAGTGTAAAACGGACTGCAAATCAAACACTACTGTAAGCATTAAGCTTGCCGTTTGTGATTGTTCCAGTGATTTTATTTTATTTTTTATGTTTTTTTATTTCTGAACATGCATTTCTGATAATCAAGTTTTCCTACTTTTCTTCAGGTGCAAATCCCGACAGCAGCAACTGGAGGAGACCCATGCTAAATCAAAAGGTAAGTGGGGTCAATAGAAAAAAAACAAATTTGCATAAGTAAAGGTGATGCAAGACTGTGTGTTTAGAGGCAAATGGAAGAAAGCAAACTAAAGCAAAATGTGGCTCATTGTGTTTTCTAGGTGAGAGAAGATGGTCGACCAGACTGGGTGGAGGATCCAGACTCTTGGAGGTCCAGCTTCACTCCACAAGCATGGAAACCAGAGGTGTGCGTGTGTGAACATCTGTGGGCTGCTTGCATGCTTCAAAATTCCAGCTCACTTCTTTTGAACTCTAAACCACCTGCCCGGGCTTGCCCACTTTACTCCCAGCTCATTGCATTTCCATGTTTACAGGGTCGTTCCTGCAACAGTCTGCAGGAGCTTCCACTGCTTTGTGTTATCATGCTTATCAGATTTCCCCTATTTTAAGCAGGACTGAGCTTCAGCCAGCTGCTTCACCTCATGTTTCATGTCAGAAGAGAGCTGTCTGGCCTTATTTGCCAACATAACCACGATTTATAGTAATAGTTCCTGTTTGCTATGTTTTCCCATGTGGTTGGTTATTCTTTTTTTACCCTTCTTGTGTTCTGGCAATTTCTGTCGTTCTCTGCAACCCATTTTCTTTCATTTTGATACACAAACTAAAAGGCCACTTTTAGCGAAAAGCCAGATTTGAAAGTTTGACTCGGTGATAATGCAAATGTCTTAATTTTCAAAAGATAAGAAAATCTTGTTTTTAATTTTATATGTATCACAAGTTTTAAACATTGGTGAAGAATTTGGGACGGGTTTATCCTTCACAAAAGAACTTTTGGATTTAAAAATGTGTGAAAAGTAAAAAAAAAAAAGAAAATATATCCATCCAGCTGAGAATATCCTGTGTTCACACAATTAGGTGTGAAAAGTCAGCAAAATATAGCTTTTTATTTAATCTGAATTTGCAGCATCATTCAAATTTTAAGGCTTTAACTTCTATGAATATGATGTTGAAAGGCAAAGCACATATAAATATATTAGACATTGTCAGATTTGTATGGAAAGGGTATTTGTTTTTTTGCATTCAGTTGTATTTCCACTTTGGTGCAGTTTGTTCTGTTGACATCCTGACACCAAGTGATTAATTTAGAAGTGATTAAGTGAAAAATACTGTACAAGTCCAAAGTAATCACTGTTTCCTGTTCTTTCGGTGCTTAAATGCAATGACAACAAAGGAACCTCCCCTAGGTTGTAAATTGCTGGTGCTATAAAATGTATCAACAGGAGAACCTTTGTTTGAGCTTTAATAGCTCCTTAAGCAGGATATGTATTTAGAAAGATCAACAGTGTGAATGTATTCACAGCAAATATGGACTTAAAGGGTTGATAAGTTGTGGATTAAAGCTGCTTGAATTAATGTTTTAGCAAAGTTAAACCCTCTTCGATAACGTTGTATTTGTAATTGTTGTGGGTAAACTATTTAAATAGACCTTGGAACATTTGATCTTTATTTTTATTTTTTTCGGATCTGAGTATTTCCACAACATTTTGATTATTTCTGCTTCTTTTCTTAAAGTCAGTTGCATTTCTGTAAATTAGAATGTTATAATTAGAGCTACACAATACACAAAATAATGATCATATAAATGTTTTCAATAAAACAATTCAATGGGACTTAAATCTAGAGTTTTAACATGTATGACCTGGGCTGTACCAGGTTCTAAATTGATTGACGTTTAATTGAAGCTTAAACTCAAGTAGCACAGATTCGACCATTTTTGTTTTTATTAAAAAAAGATTAATATTAATTAAAATATAGGAATGTGTGTAAAATTAAACGCACCCCAAAACTAATGCAGTATGCATTTTCCAAGCTTTTATCCTAATGAAGCTCACAGTGGAGCCTAACCCTGGACAAATCTCCATTTCATCACAGCTGTCTCAACAATAGTGCACGTATGACCCAGTCTATACATTATCTGATTTTTTTTTTTTTTTTTTTGTATTTTACGTCATCTCTAAACATGCCTCGCAATGAATCGGAGCGTGTTGGCCTGTTTACGGTAGGTGATTATTGCAAACCCTGCATGTTAAAAAGTTCCATAAAACAGGAAGTTTGATAGCAGTCAATGTAGCAGAGCTTGTTGTGAGACCAGAACAGTAGAGTTTACAGGTTACTGATTAGAAGTATGGCTGTAACAGAGTCATAGCTGGCAAACCTTAATGCTGAACATTGTCTGTCAATGAATAAACTCCTCAGACACTGAGTGAACAGATTCCTTTGACCCTTAAAATATGTGACCAAAAACAATCTGCATCAATAATATTTGCTGAGTTTGAAGCCTGAACCTCACGCCAGCCTTTATCTGAATGCGGTGGTGGCAGCAAACTGCTCGTCTCGACCACTAATGAAACCGGATTAACCACACACTCTGATTTGGCCCTCAGTCCTGGTGTCCTGTTCCTGTTGTGTGATCGGCATGCACACAGATCAGATAACACGGACCCTTCCTTCGGCAGATGTCGCAGAGGTGTATGTTTACAGGACATCTGGGACCTCGGCTGGCACCCAGCAGCTCCATTGTGGGCATATAGTATCTTACTGTGTCCTCGCTTTGAATTAAAACTTAGAAAAGAGTTTTTCTAAATGCCTCCTTTTGCTTTCTGTTATATTACCCGACTTTGCAAGAAGACGTCTTGTTCAAACGTACCATTTATTTACTGACATAGCTTTCCCACACATAATAATAGATTGCTCACCTCCTGTTATTAATAATTTGGTTTGGCTTACCCATTGAATAATACGTGTGTTTATACGGAAAGGGGTGTGTTGAGATCCACCGCCATTGTGCTGTCGAGCACCGTCTGAGGAAGTGCGTACTTGTTGAGTTTTAGTTTAAACGCTGTGGCCAGATGGTGATGTGTCCTGCTCCTGCAAACACAATGCTCTGTTTATATCACTGCCCCCCACTCTCTCCTCTCGCCCTGCAGTTTAAGGGACAGGCCAATCTGCATGTGTTTGAGGATTGGTGCGGCACCTCTACCGCAGACCTGCGCAAGAACCTGCACTACCCCCTGTATCCACATGTGAGTCGAGCTGTTATCGCTTAATCTCGTTCAGTAATTTGTCATGGACGACACTTGACAATGCCAGTGAAACTTCCCAAACATGTTTCTCCTTTTAGACATGTAACAAGTGAGTAAGCATGCGCAGCACTAAGTAAAAAGTCAGAGTTACTGCTCAGGTACCTTCTAAAACTATTGATACCTCACTACTTTGAACAGTGTTGATACCTCACTACTTTGAACAGTGTTGATACCTCACTACTTTGAACAGTGTTGATACCTCACTACTTTGAACAGTGTTGATACCTCACTACTTTGAACAGTGTTTGTCCTTTTTTCAGACGGTCTCCTCATAGAATGTCTGTACCAGTTAAACTATAGAACATTTTTTTGTTCCCTTATTTTTTATTATGTAACTCATTGTGCTTTTTTAGCTTTATGTCACATAAACGTATAGCTAGATAAGATGTGTTTATTTTCTTCTTTTCTTTTAAAGTTATATATATAAATGTATTTCTTTACTCTAAAAATTTGGAACTACAAATAAAATCTTTTTTTTAATTTTTTTTTAATTTAACCATAGAACTTTTTTTTTTTTTTTCTGGATCATTTTAAAAGATGCCAAGACGACTCTATGCGCTTTTTCAGTATGTTTATGTGGGACAGAGGAGAGTCCTGAGCAGAGCAAACATACTTCTGTTTTCCATCAGGGGTGCATTCTGCATCTACATGCAAAGTCCTCCTGATCCTGGTCTTCTCTTCCTGCTTTGAGCCAACAACGAGTCTGATTTACTGTTCCCTTGTCATTCCTTTTATTAGTCCAGGACCACAGTCCAGAAACTTGCTGTTTCTCCTCAGTGGACCAACTATGGACTCAGGATATTTGGATATCTACATCCATACACAGATGGTACAGCCTTTACTTTAGCATTTTGCTCCTTCCTTTTACAACCCATGCAGACATACTAACAATGCCCTTCATTTTTCCTCCTCTGTCAGGAGACTTTGTGTTTGCAGTGAGCTCTGATGACAACTCTGAGCTTTGGCTCAGTACGGATCAATCCCCACTTAATGTCCAGTTGCTGGCGTGGGTCGGAAAGGTATGGATGCTTGAGGCCTCCTGGTTTTTAAGTTTCTTTTCGTCACAGCAATCCCAGTGACATCTGTTTGCACACATCTTTTTTATCCAGACCGGCACGGAGTGGACGGCCCCAGGGGAGTTTGAGAAATATGCCAGTCAGACCTCCAGACCAGTTAGGTGCGTCAAAAATACAGTTTATGCTCTGAACGATGACTCATCCAAAATAAACAAAGGCTGGATTGCTTTCACTTGCATTTCAGACTCATTGGTTCCACTGGTTTTATTTCCACACCTGACGTAGCTCCATCCCATAAGTTTCTTTTGCAGCACTGTGATTTTATTTTTATTTTGCTCGTCTATTTATGTTTTTTCATTTTCAAACAATTTATTCTGTATGAAATAATTTTGATATAATCTAAAGCTCTCCGCAAAGTTCATCATTCATACTCTTTGGATTGGTATAATTACTTAGTAGGTTTTATCAAATTTATGCTACAGTCAGTAATTGACTCTAATGTATCAGTAAGAAAAGAAATGAATCAATTGTTTACCAGATTAAACCAATATGATTGACACTTCAAGCAAAATAAGAATAAGCATCTCATCCCTACTGATCAGTAAACTCAAATCAATGACACATAACCTCTTATTGTACATTATGAAAAATATAAATACAAACAATTATTACATTTAATTCCTAACAATTTTAGTGAATGTCATCTCTGGGCACTTTGACATTATTCCAGTTAAGATTCAAATATTTATATATTCTAATTAATTGAAAGGAATTTCTGCCAAACACTCTCCAGTTCAACCAAAAGATTAAAAGCTCTCTGTTCTGGACAGTTGAATTGAGAATATTACAAAATATGACATGCTTTTTGTCAAAAGGTGTGCAACTATGATGACCTATTAGGTTGACTTCAACACGAGGCAAAGTAAAGTAACCCCTTTTAAAAGTGTTTCTCCTTTTGGACAAGCAATTCTGTTCCTTTTCTTTGCTGTTATTGAGTCATTACTGTGATTTAAAGACCTGGTAATATTAAAATAGGAAGAACTGACCTGAAAAAGTCTCCACTCAAATCACTACATGCCAATTTATTCTTCCTGCACCCTTGAGTTTTATCTGATATGAGCTTATTAAAAAAAGAACAGGGTGCAAATGTGTCTTTCACTTTCTTCTAATTAAAACCTTATCTCTTGAAACGTAATCAGAAAGCTACATCTGTGTAATTTATTGTGCTAAATTGAACCGGAAGACTGCCTGTGGTATTCGTATGGACCCTTCTTCCATTTTTATCAGAACTTTACTGGTGTGTTTTGAACAGATTTTATTTATAACATCCTCTCTGCCCTGTCGAATGATCAGTCAACTCTTAAGCTGTCCCCAGATAAACTACTTAGAACCCCCGACACCGGTGCATAGCTTATCAGATGGCATTTGTTGCAAAAAAAAGGCCTTAAAAGCTTAACAGCAAAGCTTAATATTCATTTAACTGAGGTCACTGAAAGCACGTCCTCATCTCTTCATGTGTGCAACCAAAATTTAATATTACTGTTACCTAGACTTTTGCTGACACAGGAAAGTTCACTGGAACCATATCTGTGTAGGTGCAGTATGTCTGTGCAGGAAATGCACAATCTAAACCAGTTTGGTGAGTTGACACAAAAACTTTGAGAACATAAGTCAACAATAACCGCACAATCATCCACACTGTTAATCAAACTCAAAATGAGTGGTGGTGCTCCAAATCTGTGATTAACAAAACCTTTTTACACTAATAATTTTCTTTTTGTAGCAAAAGGAGTAGTAGTAGTGTCTGTTATAATGCACCCTAAATTTTTACTAAGTGCATTTTCTCAAAGTGTTAAGTGTACAAAACTGTCAGACAGGAAGTATTTTTTTTATGTTGTTGTAGAACAATTCAGAACAACAAAAAATAAAGTCAGCTGTGTTGAGAATATTCCTACCAGGAATGTCATGGTTTCAGGTGGCTTTGAGAATAGTTTAAGATTTTTGTGGATTGCTTTTCAAGAAACGCACGGTTTGTCTCCCTTCTCAGTTACAGAGATATGATTCATATTCACTTTTGTTCCCATAGTACAACTGAAACAGAAGTGTTATGATGTCATGAGCTGAACCTTATTTTTTAATCTGCAGCATTTTTCACTGTAACCATGTTTTATGTTTAAATATAATTAGACCTAAATTGCCCAAAAACTTTGAGTCAGGTGCTGTTTTAAGCTTTAAACAGTCCATCCTTATTGTAGCTACTGTGTGTGCCTGACAGAAGGGTTATAATTGACTTCCACAGTAAAGTTAACAGACAGTGTTGTCCTCAAAAATGGCCACCCACTTCTAAAGAAGGATCCAAGTATGCAATGGTCTCAAACTAGCGGTGAGAAAGAGAAGAATAGATGTCAAAGTAAGAACAAACGATACCCTTCAAATTAAAAGTCCTTGCAAATGTGTTTTTTTTTCGTGACCAGTGGATTTAATGCTGGTATTTAAAAAGTAATAACGTTGGCTTTCAAAATAAAACTTAAAGGAAGCTCTTCAGAAATCTCAATAGTACAACGTGAAGATAGTGCAAGGTTCCACTTTGTACTATCTTATACTATTAAGAGTATTATCTTAGGAATTCAAAAGAACTCCTACATATACTTTTCAAAATAAAAACCTCAGTACTTAATTGAGCAGATTATCTCAAAAGCAGTTTCCATGTGACTAAAGCAATTAAACCTGAACTCAGAAGGGAATTGTGTTAGCCTGTTCAAAGAAAGCTTGTTTAAACTTTTCAAAAGCAAAGCCTTAATATTTCTTCATATTACAAACATGAGTTCCACATTTTTAGAGAAACTAAAGCCATCTTGAAAAGGTAAACTTTCAAAATGAAACTTAATGTACTTCATAGTATAGATTATTGTAAATGACTGTTCTTCAGTAATGAATGAAAAACGAAACCGGTGAGGAAAAGGGGATTGTTTGCCTTTTGAATGAAATTAATTTAATTACCTTCAAAATAATCTACAGCTCAAATTTAATTTGATAGTTTCCTGGAAATATATTCTACATTAAAATGCTTCTAAGCTAGTTATGGAAGAAGCACTTTTTGGCTTTTCAAAATAAGAGTGATTGAAACTTTTCAACATTCCTTGGTTTTCTGAGGTATAATTGGTAATGTACAGGTTTAAAGCCAAATTTGTATCAACCAATAAGCCTTTTTATATTAATGCAGTGAACAGTATTACAAAAGAATTTGCAAACAGTCGTGGGAACGGGAGTTAAAATAAGCATACCCTCAGCATACTTGATGTGGCTAAGTAATACGACTGCCATAGAACTTAAGAGAAACACAAAAGGCTGCAATTCAGGTTCTACATGTTTTACTTTGCATGCTAAAATGAAGAATCATTAGAAACAGACTGAGCAGGTGTGGCTTGTTGAGTAGGATTGACAAGACAGGCTTTTCCATACTTCTGAAAAGTGTGGGCCCGTGACAGGTTTGTAAAATCTGGAGACGTTTGGCAATAATGCAGTTTGAACCTATCTGTAGGTTCAAACTGAACCTACAGGTTCAAACTGAACCTACAGATGGGTTCAGTTTGACAAAATCAAACTGAACCCATCTGTACAGCTTATAACAACTGTCAAGCATGGTAGAAGAGGGATAAGGATTCAGATTTCTTTCTCAAGCCACAGAACCTGCACTGTTTGCAGACGGAGTCAACCACAAACCTCTGAGTGCCAATAGTCAAATATGAGGTTTTCTGTTTGACAACTGAACTTTGGCCAAAGTGGGTCATGCAGCAGCGCAATGATCCCAAAACAGAATGGCAAAAATAATCAAGTGGATACAGTGGCCCAGTCAAAGTCAAGACTTCAGCATGATTAAAAAACTGTGATGCCACATGAGGAGAACTGTGCAAGAAACAAAAGAACTGAAGCAATGTGAGCCAGAACTTCTCCTCAATAACGAGAGAGACTCATAGTCATACAGAAACTACTTCAAGCTATTTCTGCTAACGATGGTTCTACAAGCTAATGAGTCATGAGGTATGCAGAAAAAAATGACACCTGTTAAGTCGGCTCCAAGAAGTCATCACAGAAATGGAGTGATAGATTTTAATCTGACCATAAAACTGCGGCCGCATTTTAGTAGAAAATGGATTTTGCAGCTCAAGTGTTAAGATAAGACTATCTCTCCAGGCAGTTTATGGTTTTGTGATTTTTAATGCAAAACTCCTAAAAAGAATCCTAACTGTCTTACAGGCTTTCAGCTCAAAAGAGATACTTTTTTGAAGTTATTCACAAGCAAAATGACAGAGGGACTGACCATGTGGAGGTGGCTGTAAGTGCACCGCACTCAGATCAATTGATACTGTATTTTCCAAGAATCAGAAGCCTTTTTTATGTTGGTATCAAAGTAGAAAGTAATGTTTTTTTATTTATTTATTTATTTATTTGTCTTTAAGTGGCAGCTATTGGACCGCAGCTTCAGATTTACGGTTATTGAGTCGAAACACATCTCCCTTTATGTTGGTGAGTGCCTCAAGATGGTAGATGCATGAAAAGTCCATTCTAACAGTGAATGTGTGCATCATGAGCGTGGTTGAAAAATAACACCATTTACTTTAGCTTTGCATGGTGGCTGAAAACTGCAAGTCATAGGAAACGTGACCCACTTCTCTCATTCGAACTCTTTGTCCTGCAGATGAGTCTGACTTGAGGATGAGCTATGTCACCCACATACCACAGACAGCTGCGAGTCATGAGCACACCTCCTCAAAACAGCGCAGTGCTGCAGTAGACATGCTGAGGGAAGACCCGAGAGACGCACTCTACCAAGGTGAGAGACGTCTCTAAATGGCTCCGTTTCCTGTCAGCCCCGGATGCAAGCGTTGAGCAAGTTGTTTCCTCATACCATCAAAGCAAAACATGATCATGATGCAAATCTGCATGTTGTTTGTTTTGCAGTCCATCTGATAAACAGCAAGTTCCTCCAAGGCATTCTTCCTGACTGCACATATAACCCCACCTACACGATCAAAGACTTCCCTCTGCTTCGTTACCAAGGACTGCAGTTTGTATGTTTTCACGAAGTTTGTAGAAGTTGTGTTTACCTTACACTGCCTGTAGTGCCTTCACAACGTATTGGTACCCTTTAAATATGTTTGCAATTTTTATGCCACAAGTACAAGTTGAAATTGAATGGCTGTTGAAATAAAGACTTGAGAAATCCAATTTGAAGTTTGTCACAAAGTCCTGCAGGAGATGCCACATAAATGAGCAGAAGAAAACACGCCCCACCCTGTGTGTGGGCGGGGCAAACTAACACTACACATCAACCTTATCACACAATTTGTGTGAAAAATGGAGGTGGTAGCATCATGCTATAGGAAAGCTTTTCCTCAACATTGACAGGGAGGCTGGTCAGAGCTAAGAGGATAATAGGCCCAGGAAAATACAGCTTTTGAAGAAAATGGTTAAGCAATGCACACAGAGTTAAACAGTTAACAAAAGGACTTGAACATGTCACACCTCTTGAGCTGGATCTACCAGTAACTCCTGCCATACTGCACTATGGGAAGGTGACTGACTGGTCAAATTGTTATTGCAGTAGAATTGCCACAACCGACAAGCAACTCAGTCCAATAATAGGTGGACCGCAGGTTATGGACGTTAATGTACTTTTTAGTAGTCAGAGGCTGACAAAAGGAAGATAAGCAGAAAAGCAAAAGAAATGAAAAATAGTACAACCATCTGGTATCTGTTGAAGCAGCAATCACCCACAAAACTTTCTGACACTGCATGACGTTTGTAGGTCACCACAGATTGAATTCGGAATTCTTTTTTTTTCTTTCACTGCAGAATATTTTATTTAAACAGCCAATAGTCGCAGCTGAATCCCTCTGAGAAAAACATGAAAGTGAGATGGATCTTCACCTTTTAGCAGGCTTACTTTGCTGACACCCTGTGTTGGTCTTTCACATAAAATCTCACCACAATACATTAGAATTTGTGATTGGACATTGAAAAACTGTGAAAAGGTCCAAAGGGTTATTAGTAATTTCTCAAAAAAAACCAAAAACTAATAGTTATTATTCACATATTAAAATGAAAAATATAGAATAAAAATGTTTGCATTTTATGTGTAAAATTGGAAATGATGTTTTTTCATCCTCCACACTGGTGCAAGTAAATGTTTTCTCCCATAAGTTTCAACAACTTGTTTGAAGTTAAAATCGGATTGGTTCAGCAGTAATTTGATGTTTCAACTCTATATTTTAAAATAACCCAACATATCTGCCTCAATTTGACGATATTTTGGGGGGGGGGGGGGTATTTTCTAATCTTACTCCAAGCCTAGTTCACATTCCTTCGGAAGTCTAATTGGCATCTAAAAATCCACAGTTTTTGACTGTAAATGTGATATGCTTCAAGGCTTTATGCAGCAATTGTTTTTTATTCCATAGGTTCAGTTGTCCTACATCTACCCGAACGACTACACCCGGCTCACACACATGGAGGGAGAAAACACCTGCTTCTACCCAGAGAGCTCCTACTACAAGAAGATGTGAGACCCTTGTATAAAAATATCATGGCACAGGTGCATCTCAGTTAATCAGAATATCAGCAATTATCTTATTTATTTCAATAAGTGAATTCAAAAAGTTAAGCTTATAAAGATTCACTATGCTCAGAGTTTTATATGTCGAATTTATATTTCTTTTCATTTTGATGATTGTGGTGTAGCTCAAATAAAAACCCAAAATTCATTGCATTACACAGCATCTCCTATCAATACTAATTAGTTGTGTTGATGGTAATTGCTGCATTAATGCTGCATTGCATGGAGGTGATCAGTTTGTAATTGCAAAGTACAGGTTGATTTTATAACAACCTTCAGTTTACCTCCATTGTTAAGTATGTTGTCTCTTATCTTCCTCTTGACAATAATCCATACACTCATATGTCAGTCGAAGTGACAGCTTAGTCATTAAACTAGGTGTTGCTACTTTTGACAGGTTCAGGAACAGGTTTTTTGTAACCTTGTGGTTACAAAAAAAAAGTAAAACTGAGTATTCAGTCTATCTATAGTGTATCATGATGTGACATTCAGCCAACTCCAAAAGCAGCCAATTCCTGTTTAGATGATTGCTTTGTTTCCACCAGATATGGTTTCTATAGGTACATGAGATTTGACCGCCCAGAAACGCACAAGAAAGGAAATGGAGACAGAGGTATTTTATTTTTTATTTTTATTTCAATTTGCTTGCATAATCAGACGATGTTATTCTCAACTTCTGATCTTGCTTTTGGTGAATGCCAGATTTTGGTTTGAAGAATAAAAAGTCGGTCCAAGAGGAGGAGGAGGACGGCTTTGGCTATGATGCCAACCCCAGAGAGAAGGAAACAATGGCTGACCAGATGAAGAACAATGTTTACCCAGACTACGGAGATGATTATGACGATTATGTGCAGAACCGCCGGCGCAAACTTTTCTCCTTTGCCACAAGAGGCGTTGATGATACACTGGACAAATCTCCTGATGAAAGAGGACGCATCAAAGACTTTCAGAATAGAAAAGAACAGGGTGCCGTTCCACAACCTCAAAAGGAGCCAGGAAAAGCACCTGAAAAGGTATTCAAACAAGATCCGCATCAAAACAGGACGGAGTTTAAACATGAAGGCTCAGTTAAAAAGGTACAATCGAAAAAGACAAAGGTTAGATCAGCAAAGAGACAGAAATTCAAAGCCACCGTAAAACCAGAGCAAACTAATTCTTCAGCTCTTATTGGTAACGGGGAAATTAAAGCAAAGCAACAACTAGCCGTTCTGCCACAGAGACCCGGCTCCAAACAGCATCGAAACCGGAGATATTCAAAAACAAACCATACTCAAATCCAGAAACTCAATAAGTCTCCAGTTGAAAGCCAAGACAGGCATGGAGCTATGCCTCAAAAACCCACTGCGGCCAACAGGCAGAAACTTCCGGAGACGGAAAAGGTTCTCCATCCGGACATCAACAGTAATTTCACTACTACAAACAGAAATGGTGACCAGTTTATCGGAAAATCAAATGAAGTGGAAACTGATCCCGGAAAAACCCTCCGGGAAAAGGAGATAGAGCAGAATAAGCCTTTACAAAAAGACCTGGATAATCACATCAATAGCGATAAAATGAGTACTCGAGGAAAAACATCTAAAAAGAAGTCTTACTTGAGGGGAGAGTGGGATCATGCAGGGGAAGAAGACGGTGATCACATCAGGACCGAGAGCAGAGGAAATGCAACTCGTGGAGATTCAGAGTCCATGTGGGAGCAGCAAGGAGACATGGCTATGGACCCTGATGAAGAGGACCTCACTCCGGCACCAGTGTTCGATACTCGGGTCAACTGGAACCAGACCTTCCAGGTGAACCACCTGGACCTGCAGTCGCGGCGTTCCGACTGGATTGACCTTTCCTGCAACGTCTCCGGAAACCTGCTGCTGAACCCCAGCGACGCTCTGACTGTTGTTTATGCCTTCATGGATCGTCTTAACGAAAAGCACAAGGGGTGAGCATTGGTTTAACTTTTTGTATGCATAATTCATACTTGCCAGCACTTCAAACAAGAAACTAAAGACTTTTTGTAGCCCAACTTCAAATGATTTAACTAATAAATTGTATATATATTTATTTTCAAAAAGAGAAATGATCATTTAGCCTGCAATTCTCTCATATTTTCCTGCATTATTTAAGATTTAGACTTTGAATTATTCAAAGTTTATTTAATCTACATACTGTCATTGACATATTTTCGTCACGTTTAACTGTGCACGCAGACGATTCACATTGGTTCGCGTGCTTAACGTTGTGAAGCGTGTGGACGGATACAGGGGCAGCCGCTACCTCCTGGAGCTGGAGCTGAAGGATGCCAATGGCCAGCTGCTGCGTCTGACGCACTACATCTACACTCTGATTCGCCACAACCCGCTGCGCAACCAGGACTTTATCTTCGAGCGCTCGCAACCTCAGCTGGTTTTGTGCAACCCGGTGGGGTTCCGCTGGAATCCCGACGCCACCGTTCATTTCATAGTGCCTGGTAAACACGTCTTCCTCTTATTCCAAGACTAATAGAGAGCTGCTTTTTAGTGATCTGAACTCATTTTGTGTTCACTTGTAAAAAGAAAACCCACAATACTATTGGGTATTAATTGCCAATTGTAACACTTACGCGAAGAACATCTTTTATTAAAGGCCACATATAAATTTTATAGCCTAGCTTTATATGGTTGGCATTGGGGTTGTAGCTCATAGCTATTTACTTCCATGTCCAAATTTGACAAGTATCCTTAAAAAAAACATCATTTAGTACAAGTTAGCTGAAAACATAAAAATAGATGAAAGTGACAACCTGGTAGCAATCAGGTTGACCATTTCTATGCCAGTTTGGACCTGTGTTATTTCAAAATAACATATCATTGGTATCCTCATAGTTAAGTCAGGATTTAGCACTGGTAATGGTGTCAGCATTGTTTCTCTCAACAACTGTCACAAAGACAGATTTTTTTGGTATTAAAAGTTACTTGAAGCCAAGTTACTTAGAAATTTTATATATTTTGATCTCTTTGAAAAACTAAGGTACAATCAAAATGCACCTGCACTCAAATACTCTCTTTTTCACCTTGAAATACAAATAAATATATGGCTGATTTATTGTGCATTACAGAGCCCATTGTTTTAGTTGTCACATATTGTCAGTGATTATATGAGCAGAGCGTGCATCTTATTGTCAAGAATTTCCTTTTGACATACCTGAAGAAGTCTGAGTTGATTGATGCATTCAGAGTTGGGAGTTCTTGTCTAATTTGGTTGACTGAAATATTATGTGATGATAATTTTGGTTGGTTTTCGTGCACATGCTGTATTTTCTTTCTTGAGACAACCATATAATTTTTGTCAATGCGATTTTTCAGTTAAAAACCAAGCCCGGTGGGTGCAGCAGCTGATTACAGATATGGAGGAAGTGTTCAGAGAAACCGGAGATTCAAATTTTAACCTGATCATCACTGACTATGGCAGCACAGACATGGATGTGGAACAGGTTCTGCAGAAATCCTCACTCCCCAGGTTTGTGCTCATCTGTGTTGGGTTTTTTTTCTCTGTCTTTATTTGTGTGAAACCTGTTTTGTAACATGTGTACCATGTCAATGCTGGTTTAACAGGTACCAGTATGTGAAGCTGAGTGGGAACTTTGAGCGCTCGGCTGGTCTGCAAGCAGGAATCGATCTAATACACGTGAGAACTGCAACAGTACAGTAAATGAAGCGCAACGTTAAATGTCTTTATAGAATTATAATTGTGAGTTTCCTCTCGTATGTCTTTCTCAGGATGACCACAGCATCGTGTTTCTTTGTGATCTTCACATCCATTTCCCTTCTTCAATTGTTGACACAATCAGGAAGCATTGTGTGGAGGGATACATGGCTTTTGCTCCGATAGTCCTCAGACTGAACTGTGGCAGTACACCATCAGACGCCAGAGGTGAACACGCATATGTTAATTTTGTTTTTTAATGACTGTTCACCTGCTCCTGTAGCTTTGGTACAGTGAGTTGGTTTACAGCTGTTTGAATGCTACATCGCTACAGATTGTAGGTCTAGTACTAAAATTAACCCTAAATACGTAGCTCGAAAGTGAGTATACATAACTGCACTTTAATAAAACTGTCAAAGTGCAGTTGTGTCTTGACTCTGTAATGCGTCAAATGTACATATAAATCTCTGAGCAGCTCTTCAAGATCTCAGTCACCGGCTATGTCTTGTTTCATCTTTGCATTTTCACAAAATAATACTTGATATACATCTGGAGTAAACACAAATAGCCAACATTCTGCAAATTCTGACACCCAGCAAAGAATCCACTAACAAAACAATCTTCAAGCTTGCTTATTGTCATCCAACAATTCAACGTAATCAGGACTTTGTATTTGTTCATGAATGAAAATAGTCATAGTCTGTAACTGTAGTGAGTGTTTATCTCCTGTGTGTAAAGTTTAAACATAACTATTATCCTTAATGGACTGATGAAAAGAATAAGTTGTCACAAAGATCATTGGAGCTGCTTTTAAAATGCGTGAACATGTCAGAAAGGCAAACTGTTGAAACTTCTGCTTGAGTGGAAAAATTCCCAATATAATGAGAAGATTATCAATTCATGATCATTCACAACTAATCTTGTTAATTACATTTGAAGCAATAAGAATGGACTTTTTTTTCTACACACATTTTACATTTTGCCATATACTGACTTATATTTAAACAGTGTGACATTTTGTTTTTCTCTTCTGGACACAGATTTGATCTAACTAGAGGAACTAATAAGAAACAACAGCTATGTTTTAGGACCTAATACTAGCAACCTACATTTTAATGAGAATGTACTTTTATGTGTTTCATATAACTATATGGCTCCATATAATGTTCATTGTATCCTGGTTAGTCCATTAAAACAAGACGTGTCAATGTTTTTGATGAACAGAAACCCAACCTCTTTAGAGATGCTGCGGTTTTGCAGTTGGTTGGGTTAGAACTTCCACTTCTCCTTGACTCATATAGTTTGAGTGGTATAAAATTGATGTTGTGACTTTTTTACACTTATGTTGTTCAGTATATTTGCATGATAAGTGACTGATTACAATTATATGTTAAGCATAATTTACATGATGATTATTATTATTATATTGAATATGATTGTATACAATTACAAAGGCGAAGTGAAATATATTTCAGTGTAAGACATGATTTATTTGAATAGAGGAAGTCTTTTATTTTGAAGAATGCTTAAGGATCTGTTACTGTTTAGTCACTATCTTGCTTTGTTGATTTTATTGCTTGGTTACGAGCAGTTGTTGTTGCTGTTGTTCTGTTTTTATCGGCTGAAGCCCTTTTTTTCCTCTTCAATAAATACTGAACAAAAGGGTTCAGTAAAGGAAATACGAGCCTCCGTCTTGTTTGAGAAGAAGCTTTACTCCGCTACAATTACACCTATCAATGCAGCTCTTTTAGTTAAAGAATAAATCATTAGACAGTAGAAGTCAGAATTTATATCTTTACATGTCAGAGTGAATTAAAGGACTGATTTAGATTTTCAGCAAAGAAATGTGCATTTCAGAGATCAGCTACTTTTCAAAATCCTTTAGGTTTTTTGTTTTTGTTTTGCAATGGGGCACATGAATTACCTCTTTTCATTAAATCCTTAAACTGTCTGTGTCTTTTTACTCTCTTGTAAAATCTGCATGAAATGCATAGAGCATAAATAAACAGTGTAAAATTATTAAATGAGTCATTGTAGATAATGATATAGGATACATAATGGTCTTTTCTGGAAAACTGACAACCTATCCACTAATGAATGTAATTTTTGTTCATGCAGGTTACTGGGAAGTGAATGGTTTTGGTTTGCTGGGGATCTATAAATCTGACCTGGATGCCATTGGAGGAATGAACACGAGGGAGTTCAGAGAACGATGGGGAGGAGAAGACTGGGAGCTCCTCGACAGGTCTGTTTGTTACTCTGAGGATTCCATTTAGCTGGAATTTATTACATTTTAAATACAGCATCAAGTATGCTTTGGTATGTTGTTTGATTCATTGTCCTTGCTTTTTTTATTTCTTGTCTAGATAGTGTTTTTGCTGTCTGAACTAAGCAAAGAATGGTAAAATTTAATGGGTAGATGGATGAAGTTTTCTAGAATCAAAATCATCTCTCCTGGCTAAGTTTGTGCTCACAAACAAAGAACATGGCTTCAGCTTTACATTATCACAGATGCCACATAGATGTATTATCTTTAGAGGAGATAAATTAAAGATAAAAAGGAATAATATTTACACATTATGTATGTGCACTTCTTTCTTTTGGTATATCACATAAAGCTCAGATAAAATACCTAGAAACTGTGGTCGTAACGTCTGAAAATTACAAAAACTTTAAGTATGAGTTCTTTTAAAAGGTGCTGTGTGTAATAAACAAAGATATTTATCTCAGTTTGTGATATTTCTATTTATATAATAGTTTTAAACCTTTCCATAATGCTGCTCTCTGCTTTAGGATCCTCCAAGGTGGGCTGGAAGTGGAGAGGATCTATTTGAGGAACTTTTTCCACCACTATCACTCTAAACGAGGCATGTGGAACCGGAAGATGTCGGCGAGCCAAACGTGACCCCACCTCAACATCGCCATGTGTACAACTGTGGCAACCGAAGCACTTTAAGGCTGGACCACGCCTCCTGCCCCCAACTGTGTTAAACCTGCTGACTGTCAAAGGGACATTAGATCGGTTCCTGAATTCGTTCACTCAGTCTGTATGACGAATGTGGTGACAATGGAGCTTATTGTTACCCAGATGCTGCTGCTCAGAGTTTATTCACTGGATTTGCTCCTGACTTCTACTACTGCTGTACCAAATGATGAATGGTACCGACTGCGAGTCCTCGGTGTTCACCATGCTGCCTCCTGAAGTGCCGATCTGCATCACAGGCGGCAAGAAAATAAATTGTTCCAAAGATGAAGCTGAACTTAAATAAATACACTCCAAGAATGTATGCAAGAACACACAAGTGTCCTTTTTTTTTTTTTTTTTCAGCCTTGCATGTTAGTGTGAACTGGTAAAAAGGAGGGAAATAAAATCCTATTTGGTTTGCGTATATCTTAAATACAACTGTTCTTTATTTTTATAAATGACAGATGTAATATTTATAAAATCAGTTTCTTGTTTAATTTTTGTTAAACATTTAGCTTTATTTTCAGTCTCAGCCATATACCTCAGTTTGCTTACCAAGTGCCCTATTTTTTGGTGTCGTCTTATTATGTGGATTCCAATCAGCTGTCACTAATAGTTGTTTGCATAGACAAGTCCTTTATGTATTTAATTTCCAGGATTATTTTTATTTAATTCTTGAAATGTGGAAGTTTTGTTTTACGCAGTGCAGAAATAACTTGTATGTAAATTACAGACCATTGATCTGATCCTTGGTTGTAAAAGGATTTCAGATTACTATGTGGACACTGTTCAGATAACATCTGAGAGACTTGGCTGAAGGACCAATATGTTTTTCTCAGCCTTAATTAATGCTTATTAAGTATGGCTATGTTTAGCATGTGTGGACAGTCTATTGAAAAACATGAAAAAACCAGCAGAATTAAGGTTATTTATATTCTTGGTGATAGTTGATGTTCTTTTTATTAATCGTTCTGTTGTGTAATTTTGTTTTTTATTCTTTTTTTTTTGGCAAACACAAATGGTACTAGAGCAGATTATTTAAAAAAATTATATCATACAGGGTTTCTATCTGATCTGTAAAAGTTTGGAATTTGATTGAGGTATTTTGAAGAATGAGTATGAAAAAGTCGCAAAATCTTTGTATTGCCTTGTGTTTTCTCCTACCAACTTGAATTGTCAGTCAATTCATCTATTCATTCATCCATAAGGTTCCACATTTAAAGCTTGATGAGTGCAGAAAAAGTTAAAAGACTGTTTTGTATTTATTCAAAGAGAGAACTCCTGAATTTGTTTCAGAATATATATGGGATTTTGGCACAGGAAAAATAAATGGGAGCCCTGTATAATGTGTAAAATCATGTTTACAACTACATTTTCATTGTTGGTACACATTCTAGTTTAACTAGAGCTTTGTGCCACTCCGATCAGTGCCTTGAATCTGATGGACATCAGACTGTTAAGCTTGTCATTTAGGCCAGTAAAGATGACTTTTCTAAGCTGATGCCAGACATTTTCTTGTTTTCTTTATTTATAACACTGAAGATACTGTCATCTTTTGTTTGTGATGTTGTCTTGGCCTCAAAGGTTGATCTTTTCCTTTTTGTTGCTGCTCATGCATAACCATTGTAAAAAAATCTAAGTTTAGATGTAGTTATTTTTGCTCTATGCCGGAAGAAAGATGTCTTTGTTGTAATTTTGTTTTTCTTCTATTGTCTCTTCTTCTCAGGGACATGTTACACTGCCTTGACAAATCCCAGGGGAAAACTTTAAAAAATAAATAAATAAAATAAAGAATAAGGTTTCAGTTTCCTCAGTGGTCATTGTCATAAACTTTGTAACACTAAGGTAAACTCTGAACTTGAAAAAGAAGATATTGTGGGTGAATAATATTACCGTGTTTTTTCATACTGGATTTAGAAGTTTGTATTGGGGCATGCTCTCCATTTCCCAGTCTAACGCAGTCACTTATCTCCCAATGCTGTAACCTTTCACTGAGCCCTTGACTTGATATTTCCTCACAGCTTTTACATGTTCTGTTTCTCGTTGATGTAGAGATACCTTGATTTTGTTCATTCCATATATGCTTTAGCACCCCCAAATTGAAGTTAGATGTTGGCGGAGCTCTTGCAAATTAAATTTCTTTAGTTTTTGCAGACGAGGATGACTGTGGGCAGGAAGGATTTCCTGTAGGGTCTTGGAGTTCCTCAAGAAAGTAATACAGTGAAAGCAAAAGTCACCCATCTGCAGGCATTTGCTATAAATCAAATGCATAAAAATGTGTAGGTTTGTACTTGATTTGGTATGTCATGTTTCAACACAGCACAGGAAACATCCTTGATGGACTCCTGTGATCAAACTGATGGAGTGTAAGGTTGAGCCTGACAACATGTCCTGTGGCAGGAAGTCTACAATCCTGTTTCCGAACAGGATTTTCAGTTAGAATTGATGGAGCTTACCTACTAAAAGTTAGTGTGGAATGATTGTTGGCAAGACATTAAGTGAAAAGATGAAAGGATTCCAAAAGATTAGCTGTTATTTTTCAAATTGAAGTAAAATAGAATCTAGGGTATTAAAATAAACATTATGCAATGACATTCTGTCATCTTTTCCTGAAATCAAGAGAAGCTTTTATTTTGTATCTCACTTTAAGTGAGAAATGTTTTAACCAGTTTCTAATCAAGGTTTCTTTCCTAAATAGGAATTTATTTATGGTTACACCTAGTTTGTTTAAAAATAAAAAAATAAAAATTTGCCCCAAACCTAAATGTATTCCACCATAAAATATTGTTTTCTACATTATGTATGTCTGAAATGGCAAACACAGCTGCTCTTCCTACTTGTAGTGCTCAACTTCAAATGTCACATGTGACATGCACTCGTGTACTTTATGCTTTTTAGAACAATGCCAGCCTTTTATGCAGCGTGGCACACCCTCTCAATAAATAACTGGATAAACCTGCTGAAGCTGCACGAAACAGAAGAGAGGACATTTTTGCATGAGTTAAAAACTACAGTATTTTAGAAGAAGGACTCACAAGTACATCTTAGTAAATTAAAATATTTGTCAGATTGAAAGTACCTTTTAGATATTAAAAACCTCTAAGTCAATATAAAACATGCTTTTAAAATTATGATGTAATATTCTAATCTTCTAAACATGCATGTTTGAGCTAATTTCAACTCAAGCATGCCTTATTTGAATTAACAGGTCTTTGCAGTGCCTCTGCTGAACTTGACAAGTTGTTGAGGTAATTCTTTCCTTTGAAAGAGGTGTGTTGGAGCAGGAACACACAAAATATGCAGGGCAACATGTCCCAAGGGCTGAAACAGGAAAATATAAATACCACAGCAACAGTGCTAATGAGCTAAGGGCCGTCTTCCTTCACAAATTCATTTAAAATAATTCTAATTTCTAAAATGTTATTTTAAAACTTAAATTGACCCAAAATCTCTTCTGTCTTTTGTTCACTTTTCACTTTTTTTGTTACAGCACTTGTTGAGCCTTTGAGCCACCTCAGCCATGATTTATTTCTGTGAGATCTTTGGCAGATTTTGCAGGATTATTATGACCCAGCTGCATACAAGACACAAAAAGTACATTTGCAACATTTTTTTCAAGAGAATCTGAATGAGTCCTCTTATTTTCATTTTCCAAATTCTTAAAAGCTTGTAGTTTTGTAGAGGCATAGATTATTAATCATGTGACATCTATTTTACCATACAACTTTTTGGTACAATGTTCATTTTTATTCCTTTATTTAAAATAATAAAAAGAGACATGTATTAAGCATGTATTTATATCACAGTAATTATCTCTAGTGATATTTCCTGTCATGTACAACCACAGTCCTCACAGCATTCATCAGCATTCATCATAAAATAATATTCAAGATCAATTACAGATTTCCTCAGTTTTTGCTTTTTGCTCACATATAAGTGTTTCAGATCAAACATGCTTATTAACTTGAGCAAATACAATAAGCAGTTTTAAATTGGTTTAATTCATTAATTTAAAAAAAGCCATCACTGACTTTTATTTAATATTACTTTAATTAAAGAAAATCGTTTGTCATTTTTACTACTACAGTGAAATAAACAAAATAATGTAGTTTTTTATGATGTGGAAAAGGTATTGTCGACAACACAGTAATCAATGAAAAACAAACCACACATTTTAAGGTAAATAATCACTATAGAGCTTTGGAGCGTGACGTCACTGCTCTAGTCGGAGGGGTATCAGCGCCATCTTAGGGGTCCATAGACAACAGTCTCGCAGTATAAAAAAACTCTCGCAGATTTTTTTCAATCCAAGTTACTTAAAATTATTTAGCTTTGGTACGAACTTGCTACGTTATTGTCTGTAATGTCCGATCACATGACTGAAACGGTAAAAGGATGTAAGACGGACTTTGGTTTCACTATTTTCCTGCTTGGAAACAACGTGAGGAGGCTAAGCTATCGGTGCTAACGAGAAGAAGACGAATGTCCTAATATCAGCGGTGACACGTCTTGATATCACGTTCTCCAACATCCCCAGATACCTACAAGTTTCCTCCAGACATTTCCTTTCTGGTGAGTGTCTAAATTTGCTTTGTTGGTTTTGTGTCATAATTTTGTTCTATGATTTTGTCCGAGTGTTCTTACGTTCAGTTTCTGTTGTTTAGCTCGGGCTAATATTGTTTATGTAGCATAGTGCGAGTTTTGTCAGTGGACATCGAGGTTATTACATTATTGTGAAGTAAACTATTTTACTAGTGTTATCAAATTTACAGCTTTAATAGCGATGTGTTCTGATATGTCCTCTTAAAGGCAAACCGACGTATGAAATGGATGAGCTCAATCCTGACTGCGGTCCAGTGCTGAATGTGGGTCACTGCGAGGTAAACGACACAACATCGGACCGACATGGGCGTCAATTAAAGAGGCGATACAGCAAAGCCATCAACGGGTTACTGAGACTGATTTCATTATTTACCCCAGAAGAGGTAAATAATGAAAACAGAGTAGAGGCAACAGAAGAGGAGCAAGTTGGAGAGGCTGAGGAGGAAGGAACCAGGAGAGGAGCTCAGCAAGGCTGCAGACTCTGAAGAGGAACAGGAACCATTTGTGTTGAAATACAGTTGGAAGTGGCTGTTCTCTCATTTAATAATTTAATGTATTAAACATCCATGAATCGTTTGATTCAAGCACTTCAAGTTGCATGTAAACATGAAGAAATTAATCACATTTTAAGTAACAATTTGATATTTAAATATTCAGATAATAAACATACATGTAATGAGATTATATTTTTAAATATTTTTTGTGATTAAAGTAAACAATTATATAATCAGACATCTGTCAAGACACTGGGTTTTTGGGTTTGTTTTGCTTTTCATTTTATTAACTTTGTGTTTCAATTCACTTTAGTGGTTCATGGTATTTAGTGTAGTTAGAATAATATTATTGCTTTTCCTTGTCTGAGTCCATGTCAAGCCTTCTTTAATGACTATTCTATTTTATCCTTCTAGTTATTTCTTATTTCAGCCTCCCTGCAGGGTTTCTAGTAATGTTTATTTCTTAATTTGATCACCATAGGTTCAGTTATTGTTCCACGTCTGAGTCTGTATCTTTCTTTAGTCATTCTAATTGGGTTATTTCTTTGTTTAGATCTTCTAGTTTCTCTTGCTCTGTGTTCCTTAGTTCTTATTGTTAGATCAGCCTTGTTTCTACATCCACATAAAGTAAGTCCACTGCCTGCTGCATTTGTGTCCACTGCCACATCATGACACAAACCAGATGAAAGAGCCCATCTTTAAACATTTAATGTGTAATTAAACAATAAAGGTGACAAATTTTATGAAATAGACCACACTTTAATAAATATTTGTTGTATTTAACATATTTCAGGGAAGTGAACATGTAATAAAATTGATCCTGGCCTAGAATTTTATGCAATTGAACATCATGATCATCTGAGGTAATACATTTGATGAATTTTAAAAAAATATATAATTCTGGTTAAAAAATAAAAAATGGGTCAAAATGGAATAAAAATATGCCTCATCTATATAGTTTAATAGAATAATTGTACACAGATTTTGAGTTAATAGGTTACATGACCTACAAGCTAAGAAAAATAAAAAAATTTGCAGAAATAGCTAAAAAAATATATATAAAAGGTGTTCCAATGTGGTAAAGGTGAGTGTGCCTCATCTATACAATGAGGCACACTCACCTTTAGTAGAACAATTTCAGGCAGATTGAGTTAATGGGACACAATTTGGAAGCTACTGAAGAAAACATTTAATATTAAAATGATTGAATATGACTTAAAATTTTAATAGAAGTTATTGTGCCTCGTGTAATAGCATGAATGTCCACTTTTTTGTATCAGTTGGTCACAAGACAAAGCATTTATGCACAGGAGTGTTCGGAAATTGACAGCAGCTATGTGAAACCCTGAGCGCTTGTGGAGACTTAAGAACAGCTGGCCGAAATTAGCGTTCATAAATCGGATCAACCTTGAGCTGAACGTCTCTTACTCCGTGGAGCTCAGTTTATCCAGTATCCAACTTGAAAACAACTTTACTGCGGTTGGTAACACAATGAAAACACCGGTGTTCTGAATAGTTTGTTTCGGTCTGTGGACCCCTGACATGGCGCCGAGCGACGAAAACGTCATATCCTGTGACGTCAACTCCAAAGCTCTATAGACGTCTTTCACAAATACACAAAAACGTTTTGCCTTGTCTGCTGATTGTTGCGCATGCCCTCTGCAAACGTTTAGGCTGCGTTTCATGGACACAGTTTTTTACAAAACCTTTTAACGATGACAAAGATATATGAAAATAAAAACATAACTTAGCATCGACTGTTAAGAAAGACGTCTGATCGCATATTTTAAGTGTAAATAAAATAACTGCATCGTCATATTATAATAATTCTATGTTTGTACCATTGTGACATTTGTAAGAACGATTTTATGGGGCGTACGTGAAAGCAGCACACGGTACCCTTTGAAAACTCATTCATCACGATAGCTGTCATGCTAGCCGTTGTCATCGCAACCTGAAGTAAAATTGTTGCCGCTACTGAAATGTAACGTAATTTACACACCCATGTGAATGATTATATATGCTAGTGGATATAGCCAACACTTGCCTGCGTGGGGGACTGGGAACTAACGTGTCGTGTTATGGGAGAAACACGGAGGTCAGGCGAACGGTGGACTGTCAACATCAATAATGTCCGTGTGAAACGACTCTGCTACCGCTGTAATTGTTCCTTCTCTACATTATAGCACCGGTAAGGATATTATTGTTCGAGGTGGGAGTGTGAAGGGTGTTTTGTTAAATATGTTGTTGGTCTGCAGGGGATGGTCGTAAAAACATGGCCGATCAGGTAACCAGAGCTAACGAGATTCTGACTGCAATGAAGTTAACCTAAGTGGGTTTCAGGCTAGCCTGTTTTGCTAACATAATCTAGCTAAGTTGTCGGCGCTGTCATGATTATATAGGGAAATTTGGTATTCACGTTCCGATTGTGTGTCACACTACATTCTTGGAATTGCTGAGATAAGTAAGCTTATTTACTTATGAGGCTATAAATTGAGAACACGTATCTATGTACTACAAATGTTTTGTAATGGCTAATCTTCAGTTTACCACCATTAATTTGATGACAGCAGCCTTGGTTAGTTCACTTGTCAGTTGTAGGTTTATGCTTGCACTTATTGTTGTTATTCACATACCAATACAGATCAAATTAAACCATGCCTGGGAAATTAAAGGCCAAAATCGTGGCAGGGCGCCACTTGCCTGTAATGGACAGAGCAAGTGATCTAACGGATGCCTTTGTTGAGGTAAGAGATGATGCTTTCACTACAACAGTTTTATGTTGTTGTTTTTTTTATTCGAAAAAACAATAGTAATGTATGTAGAAACATATGCACATTAGAAATTATTTGGAATCGAGCAAAATACATTTTGGAGCAGATACTACTTTGTTTCTGGAAAATCTAATCAGAAGAACTACATTCACCCTGGGGCAAAAAGCATAATCTGGAAAGCTGAAAGTAAATTACATAATTCTGAAAAAAATATTATCTTGAAAGGTGCATTTCAAGACACATCAAATACACTTTGGCTTTTTAGGTATGCTTTTCTAAAAACATGTGATTCAATACCAAACAGCAGCAGAAAACTGTAAAACAGCTGAAACACTGGGTACCTTTAAATCTCAACTTAAAACCTACCTGTTTAGAGTTGCTTATGGCTAAATTTTTATAATCCCAGTTTCAAATATACAACTTTATTGGGATTCAAGCATGCTTGTAATAATTGATAACTTAATTAACTTCCTGGTTAGTTGTTACCAAGCTACGTTTTGATTAATTACCATCACCATACAACTTTATTATTGATATCTGTTTCTATTAGGTAGGAAAGTAGCTGTAAGCTAATTAGCATTTGGATCATTAACATATCAATGGAGCAATACAAGATCTGTTCCAAAAATAGTTTGCTGGTGCTATTTATACATTGTTTTGTTTTTTTTCCTCACATGAATAAAACTCCAGGGCTTTATATATTTGTTTCTTTCTGTAACAGTAACTCTAAAAATAATAGCTGCAGCATGTGTGTAATGCTTTTTAGGTAAAATATTTTAAGTAATATTTGGTTTTATTAAATCCTTCTTATTTTAAATAAAAGAGAATTAGAGTATTGTAGAAAAACATATTGGGAATAGTATTAAATAATATGTACATTTTATTTTAATTTAAGCAAAGCTTGTTTTCTTTAATGTTGCAGAGAGTTACTTAACTGGACTTTTAAAAGATATCTTACCCTTTTAATTTTTACAGGTCAAGTTTGGAAATACAACCTTCAAAACAGATGTTTTTCCCAAGTCCCTTAATCCACAGTGGAACTCTGAATGGTTCAAGTTTGAGGTAAAATAGATGCACAATTAAGGCGGACTAAATGTATCACGTCCTCGACACAGCTTCTATGAATCTGAATTGTTTGTTTTCGTCTTGACTTTTGTTTCCTTCCTTCTCCTTGTCCATCTGTCGCTGTGCAGGTTGATGATGAGGACTTGCAGGATGAACCGTTGCAGATCACAGTGTTGGACCATGATACATACAGCGCTAACGATGCCATAGGGAAAGTTTACATTGACATTGATCCTTTGCTGTGTACTGAAGCTGCCTCTGTCATCTCTGGCTGGTTCCCCATCTACGACACCATACATGGTATAAAACTAAACCTGTGTGAGAAACGTATAAATCCAGAGTTTGAGCTATTTCTTTGTTACAATGTTTGTGTTATTTTTCATTAGGAATCAGAGGAGAAATCAACGTCCTTGTAAAAGTGGAGCTTTTCAACGACTTGAACCGTTTCAGGCAGTCGTCTTGTGGGGTCAAATTTTTCTGCAGTACGTTTTTTTATGTCACAAGATATCTAAAGATGTAATTTATTTACGCAGTGAGACTGCGAGCTTTAAGCACCGTCAGTCTTAGAAATCTGCTAAAACCTGAATTGCAGCTTTGAATTGAAACACATTTTCTCTCAGCGTTCTTTTTGTCCAAATTCCACCTCCAGCCACATCTATTCCACGGGGTTACCGAGCAGCCATGGTGCACGGGTTTGTAGAAGAACTGGTGGTGAACGAGGACCCGGAGTACCAGTGGATAGACCGCATCAGAACCCCTCGGGCTTCCAATGAAGCGCGTCAGAGACTCATTTCTCTCATGTCTGGTACGAAAGCCTGAAACTAATCCTCTTTGATTGGGAATAGGACTAATTTGGATTTGTTAACATCACCGTGCGTTTTCCCCCTTGTTCAGGAGAGCTGCAGAGGAAAATAGGGCTTAAAGTTCTGGAGATGGGTGGGAATGCAGTGGTGGGCTACCTGCAGTGCTTTGACTTGGAGGGGGAGTCTGGCCTGGTGGTCCGGGCCATAGGTACCGCCTGCACTCTGGAAAAACACAGCTCCGGAAGCCTCGTGAACACACACACGCACCCTAACACAGCACCTGCTTCTAACGCCTGCAACTCCCCGTCTAAAGATGGAAAGGAGTGAGTATAAACCCAGAACACGGGCATGGACCTTACCTCTGTCTATGTGCAGATCGTTCTGCAGATCAAGTTTGTGAGAATGACGACGGGCTGTGTGCGCATGAGAGGGAGACCATGTGGACAGAATGTACCGAATGCTTTTTTTATTTATTTATTTTTTTAATTGTCCTTTTTACAGCCCTGTGTGTGTCTCAGTATTAAGGACTCCCCTTTATATTTTACGTGTGTTGTGTCTTTTATATTGCATTCTGGAAATAATGGTGCAGAACATAACCTGAGACACACACATGCACACTACACATAAAGCCATCCCCAGCCCCTGCCCCTCTCACCTCGTCCTCTCCTTTAATCTGCTTTTGCTTGGCATTCTGCTCTGCTCCTGCATGTTTCAGTGCTCATTACAGTGATCAATATTTAGCGCATGTGTTTGGCTCTGCTTTTAACACTGTTCTGTCTACGTCTGGTTCTGATTGTCTTATTCTCTTGGCTAGTGGTTTGTCATCTAGCTTCCTCTGGCTCAGCTACACTTGAGTGCATGCGTGCTTCTGATTTTCATCGATACTGTAGATTTGTGAATGTAATGATGAGATACAAGAATATCTTCTGGTAATGATTATACCGATAATATACAGATTTAACGGTTTTTGGTGAGGGTTGTAGTCTGAGCAATATAAAAACAAAAGTAAAAAAAGGAATATTTCTGCGACTTTGTTAAGTCATAGAAGTGTTGATTACGTCAGTATTTCACCATTTACTATAATGGATGCATTAACAATGGAGTAACTAGACCATTTTAAAACCTTTATTAACAAATATTAAAGATTTCATCTTTGTTTCAGTTCATCTAGTCAGAAATGTTGGTGTATTTGTTTTAATGTATGATTTTCGCCTAATCTGCTTGTCAGAATTTCATTGTTTGGGAGGAAAAATGTTGCAAAAGTTTTGGCCAACTTTTCATTAGCTTAAATTAGAGGTGCCGCCATCAGCCAAATTGAGATTGTAATGGACCATTTTCCTTTGATCAACTCTGATTGGTGAACTAAAAAAAATAAACTTTTGAAATCATCAAAATCAAAAACTTTCACAATTGTCTGTCTAAAATAGTGCATAATCTGTGAAAGGAAACTCAAGGTCACTTGTACTTAAAATATCTCCAACATAATTGATCAATCTTGATTTAAAAAAAAGCAATATATTACTAGAAAAATGACACATTTCTCAATTTTCTTCACATAATTTGTCTGTGTTTTTCTCGTGATGATTAATCTGTATTACAGAGGTTTAGCTGTCAGCATGGGAAAAAACAAAAACAAAAGACAAATAAAAAGAAAAAATGTTGGAAGGACGCCACATCTTGTGGTATGGAGTGGACCAAAACGTCACTTTAAGGTATTGCTGTCCACCTGGTAGTTGTAAGAACATAAATCAGAACATGAATCAGAAACATTTGATCAATAATTTATTCACTTGATTTTGATCAACGGGCAGAAGTGATGCTCTTTTTAAAAACATTTTTTAATAGGAAATATAAAATTAAATGCAACACACTTTCTTACCTTAGGAACTTTTTTTTTTTTTTTTTAAACAACCAACTTGTCCAACATACAGTTTTTACTCCATCCATTTCTGTGTTGTCTCTAAGCAGTCACATACTCCATTGCACACATTCTATTTTCAAAAAATAATAAAGAAACTGATTTTCAGGATGAAATTTGCCGTTTACCCAACTTAATATTAGTACTGGAGGAATAGAGATATTTTAAAATAATGCTTTTAATAAGAAGAGTTTGTTTTGGCCATTTTCTGCTATACTCATAGCAAAGATGAGTGCTGTGCATGACTTACTTGTTGCTTTTACATGACTAAGTTAGAAAACAGTGTCTGTTTCAGTGGGGTAAGCTACTTTCTTCCTTGCTTTTCATTACCTTTTGACCTTTTTTTTTTTTTTTTCCTCAACTGCAGTGTTGTGCTGGTTCTTGTGTGCGCTTCTTTTACCCTTCTCTCTGCCCACATTTGGATTGGGACATTTCTCACCTATGTCCAAATCGGTCTCGCGTCCTTCTTTCTCTTTTTGTCTTTCTCTCTGTCTGTGTGCTGATCGGCCCAGGTCTCCCCTTGCCCATGGATGTCGCTCCACCCACAACAGTCCAGTGCATTCAGCCTGCAGCTCCCAGAGGCTGTCCCAGAACTTCTCTGTCTCTGTTCCCACACTCATCTTCACTGGTACGCAGAGGCAGCGAAGGAAAGCAGTTCACAGGAACAAGACAAAATTTAAGTAAAAGTGTTTCTGATTATTTTAAAAAAAAGAAGAAAAAAAAGGAATTTTATATTTTAAATGAGAGCACTTCACAGGATAGATCGGTCCCAACAAAAGGCAAAATAGGGCCTTCATTTGATAAATGACCCTAGTGACTTTTTTTTTTTTTGTTTTTCAATTGTTCATCTTGAACAGCAGCATCTTATTGGTTTTCAGTGGAAGCGCCTGCTATTTCTCTACATTCCCCTGACCTTTGCTCCGCTCTAACGGGACACATGCTTCGGCTTGTCATCCTGTTTTCTTTTTCTTTTTAAATCTTCTTTTGTGTTTTGCCACCTTGCTTTTTATTGTTGTGTGTTTGCGTGCCTTTCTTTGTGAGTTCTCTGCTTGCTTTTTAGTTTTCCCCGGCCATCCATAGCACATCGAGAACACACCTCACCCAAAGCAAACATGTCACACATTTTAAGAGAGAGAGTCCCCTTCCCTGCTTAGGAGCGACATTGCACATATGATCACACACAGAGGAACGCTCCGAGGGTGAGGCGGTGACTGACGAGTGTGCGTGTGTCATGTTCTCCTGGCAGGCCGGTATTTGGTGAGGATCTGCCCTCGTCCTCCGGCCCGCCCACCCCTTTCCGAAACCTCCCCACCTCCTCCTCCTCTCCTCCCCCCTTCTCTCCCTCCAAGCCATGCAGCCGTCAGTCCTCTTCATCAGACACAGACCTCAGTTTGACGCCCAAGACGGGTAAGAACACTCTGCCCATACCCCTCCTTCATTCTCATCATTCTGTACTCCTAACACCAACTCCTGGTGCTGCTATGGTGATGGTTTTTGTTTATTTTGTTTATTCATATTTCATTCCATGTTTGCTTACACTTGATTTTTTTTGTTCTTAACCCTTTTTTTTATTGTGAATTTTGTTGTGAATGTTTGTTTAGCCATACCCTGCTTCCCATTTGTCCTCAGTGGCCTGGTGTATCTTTCAGTCTTGCTGTACGGAAAGTGTATCTGCATTGTGAAGATGCACCAGATCGCTGTTTTAGCTTTTCCTCCACTTATTTTGTGGTGTTAGAAGCACTGTGTCTCACGAGAGGGCTGTTTGTGATTTGACTTTTAACTATCTCATCGGCGGCCATTAAACTTGTGCCCGATTCCAGTTCCAAGGTATAGCAAGGTCAGAATGAACAAAAGCACTCGAATGTAGCGTTTTACCTTAAACTTCCTTTATGAAGCACCGGAGATGGTGCAATGTTTTCATATTTCCACGTAGTGAACCCTCTTCAGGTTTAGTCTTCATGTCCATCCTTGCTAATCAAGATGCAAGTAGAAAAGCCTCACAACAACCCTTTGCCCTGTTGGTAAAATCCGATCAGAAAATCTGAACCGGAGTTTCTCATTTTTCAAGACGATGAAAGTCCTGCAAAATAAATCACAATGTCATAGTACACAAGATTGATATTGCAAAGATCTGCTAGAACAGCAGATACCTAATTATTTAAGTAACTGGCATTCAGGCTCTCAATGCTGCTAGTAGCTGCTCAGTGCAGTTTAAAAAAATGTTTTAAAAGGTCAAGTGTTGGTCAGGTGGTAAAGTCAACAAACCCAAGCAGTAAGACATTAGCACTGTTACGGCATCTACGAACATTATCATGTGCCGCATGTTTTCCTAACTGTGCATTCACTAAGGATGTTAGAATTGCAGTAACTTGCTGGCATACATAGTCTTATCCACTGGGGTACGTTAAAGTATATAATGCAGTGATTCAGTCAGGCTCCAAAAATAACTGTTATAATCTACATAGAATGTAACTCACCCAGAAAGCCTCCCATTATCCACTGCTTGATAAAATCCTGACTCGTGAGAGAATGCATTTTATCTGTTTAGGAACAATCCAACAAGGAATTTACTGAAGAAAAAACAAATCTCCTGATTATTCAAGATAACTATTTAGTTGATGTAGACTAGAGTTACTGTTTACAAATCTATTATTTTCTTTTATTGGCAGTTGAACGTTGTCCAAGTAACAATGCTGCTTGAGAGGCAGATTTTAGTGGTGAGCAATCCCAGGATGCATTGCATTCAGACTATTAAATGAATATGCTGGTTGGTCTCCATCTATCCTCAAAGCATCTTGAGTTCCTGGATTTAGTACGGTTCAGACACAATCAAAAATTAGGACAAAAAAAAAAAATACAACTTTTTGACTGCGGAAATGTTTTTTAGTTGCAAAAACCACAGTCAGTCATGGCTTTGCTACCATTAGAGGGTCAACCATTATTATCTCTAAGGTAATTATGAGCTTGGATGTCTGATGGCAAAATAAACAGCCCAGGTCAAGCTCACTGAATTCCAAAAACACTGAATACCAGACTGAGCAATAAACAGGTTTACCTTGGAACAAGCTAGTGGTATTTCTGGATTTCTACTGTGTGCACCAGTTTCAAAATCATATTTTTACATCCTCCTTTCTTTCTGACGTTTAGCAATATGTTTTATTTTCTCTTAAAATTTGAGGCCGGGTTTTTTATATATATATATATATATATATATATATATATATATATATATATATATATATATATATATATATTCTAAAAACATGAAATGGGAAAAGTTAGTACATGTTCTTTTTATATGTCAAAATATTATTGTTAATATTGTTATTATTATTAAGTTAAGAGTTCTAATGTCGCAATATAAGATATAAATTTACAGTAATATAAGTAATACTTTTGATTTATTTTTCATTTTTCAAATAAGAATAAAACAATATTTTTTAACTGCGGTGAGCACATCAGACCGTGGTATTTTACTAAGGTAATAATACCATCAGATGTTATACCAGCTCGGATGCTATTCAGTTAATTACATGATCAATTGATTCACAGCAGTTAGTCTGATGAACCCTCTCACCACAGCTGCCTCCAGACCCTGCAGGAGTGGACCAGCAGTCTTTCAGTGTTCATTCCTCCTCTTTTTATTATTTTCCTAATTCTTTCTCCTCTGTTACTACTTCGTCTTTCTTGCTCAGTTTCGTCTTTGTCCTCAGTTAGTATTCACTTTGACCCAGATATATTTGGACATCCAATTATTAATGATATTGGTCTTGAATAATTCAGACATAAAAAAGACAAAACAACCGTAGGAAAAATCACGTTTTTAAATATAACATAAATTGAGATTTTCTTTAGGTTATTTTCTTTTTTTTTTCTTTTGGAGATGTGGGATTATTATTAGCACTGTTATGCTAATTCTAAACCAGGAATACCCTAAAACTGCTTTAACTGTTAAGAAATAAAGAAACAATCTGCACTTGTCAGAGCATTTTTCTCAGATTTTAGTACTTAACCTAGAACTACATAATTTAAATAGTTCTGTATGTTCAACTGATTATTTATATTAGTTACTAATAGTCCTAATTTAAAGCTCCCTACTTAAATTTAAATACTATAGTCATTATCCCCAGAACGTATTTATGTCAATGTCCAAATATTTCAAGGCCTAAATGTATCATTGTTCCAGTTTCATCATTTTCTGTTCTCAGTCCCACTGCCACTGCAGAGAATACTGGAATTATAGATCTTTATAGATGAATCAGTAATCTGTTTTTTATTTCAATTGGAATTTTTACCTGATTGCAGTAATTTTTTTTGTTAATTCTCTTCTAATTTCAGATGTCACTAAAGTTTGAATTGAAATCTCTAGTTTATAATTGATTTAAAAAAAAGAACCCTGTATTGACTTCTATGAAACTGGACAAGCCCAGTCATGATTTTTACTGATCCACCTAATCAGGTCAGTGGTTCCTAGTCTAGTCTAGTGCCCCAGTTTAGGACCTATGGCATCCTTTCATGTTTCATTTCTCTCTCTTTCTTTCTCTTTCTCTCCATATTTTCACTTTTTCCTGCCATGGTCTGTTGTTATGCCTCCACCCTCTATCATTCCTCTCTCTGTTCTTTCTCACTGCATCTGTTTTTCTCTGTGCACCCCTCCATCTTTTTTTTTTCTTTCTGCTGGATAGACGAGTCCCAGTCAGGGAGACGCAGGCCAGGGATCTTCCTCTGCCCCAGCTCCCCCGTCCTCTCTGCAGACTCATTGTCCCTTCCTGGCTCGGGCTCTGTGGGCCGTGGTCACAGCTCTGGCTGCAGAGCGACCACCCCGCCCATCCCCTCCTTCACCCACTCAGACTCTGCCTTGCTGAGAAAGAGCGTGTCCTTCACTGAGGACCTGCTGCTGGCAGCCTCCGGTATAGTAGGACTGCTGTGTTTCCTTAAGTTACTAATAGAAATGGGTCGGCAACGGCTACAGGCCACAAACAGATCCTGCCCGATCAGAAACGACACCCCAGCATGCCCAGAACTTTCTGTAAAGCAGTAAAAGAAAAACACATTTGTTATAAAATCAGTATTGCTACTCTGCAGTAATCACCTGGCAGCTTGGTTTGCTTTCAGGTGTGCTCAGACGTGTGTTGTGTGAAAACTGAATCCAGTTTGCTTTCTGTAACCAGGGATGGGCAGCGGTGGCAGTGCAGGGAAGGAGGCCGGACCGCTGAAGACGCTGCTGAGGCAGCAGACGCAGACTGCTCTCGAACAGAGGGTACAGTGACATCGAACACGCGCTCTTTCTCTCTCTCTCTCACATGTATTTACACTCCTGACTTTTTCCATATGTTAGACACCTGAGACTTCCCTGTGTACTGCAGCAAGCTAAGCATGACAGTTGATGCCTTAACATTCAATTTGTGTTGCAAATCTGCTTCAGATGTCTGAGTGCTGGGTCACACGATACATTTCATTCACTGTGAGAGATTTCTCATTTGCACTGGTAACGTATATAAATGGTGTGCCCTGTTTAAGACCAAATAATGTTCCCTTTTCTGTCCTCTTGATTACTCGTGCATCTCAGGGAGCATCCTCCTCTGGGTTATTGTTAAACGCCAGGGTATGTCCCATCAGTGTGACGCTCGCTCACTCCCTGCCTACCTACCTACCTTTTTTTTTTTTTTTTTTTCTTTTTCCTTTTCCTTAAACACCCTGACTAAGCTGATGGCCACCACCAAGCAGTCTCAGTCAACTCCTAACCTGACCCTCCTCTGCTGCTGTTTGTGGATCTTCCCAGGGTGGTGGTGGGTTGAGCAAGATCGTTTGTCATATTTGCTCGTTTTGCTCCCACCATGCCCAAATAGTCACAAGCATGTTGGGTGGAGGGCCAGACGCCTAAGAGTTGCCTTCTCTTTAAGTCTGATGGGGTGTGTCGGGTGTGTGTGTGGAGGTATGTGTGTATCACTTTTGCAATCTTTATTTTTAAACACATCCAATCCTTTTCAATTTTTTCAGTTACCCGAGTGATTATTTTTACATTTTTATTTTTAGAGTGACATCACTAACCCTACAGAGATGCACCGATCAGAATCCTGTGGCCGTTTTAACCTGGCGACATCATTCACAGTTCTTCCCGAAGATGAGAAAACAATACAAGAACAGCTTTCAAAATGGATTTGTTGCCTTTCTAGTATGACTGGTTATTAATACTTGCATTTGGTGCAGAGGCAATGTCATGCCATGCGTGAGAGAAAACCTTGACTGTTAATGGTTTTCTTAATATTTAAAAACAAACAAAAAAAGCTGTATAACAGGATTGGCATTTCAAACTGGATGTAGCATTTTTCATGACTGACATTTCTGGACAGGGTACATTTATGAAAAAAAAAAAAGGTTTTAAGAGATTATGTTAATATGGATAATTAATTAAAATTTTATCAGCAAGAACATTTAAGTCAAAAAACATACATTAAGAAAAATAACTATAAATTAACCCACTGTATAAAGATTAGTTACTAAGTGGGATACATGTAAAACATTTGCCAAAGGGCTCTAGTCCGACTCTCAGAGGAACAATAAGAAATTTCTGAAAACCCTTAAATGACATCAAGAGGCCTAAAGCAGCCTTTTTCCTATCGCTAATCCACAGAGGAAGTCCTTACAAATGACTCCACATGTTTATGATTCATGGGAGATGTGCATGAATTAAACCTTTGCTCTTGAAGAAAAACATGAAGGCCAAACTAAAGTTGCCAAAATGAATGTAGACAAAGACCAGGAATTATGGCATGAAGTTTTGTGGACAGATGTGTCTCAGTTTAAATTACTTGGTTACAAAATAGAGAACGTGTTTGGCCAAAGCAAAAAAAAAAAAAAAAAAAAAGCTCAGAGAACATGTCAGAGTATGGAGAAAAATAAATAAATGATCCAAAATACGAAACAAAATCTACCAAGGCTGGCTGAGACATAAGAAAATAAAAAAAATTTCTTAAACTGTCTTGGTGCATCTCTAATATTCACCTCATAATTAACTTGTTGCTCGGAGTGGGAGAAAACATCAGACAGTTTTGTGGCTATTTTGAGATTTTTTTGGGCACAAAAGAAATGAATAGTATTCCTGCCTGACACCTGCCAAAACCTTTCATCTCATACTGATCCTGCATGATTAGAAATCACAACTTTCCCCGTTTTTCAATATGAAGGAATGCCAATGGGAAGTAAGGTTTTCCAGATTCCTTTGTGTATGAGTGCATGAATTTGCAGCATAATTGGAGGCAGATTACCGGTTGCCTTGGTGATGGTCAAAATCGAGCATGCCATCAGTTGTTTTGATTCTCAACAAAATATAAAACTGTGTCAAATCCAAATTTTTGAAATGCCTTGACTTTAACTGTTACTCAGTCTTTTTCAAATTTGCTTATTTGTCTTTTCAGCTGTAAGCTGATATTGAGCAGGTGTTGAATTCTCTGGGTTAAACATTTGCATGTTTTTTTTTTGTTACACTCTGCATGTCCACACCTAAACCAACTCTGTTTTTTTTTTTGTTTTTTTTTTTACCAAAGTCTACATACAACACTCAGATTGGTTTCAAAAATAATCATTTAGCTGCAAAGAACATGGCGTTTAAGTGTCTCTCAGGTTTATAAAATTACCTTACCATTTGAAACAATGAAGCTTTATAATAAACCTAAAATTAATTAGATGTTAGTAAAACAGTTTTTTTTCTCTCTTTCCAAAATTAACAGATCTGCTTCTATTTTCTTAATCAACAGGAGTTCCCCTTCTTCACCCTGACTTCTTTCCCGCCGGGTTTTCTGGTGCACGTCGGCGGCGTGGTCAGTGCTCGTTCTGTTAAGTTGCTGGATCGCATACACAACCCCGGTGAGTTCACGGCAACGGACTAGGATCCGAATGCGGCTTGTCTGTTGTAACAGGATGTGAGTGCACTCCTCCATTGACCGAGTGTGTCATGTTGAGTGTCTGGTCTTGTTTTACCTGGCTGATAGTCAATGCTGCCCATGATCCTCCTATGTTTTTCGGTTTTCCTGTGTATGGTCTTTGTGCCAGAAAAAAAATAAACAAATAAATGTGTTGAAGGAAATGTTTGCGCTCTGAAACAGGTGAAAGTTGCTCCTCGGGGTATGAGTGCTATGAGTATGAGTATTTTGATGCAAACACTTAGAAGGGTAAAACATTGTCACTTGTCACACAATTTATGTATGTGGACAACTTTCACCTCATATTTATTTTTTTTTTGTGTTTGTGTGTGTCCATATGCTGTAATGGCTACTTTAGCTGGGTTGACATACGATAGTGGTGCATGGCTCCAGATATTGTGTTGTGTAGTGGTGTTGGCTGCAAGTTGCAATAGAGTGAAGTGATGTTTCTCTAATATGCTGTCCCACCGCGAGTGTTTAAATAGGTTTATCATTTGTACTTAACTTGGTTTATTTGGCACTAAAGAAAATTAGAGCTTCCCTTTTATTTGTAGTGGTTCATGTTGCAAAACGTTAAAAAAAAAAAAAAAAACATTCTGGTCCTTTGCAGGTCTGAGGTGTGATTAATAACACTTTTGATAACCTTCAACATGTTCTATGTTACAGTGTTCTTTTTCAATTTTACAATATTAACCCATAAAGCACAGGGCATTTATAGAGAATGCTAAATGTAACAGTATGCAGTTTGCAGTATGAATTTTGTTTTTAAATTGCTTAAGATTTTGTTTCAGTTATTGTCTCTGCCATTTGCTTTTGCACAGTATTTTAATCATGATGAGGTCTTAAATTTGGCTGGGTCAAGTGAAACAATAATTTATTACTTTATACACCCACATCTTTTGTAATTCAATCTGTGCAGAAGGTTTTATGGTTAATTTAATGATTAAAATGGACTCTGGTCTTTCAGCTGCAGAACAAGTCCACCGCATTTAGCTGAATGTGTTGTGGATTATTTATCTTTCTGAAGAGTAAGGAGCTCTTTAAGTATTCTGAAGAGAGCTTTGAAAGCCTTTCCTTACTTATGTGTAGGAAATGTTAAATCAAGCTGTTTTATTTTTGCTTTTGGCCTTGTGGTAACACACACTTCGATACTGTTAGAGCAACAAACAGCAGAATATTTTAACTTTTCAAAAAATGTCTGTTTTTAATGTTAAATATGTTGGTGAACAGCTCCAGGCTATGACTTAAGCTCATACTTCATAAAAGCTTTTTGACTTTATTTTGATTAAATAATGACACAGGGTACTTAATGTGCTCATATTCAGCTGTGTTTGTATTCACATCATTAAAGATTTGACAAGGACCAGATGTTTTTTTCTCTATCCAACACATGTAATAGGAATAAAATCAAAAATAGCCTTGACTTTGAGTACAACCACAAACCTAAATAAGCATTGGATTGATAGCTGATATTTTTGATGATTGTCCAGTTTGTCTTTGATCCCTGAATGACAACGACATTGATTCTACAAAGTGAACAGCTCATAAATGTGGATGGGGTTCAGATAGGTTGGGCATTTTTAAAAAGCTTTTAAGAAGGCCACAGGAGACCTGAAAAAAATACTACATTTGAAATGTGCTATCTAATTTATTGTATTGGAATAAACGACTCTTATACGTGGGTATTTTCTCGTTTCTATGTCATTAAGGAGCGGGATCAACAATGGTGTAAAATCATTTATGTATAAAATCAACTGTAGATTTTAAGCTCCTAATAAAATGTTTCCTTGATAATTATTATTTCTTAATTTTATTTGATCCTATTAGGAACATATGCATTTAAAAAATTTTAATCTGTCATGTAGCAAAAAATAATCCAGCCATTAATAGATCAGGAAAGCCCCTGGAGAACCAAGAGTATACGCTTTAAGACTTTTTAGGATACTTGACTGCGATTCTTTCGTTGCCATCACATGTATTACCACTTATATACGCTCATCTGCCACTTTATTAGGTATACCTTTCCAGCAGTGGCGCACAAAGTGGGTATGCACTATATGCAATACACAGGTGTGCTGGCGGGAAAAGGATTTCTTGCCGACATTTTCTATATTTAACAGCTTTGTGCATGTGTAAATGATGTAATCAATAACAAAAGCGCAGCACTGATTAGACACTCCTCTGCTCCTTCACCCAACTCCGCCTGTCGCTCTAAAAGCTGAATTATAGTGCCGCTGCCAGAGGTTTGTGTTGAGTGTGCGCGAGCCGAGCAAGCAGTGTCGCTTTTATTTATGCAAATGTTGGCGCTCCATTGCGCAATTATTATTATTTTTTTTTGTTGTCATCTGGTGACACGAAGCTTAAGATGGAGAGGCAGAAACGAAAGCTGGCACAAAACAACAAAGCGGAAGAGGGAGAAGGATAAAGATGTCTTAGGGATGAAAAAAGCTTTTTAAAGTGGTTGAAAGATGGTAGATAATTGTGTCTGTATATGAAAAATCTGACTTGAGTTACTAGTAACATGACAGGTCACTGTTGTCCTGGATCTATGTGCTGCATTTATAATATAATAGATTTTAGCAAGAAAAATTTAGATTTTTTTTGTATTTTTGTTTTTGTTGTTGTTGTTCTGACATTCAGACAGTAGTCACTTTTTTAACTGGTGAATCATAAAACAGATAAATAATGAAAGTTGACAGTGATAAACTCAAATTTGAAGTTCTTTACTTTAGTTTTGTTGTAATATACTTGATTAGTCTGGTCAGATGCAGTACCCAGTCAGTAACTGTTCTTCAACAACATTATTTAAAAATAAAATATGTTTTTCTTTTACATGTGATTTGTATTTTTTAAACAGACTTAATACAGAGTTCACGGCAATCAATTGTGAGGATGGAGAGAAAAATGACAGGAAGACAGAGAAAGAGTCAGGACAGACTGTGGAGTGTAACAGGTTGGTCTAATACTAGGTGAAAGTGTAGCTGTATCCTCTTACTCTCAAGTGATTAATTTTAAAATATTTTTTTACAAAATGCCTTAGCGATTTGCATTAGTCATTTGTTCAAAGCTATTAAATAAGGCTTGTTTGAGCATAAGACTAAGCAGGGAAGAACACAGGCATGACCCAGTTAGCAGTGATCTCTATTGAAAACAGTGTTGCACGGTCTGTTTCATTTGAAGCCATTTTTGACAAATGGGTGAGTACAAAGGGACCCGTAGCATTTTAGTTTTAAAATTTTTCCATAGAGTCCAGGTATTTCCTATTATTTTCCATTATATTTCTGCATACACCTAAGAAAGTGCGTACTTGCGCCCCTGCTTACCAGTACCAGGTTGGTACAAACCCAAATGCATCCATTCATTATGTTGTTAGAAGTAAATGTTGAGTCTACAACCCCTAACAAAGACAATATTAGTCAAAGACTGTTTTAAATTAACTCAATAGCTGGCAAAAAAAGGAGAAATGATTATTTATAATCTACATTTAATGATGCATTAAGAATTACAGAACTTCTAAATTAGATGGAGAGTGGCAGGGATTGCCAAGTAAATGCATACTCAAATAGTCACAAAACTGTCATTTAAAAAGTTGTATGCTTTCACATTGACTATATTCACTATAACATCCTGTCCTTTAAAGGGTGGTTATTTGAGCTGTTTCCTTCCTATCACGTTAAACTATCCTGACCATTCTCATCTGACCTCTAACATCAATGCATTTTAATTCGCGCAACTCGTATATTTCCTCTTTTGTCAGATCACTTTCTGTAAACCCAAGAGATGGTAGTACAAGAAAATTAAATACTCCGACTGGCGTGTCTGGCTCTGGCAAACACCCTACATTAAAAGTAACTTGCTCACCATTTGTGTTAAACAATTTAACAGACCAGTGTACCTTTTAGAAGTGGCAGATAAGTGTATAACCTACCCATAAAGTATTTAAATTATTCAATTTATTACATAGACAAATTTTAGGTAGGTGCGCAATAAAGTAAGGTTAGTTCAGCTGCTGCATCTCCCCATCAAGGTGATACTTGATCTCTCAACACACTTGATTTAAGCAAATTCTCAGCATAAAACACCCTCATTTGTAAGAAAAACATCAGACGTCGTCTGTGTGACGTGACCTCGACTAGAGTTGACTCGTGTCGCATGCTTTTGTTTTGTATCGTATCGCTTCTGTTCTTTGTCTCTTTATAATTTTAGCCAGTCCTGAAGCTTTGTAACATCTCCGTTCCTCATGAGTCTCCCTTGAGGTAGTTCCAGTAGCTCTGACGTTAGTGTGTCTTTGCATTAGTGATTGTGGAGTGCTGCTGTTGTGCTGTGCTTGTTTGTTAGACTGTCTCTTCTGTTCTCTCTCTCTCTTCTGTACTAACGGTGTGTTCCTAACCCAGCTTTGGGTAACACGCGCTCATACAAACTGCTAGACTGGAATAGTGTCACTGCAGGTATTTCCCCCTTCCCCCCCTTTTACTGCTCTCGCTCCACCAGAGTGATGGTAGCTCAGTGAAGTTAAGCTTGTTGTGCCTTCTAAGTTGTCATCGAACGCTGAAATTCAATCAGTATAGACTAGCTAGCTTAACTATCTACAGATGAATCAATAAAAAAAAAAACATAGCCTGATAGCTAAAAACTGAATTCACTGAGCTGCCCTCCTCCTCTCTTGATTCTGTGTGAGTGTGTGCTGAGCTGAGCATGCTCTATGTTGTCACCCCCCACCCCATCCAGCCTGGCCTGGCTACCCCACTCCACATGCGCGCGCAGACACCCAACTCATCGTGCTGCACATTAGAGCTCTCCCCTGACGTTGTTTTGCCTGGCGCTGTTTGTGATGCTTCCTGAACTGGCATTGTGGTCAAACCTGTCTAGACCGCAGGAGGTTTAGGAGGTTTACTCTGTGACAAAGAGCCATCTACTGGGCATGTTCATCCCTGCCTCACTGGGCCGTATTCATACTGAGAGTGAGCACGGATGGATGGATGGATGGATGGATGGATGAATGCAGGGATGGATGGAGGCAGATTGACTGTATTGATGAAATATATTCTGGATATGATACGTATGATGGGAAAAGCCACGAGCTTGAGAAAAGCCTGTTCGGATTTGACGGACTCTAGTGGATGAATATGGCCCTTCTTTGGCCATGAACGTGCACATGGCTATGAGTGTGCACGTTGGTGAGCCTGTGCCTGTGGCGACATGCTGCTGCTGCTGGTTTAAAGGAACCCACAGTGGGGGTCTGATGCCTGACCGTCAGTCATTATTCTCCATCCGTTTTAGTTTGAACACTCGCTCTTCTGCCCTCACTCATTCCTCGCCTTCATCTCACGGTTAAGTTTTATCCGCATGTTGCCCTCCCAGGGAGTGATGTTGGATGGCTCATAGGTTTATTTACGTCTTCTTTGTTCATGCAAACATGTGTGTGAAAACAGTCTCTCTGCTTGTAAGTGTTAGACTCTAACACAAAATGTCAAAAACATATGTGTATAAGAAAACCTCGCGAGACCACAGGAAGTACAACTTCTTTATATATTAAATGCTTTTTGCTTATTTGTACCAGTTAAAGGGCTAAGTCTTTTTTTTTTTTTTACTTCTTTCAGAGCTCCGGGGATTATCTACCAGTAGATTTTCTCTGCCACATAATGTAATTAGGGTTTAGGGGAGAAATACATGACTTTCTCCCAAGAAACAAAGTTACCCTGAACCTTCAACCTCACCCAGGCTGTTTGTGCATTTCAGCCAGGTGTGTGCAGTTATCCTCAGTAAAATACCATTGCTTCATAGTACTTTGGTATTCACACAAGCATTTCAAGTAGAAATGTAAAACATCATCTTACACCTGATATTTTTAATATTTTTTTCCAAAATAGTTACCATAATGAGACTATTATGGTAATTAGCGATATTCCATTGTATATATATTAAAATGTATAGATAAACTTAAGCAAATTATAAAATAAACACCTGATAAGATTAGAAGAATGAATGTAAGCATTTTTATTTCATAGCATCTTCTCTTTTTGTCATTCTGATCTTTAGTCAGTAAAAACCTTAGTATAACAGGCTAATATAAACTACTTAATTAGTCCGGCTTGCTGCTCAGGTAGCTGTCCAGCAGTGTAAACTTCTCAACGCCATTACCTCAGTGCAGAAAACCAGACCACACTCTCTTAACACCCTCATTCCTCAAAGCTTTCTCTTGAAGGCTCAGGGTAACACCAAAGTCCTACACGCCCTTAGTTTTCTAGGTTCACTTTCTAACCATATAATCAGTTTCTTATAATGGTAGATTCTATGAAAAAGCAGAGGGGTAAAAGTGGCCTCATTAAGCCATTCTGTTTCTCCTGGTAGTGAAAGAGAGCGATGAGGTTTCAGAGCATGTGTATTTCCACACATGATATGAAGCACCTTTGACTCCTGGTCAAGACCTTGACAATAACTTCATCATCCCCTAATTCTCACCAACCATTTTCACTTTAACTTCGTCTCACGAAATGACTAGTGGTTTCTGCTTGCTTTGATACACCATTTAACTCATAAATCAACAGAAAAAAAAAGCTAGTTTCTGTTGGCTGTATAGATATTTTGTGTAAATTAATGAGGTTAGATTGGATGCAAACTCAGTCTCTGCCATTACCTCAATCTCAGTTTTTAGTTTTGGAAAAACAAATCAGCTCGTTTTTTTCCTGTTCTATGAAAGCTCACTGAATCACAATTTTGTGTTTTGCAGATGAACCCGAGACGCGTGACGCCTGGTGGGAAGAGATTCGCCAGGAAATTAAATCTCATGCCAAAGCTCTTGGTTGCCATGCTGTTGTAGGTTACAGTGAGAACACAAGCATCTGGTATGTTGTGTGAACGAAATAAGAAAAAGTGTTGTATCTTTGTATTTTACATTCGTTGTCTCTCACTTTCAACTTTTACTTTTCTCATTACAGTGAAGAGGTGTGTATTCTGTCCGCATCAGGGACAGCCACCATCTTGAATCCTCGGTACATGCGTGAAGGCTGCCTCGACATCGGCAGCACCGACCACAGGTTGATCTGAGTTTCTTGGTGTAATTTTAGGTAAAACCTTGTGGACTTTCGTTTGCTTATACACACAGGGTTTGCTTTTTTGACAGGTTCGATGATCCATCACCTCCAAGCTGTGGCTTCTGTCACATCCCATATGACGAGCTCAACATGCCGTTTCCTGCCCAGCTCACGTATTGTTACAACTGCAGGCGGCAAAAGGTAGCAAATTTCTTGTTTCCAAAAATAGATCGCCAGCGTTTGGGTTTTACTTAACCAGGTCAAGGAATAAAAAGTGGATAAAACGCAAAATGTTCCTTTATTTTAAGGTTCCAGATGTGTTATTCACAACAATCGACTTGCCAGCGGAGGCAGCAGTCACAGGGAAAGGCTGCCTCATTCAGGCCAGGTAAAACAGCACAGTTGTCATTCTTATCTGACATTTTTTTAAAGGGCCAAAGTGCTTTTATGGCGACATTGATGAGAAAAAAACGGAACCCAGTTCAATTCAATATATGTCTTGTGTGTGTGTGTGTGTGTGTGTGTGTATATATGCTTAGAACAAAGTGAAATGTGAGAGAAAGAAAAGAAGTGAAAAGGTGAAGAATCACAATAATGAAGCAAAATCTAATAGTTTAGAGATTTACGAGGCGTGGCTGCTGTTAAAGCAACCTGAGCCTCCTTAGCACCTCAGCAGACTCATGCAAATTCATGCAAAAATGGGTTTAAATATTGACTGCATCTAACCTTTACTGCACAGTACATGGACATACTTTACAGTGTAGGGAAACACTTGTGTGTCATTATAATTTTTTGGTTTATCTGAAATGTTCTACTTTTTAGGAAAACTAAATATATGATTTTTATAAGCTCCATAGAATGAATCTATCTGCAAATTTCACTTTTTGAATTTAATTCCTAAAAGCTTTTAATCTGTTGGTGATATGTGAATTTACCTCAATGCACCTATGAGTGCAAACTTAGACAATGCAGATAACTTTATGGTCATCTTTGAAGAATAAATAATTGAAAATGAATAAAAGCAGGAGTTAAGGCAGTTACATAAAATATATCGGTTAGGTTTTGAACAATATCTTGATTACCTGTTATGTGTAAGTTAAGCCACTCTGCATTTGCACTAATATCATCTAATATATTTCCTGTTCATAGGCTCTGTCTAGGCTGCAGACTGCATCAGATTTACTCACATCATTCCATGTGTACTTTTGCACCAATTGATTCAGCAGTCTGTATTGATTCACGCTGTGATTCAGTGAGTTATTGCAGCTTCAGTCAGAAGAAGGATGATCAGAAACCAGACCCTTAAAAAAATCGTTTTCATTTCCGAGTGCCAAGACCGCGGCAGCTTTTCGTTATTTCTGATCTGAATTCATATTCAGTCATGCATAAAAGCAAATTTATCTCATGTTTTTCTGTCACCTTTAAGTTTATCTGCATTTACTCCAAAAAAAAATAACTTGAGCGGTAGTCCAAATAAAAAAAAGGAAGACAGGATATTTGGCTGTATAACATTTAGAATAGATGTAGATATCTAGATTTGAAATGCACTATATATTTTTTTTTATTTCTTTACTTCTCAGTTCTATATACAAAGGTGAAAAAACAATATTTTTTTTAAATAATTGAATGAATTATAAGTCTTTAAGGGCACCCTAAATGTCACTGATTCTCACCTTCCAGGCTGTGTCGTCTGAAAAAGAAAGCTCAGGGAGAAGTGAACGCGACCGCCATCTCAAACTTGCTGCCTTTCATGGAGTACGAGCTGCACACTCAGCTGATGAATAAGCTGAAGCTCCGGAGCATGAATGCTCTGTTCGGTCTGCACATACAGATCAGCGTCGGCGAGAACATGCTGCTGGGTCTTGCTGTAAGACAGCGTTTTAAACTGTCTTGAAAAGTCAGTTACCTGCATGGCTGACCTCAGTCCGTTGTAGAACATATGTTCTATTTTTCAGTCTGCTACAGGAGTGTACCTGACGGCTCTGCCTGCACCCGGGGGCATCCAGATAGCTGGGAAGACCTCCAGTGACCTGAACAACGAGCAGCACATCCAGTCCATCCAGAAAAGGATAAACGACACCATCGCCAAGAACAAGGAGCTCTACCAAATAAACCCTCCGGTAAGGAGGCGTCATGTTGGCTGTAGACTGCAGGAGTTTGTAGAGGGTGACCTTTGTCTTTGCTGTGCCAAAGTAGATTTTCAGAAAGGTATCAATACGCATGCAGCCAAATTTAGCTTAAATGTGGAACATGAAAATCCTCAATATAATAACTCTTTCATCTAAAAAAAAAAATCTCAACCTACCTTTCACACCAACATACATTTATATTAAAAATGTGTTTGATGTTTAAATGACAAATCATGCCAGATGCAAAACATGAGGCAATTATCTTTTTTTTTTTTCTGTCACTTTTGAGCCAATAAATGTTTTCCTCTGTGTGCCTGCTCTGTTTTGTTTTGTTTAGTTTAGTTTTGTTTTGTTTGAAATCATGATAGACTTCTTGTCTCTCTCTGACCATCAAAGAAATTATTTGCTCTGGACCCTGAGGTGTTCTGCAGCACAAACCTGGTACTGAGCATGCTGGATTTCAGCTCTGAGTTTCAGCAAAGCATGAGCAACACTTCACTCAGTTAACCACAACACTCGAGCACCGGTGCTGTAACTGTATAACAACTCTTAATTGGAGATTTGTGAACCAAATAATGAGTAACTCTCACCAGATCTACTCACTGTACTTCATTTTTTTTTTTTTTTTTTACACAAAGTCTGTGTGTGTGTGTGTGTGCGTGCGTGTGTGTTTGTATCAGCAAAGCTGCATATGATTAGCATGTAAATTGTCACTAACTGTGATCTTAGTTTGTGCACAGTCGGAACCGATGCGTCCTGCAGGTAGCGGCTCTGCCGGTCAATAACTTCCTGTCTGTTTGCTTACAGGAGCTGACGGAGGAAGGGGTGGGCTCTCCGATCCCCGAGCCCAGACAAAGATCCCGACTCTTCCGCTCGCACTCGGAGAGCTCCGATGAAGTGTCAGAACTGGACCTGTCGCACGGCAAAAAGGATGCGTTTGTCCTGGAGGTGGAGAAATGTAGAAATGATGACCCGTGTGTTCACGTAAATCTGTAGGAAGCTGAAACTGTTGTTGTTCTCCTAGATTGACGACACAGACGCTGTGGAGGACATCCACTCTCTCCTCATCGATGCATCTCCCCCCACAGGTTTGGCCCGTTACTTTCCGTTTCAGTTGCATCTTGTCTCTCCACCCTCTCAGATTTAAAGGCATGTTTGTGTCCGTTCTGTTTTCCAGGTTTCTACACCTGCAACACTGAGACCATGCCTGGGATTTATAACTGGACTACAGCAGTACAGGTAAAGAGCAGTTTAAACCTATTTAAAGTGACCCCGTTATGATGATATATCTGCTTTTGTAAGCTTCCAAAATGTATTTTAACGTTATATTACAGATGTTTACATCGGTTAGGGTCCTGAGGTTGAGCAATGCCAACCTTTCTAACCAAAGCCTGAACAAGATCTTCACTGACCTCTGTGAGAATCTGCTGAAGGTAGACGATCTTTATTGATCTAGAAAAGGGGTCGGCAACCGTTACAACCCTAAAAGCCATTTCTAACTCTGAGCCAACTAACAAAAAACTAGTTCACAGTTTTTTTTTTTGTTTTTTTTTTATCTCTGATTTGTTTCAGAGTTTTTATTTCAAGTTACGCTCCAATATACCCTGCTGTCTTTGTCATCTCAACTTCACTGTAGCAGTGCCAGAAGAAGAGCTCATTCAGGTGAGATGTTGGAGGCAATCTCTGGCTTATCAGAGGAAATGATCTCACTTTCTTTAGTTTCCAAACTTTATTCTTCTTTTGATTAGGTTTCGGTGACGGCTGTCGCCATGACGTTTGACAAGGACCAGACTCAGGAGAGGTTTATTACCAAAGGTCTGTCTGATTAAGTGTAGAGTGCCTTGTAAAAGTACAAACATCCCTTGAGCTTTTCTTCCCCACATTTTATCACTCTACAATCATTTCCATTTCATCTCACAAAGCTCAGAAGCTGAGAGGAGGTACAGGGAGGGTATTTTGAATGAAATGCATGAAATTGCCCCTGGAACGTGGATAAATCCAGGCGACATGTGGATAACAGTGTCCATTTTTGTCAGGTGGGAATGAGACCGAAGAGCAGCTGCAGTTTCCTCTGGAGTTGTGCGCTGACTCGTCATCCACCAACACTCAAACTTCTTCCAAATTTTCAGGTATTATTTAGTTTTTGTTTTTTTTTGTTGCTTTTTTTGGTGGGGTTTTGCTCTCTGAGCCTCCTCATCTGCCTTACTTCATTAACGCTTCAGGGACAGTCTCTTTATTCACCCCAGCTGCAAAACTCTGCCAAAGTCAGCTGGTTGTGGTTCATTCAACAGGTAAACAAACAGTAGCACCCCACTGTGACTTGTTTGCTCCGTGAAACTAGATTTGGCAGCGTTGAGGTTTGGTAGAAAATGTGTGAAAAGCAGTGAAACTTTGTGGTTTTTATTTACCCCAAACGATCCGAGTGTCAAAATCGAGCTGCAGAGGTAGATTTTTGTTGAACTTGAGTTGATGGTAAGAGGAAAAGAAAAAATACTGAACACTGATTGATGTCTACCAAGTACAGGTTTTTGTTTATATATATGTGTGTGTGTGTGTGCGTGTGTGTGTGTGGCATGGCAGGTGTCCCAGAAAATACCATTGTCTCATCCAGAGGTAAGCCACCACCTCGTTTCCTTTCTTCCCTTCTCTCCACCTCCCTGCTACCGAAACTACTACACTTGTCATGTTTTGACTTTTTATCCTTTTGTCTCGGACAGTTTTCTTAAACCGCTCTCAAAAGCCTCATTCAGTTTTGTTCTTTTCTGTTTGTTTGTTTTTTGTGTCTTGTATGTTTTTTGTTCTCTTTTCTTGTTGTTGTTGTTGTTGTTGTTGTTGTTGTTGTTGTGTATCTTCGGTTGTGGGTTGCGTGCGTGTGTATTTTTTATTTTTTTTTGCGCGCGTGTGTTGTGTGCGCGTGTGTTTTCTCCAGCTGCCTCCGTTGATTACGGTTCCTTTGCAGACAGATGCAGCACCTGGCTAGAGCTGCTTAGGCTGAAAGCGCACACCATAAGACGAGGATCAGTTAAGACAAGTAGGAGGACACAGTCTCTAGCACACTCTGGTGATCATACCCACAAATACAGAACACAGTTTCACGAGCAGTCTCGCACACGCCGATTCACACTCACACTCACACACACACACACACCCCTCCATGCATGCCGGTGGGGAGAGATGTAGCATTTTTCCAAATCAAAGCACTGGCTATTCAGATTAGTTTTACAAGCTCACGTCCAGCCCCTTTCGGAGGGATCGCAATCGGCAGCTTAGCTTGAAAATGCCTGTAGCCATGTGAACCTTTCATAATTCCAAGGGCAGTTATCTTTTTGCACACACTATGCAGCTTTTCCCCCCCTTTTTGCACTCGTGTAAAATCTGCATGAAAACTTCCTTTGATTCCACTCCGCATTTGCATCAGCGAATCTTCCGAGGTTGAGGAAATGTGACACGCTTTATTGGAAAAACAGGTGCATCTCAGTAAATTAGGATGTCGTCCAAAAGTTACTTTAATTCAGTTATTTGGTTCAAAAGGTGAAAGCAGTATATAATAAAAATCCATTACATATAGTTTTATATATTGGCAATTTTTTTTTTTGTTAATTTTGATGATTAGAAATTACAGCTAATGAAAACCTAAAATTCAGCTTCTGTTACACACTTATTACATAAGTCCAGTAAAAAGTTAATTGCTGACTTGAAGTTAATTGCCCCCTGAAAGTCACAGACAGGCACACTCGCCTAGCATTTCTTGTGGAAAATGTAATTAATAGTAAAGGTGGTTGTTCGGAATGCTGCAGTGAAAGAAAACTAGTGTTAGGGTAAAGAAAATTATCCTAGACACGTCAATCTGTGGTAGCTTTTAGAACAGACTCCATTTGTTGTCTGTAGAATTTTTTTCCTTCCCCAAACTCTTGAATGGACTTCCCCTTTCAAGCCTTGTTGCTTATGCATCACACTTTTACCTTCCACTTAACTTTCCATTACTCTACCTAGATACTTCAGTCTGAAAATCCAGCTTCTTTACCAATGAAATTTTGTGTTTGCACTCCCTAAGAAGGAACCCTGTCTGCTGTTCAACTAATTCAACAGTCTTCTCCCTGATTGCGTAGGCCATAACATGGTATTTTTGTATTTTTATTGTGTGTTTTATTGTGTCATATTCAAATTCAGTGAGTAACATTTTGAGTTTTCATGACCTGCAAGCTCAAATCATCAACATGAACAAAAATATACACATCGCTCTGTGTAATTGACCTATCATATGAGTCCAACTGAAATAAAATAACATTTTGATGACGTGCGTAATCTACTGAGATGCACCTGGAGGTGAAAACGTTGGACTCAATATTCTGAACAAATCATCATGGTAGGATGGGGGCTGGGGGCAGTGCTTCTCTACAAGAGCTAGTTTGATTTTCAGTCCTGTGCACAGTGTGTGTAATGTTTGGCTCTGAAGGTTCCTGGTTTGACGGATGGAAACTTCATCAGGTAACTGCACTACACAGTGAAGCACCTTTCACTCTCTGGTTTGTGTACGTGTGCTCAGCTCAGCTTATAGCTGTCTCTGTCCGTTTCCATGTCTCAAGCCTCGTTCACAAATACCAAAGAATTAGAACAATTCTCTCATGATATTTCACTGTAAGCACTGTATTCGCACCTGTAAAACAGCTGTGCCCAGGTCTGTCTGTCTGTCTGCAGACATTTTCTGTCTGTCTGTACCTCAGTTGCATGACATGCACGGCAGCGCGCACTTTCCCGAGTGATTGTCTCGACGCTGTACACCGAATACGTGCAAAGCTGCATTTAAAGTCATGACATACTAACAACGCAGGTGAGCTCAAAATTGTTCCTACCCATGGAAAGTTGTGACTTGTTCTCTATCACTCCTGCACAGTTACAATTCCTTGAAAGCTCTTTTATACATACTTCCCTACTTTTGGTCTTCTTCAGCATTTATTTCCCACCTTTTACTACCTTATTGCCAATCTTTTGTTCATTAGTTCTGTTTACACTCTGGCTGGGTTCGAATTTGGACTAAAATTGTTGACCTCTCCAGCCGCATGCGTTAGACGATTCTCCTGTTCAGTTTGACTACAGGTGATGTTTATGAGATTTTGTAGCGCTCTCTAATAAATGCCTCCAAGGCAAGTTTGATGCATTTGTGGAGTTTTTGTCACCTGAATGGACTTTGAAGCACAGTGATCTTCACAAATCTTTGGTAAGGTGACATTTCCCAAACTAAACTGCACCAGCACAAGAATAAATGAATAAAACTGTGACTCTAAACATATAGAAATACCTGTTAAGACTCCGGGGTACACCATGATATTTTTCTTTCAAAAAGAGTTTCAACCAATTGTTGCCTTCTAGATTTTTTATTTCATTTCGGAATCTGGATTTCTGTTGCTTTAAAAGTTTCCACATTCTAAGGCATCTGGAAAATGCTTTGAAATGATTTTGCTTTGTCTATTTGATGTGGACTCTTTTGAGAGTCATTGTATTTTTTATTTTTATTTTTTATAAATTACGGAAATATATTCAAAAAATGCTCAAATCACACATTAAATGTAGTTGCATATTATCTAAAAGCTTCTATTATAACTTATTTAAATTTATTTTTGTTCTGATTTACATTTGGGCCAGTTGACCCTTAGGTAATATGACAGATTAATCAAAGAAAAATAATATTGATTATCGCAAGATTATAGAAAATGACTTTAAATCATCAGCTGTTAAAGTGAAAATTATAAACTTACAAAATTGCAAAAGAAAACATTCAACTTTAGTGTTCAGGCATGTCGTCTAGCCTTAGTGTCTGGAGATAATTACAGAAGAGGATCAATTTCACTTGTATGCAAAACATTGTTTGGTTGCTGTGCTGACCAAGAGAGGCTTTATTTTTTATTCCTGAAAAATTTAATTTGTGATTTTGGCTCTTATTAAGTTTAACACAATGTCTATTATATTTTTGGCATTTTGAGCCTGAAAGATTGAATGTTTGATGTAAAGTAATTTCATACAAATCAGGACTTGTCTATGGGTTTGAACATTTTCTGCTCTACCTTTGTATCAGTGTACATGCCCTGCTGTACAAACACTAACCCAGTTGCGTTTTTGCACGACATCCCTCATTTGTGCATCAAAGTTCATATCTGCTTTTATATTTTCCATTGTCGAGTGGTTACTGGTGTCTCAGTTCCCTTCTTGTTCTCTTTTTTTTTTTTTTTTGCCCTCCTGTCTTCTCCTCCTGTGGCCTTTTCACATCCTTCTCCTGCACTTCTACTTGGCCTTGTTCTCTCTCTCTCTGGACCTTCAGTCTCGTCTTTGGAGAACTGCAGTCCGCTGACGGAGGGACGCCCCCGCTCTCTGCGCTCCAGCCGCTCCTTTGGGGGCAGTTCTGTGACCATGGTGAAGATGACGCCGCTCTCTTTCCTCCCTGGGACCAGAATCATTAAATACCTTGGAATCATCAACATGTTCTTCATCAGAGAGACCACATCCCTACGAGAGGTGTGGTTGACGCTGCAGGAGGTCGTTGCGCTGCCCTGTGCCCACTGGGTGTGCTTCTTGTTGCATGAAACGTGCTTGCTTTTTCTGCAGGAAGGTGGAGTTAGCGGTTTCCTCCATTCGTTCATCGCAGAGGTGTTTGCGATGGTTCGAGCCCACGTAGCAGCTCTGGGTGGCAACGCAGTGGTGTCCTACAGCATGAAAGATTGTGTTTTAATGGAAAATCCCAACAAGAACCAGGTACCCACACAAAGTCACTAATGCACATTTTTTTTGCTTATATGCTGAAGAGGGTAGTTTATACATGCCAGCTTTTCAGAGTGCTGTATGCAAGCATATTAGGACAGCTTTATTTAAGGAGAATGTGTTCTAGAAATGTAAACAGATGCAACTTTGAGATGATTGTGAAGAAAATTTGGGGGGGAAATTCAAAAGATTTCGTTTTAGGTTTAGGACTCGGGACGTGCTCACACTGTAAAAGTAATCAGACTTGCTTTTAATGACCATGATGTCACTGCACTTGATTGACCAGCAAACTGACCTAAGCTAAACCCCACAGTCAATCTGTGGGATAGTGTCAAGAAAAGGATGAGACACAGCAACCCCAACGATGCTGGAGGGTCGAAAGCCGCTGGGTTTAAAACTGGGCTTCCTTACAAGAGACTGGTCTCCGTCATGCCACACTGCATTGATCCAGTAAATAGTGCATAGAGAGGCCTGACCAATGCATGTACCCAACTAGGGCTGAAACGATTCCTCGAATGGTTCGAGTACCTCGATTACTAAAATTCCTCGAGGAAAATTTACCTGCCTCGAAGCTTCGTTAATTTATGTTTTATTAGTTAGCGCACCGTGTTCCGGCCGGGACTTCATTAGCGTTGCGCGGAGCTCTCACTTCCGCCTCTGAGTTGTTGACAAAAGCTAAGTCTCAGCGGCATAAAGTCCAATCTTCAAGATTGGCCCGTGGGGATTTTATTGATTGATGATAATGCCCGACTTTTTATCGTTTTTGGGGAACCAATAAGCATCCTTAAAATGACTGGGGGGATGCCTGGAGTACGGCAGCATTTCTCCTCCGGGGCTGCTGGTTGAAAGCGAACGGCGGGAAGAGCGCTGAGGTGAGCGGTAGACTGAACAGGGCGGGCGGCTGAGTAGCTGATGCTTACCGTGTAAATGTAGCTTTACCGACGAACCGCACAATAAATTTCATATCCCGGTCTGAAGAAACGGGTGGCGGAGAGCATCGTACATGGCTGGTAGATGAGTTTCTGAGTGTGACCAGTGAAGGTGTCGTAAATGTCCCGTATTGCTTCCCCCCGTGTTCGTCCCCCGGTCTAACGGTTCGTCAGTCCGCTGGTCTATTTCCTCCCCTCCACCCCATGTTCGTTCATTCGCCCTCTCCTCCCACTCCAGGCGGCATTTCCCGTATTTTCAAACCCAAAGCGCGACAGGTTAGGTGGCAAGGTGAGTTTAATTAATCTATTAAACTCACTGAAGATGAATACATAAACTAAAAGCTGGATTGTAGACATTTTTTATAAGCATATTTGTGAGCCTGCCTCTTTATTAAATTCAATATAATTTCAGATTTTTCTATAACTTTTCTTCTGGTTAACTTAGAAAGTGAGCTATTATTGTTACAGGTTAGTTTTCTAAACTACAAAAAAGCAACTGTTAGGGATGCTCAAATATGAAAAATTGGACTGATATTGATATCTGATAGTAACACCGGTATTATGCCAGATTTACCAATATTTCATTTTATATTTTTTTTTATCCGATTACTCGATTAATCGTAAGAATAATCGATAGATTACTCAATTACTAAAATATTCGTTTACAACAGCCCTATACCCAACAGTACATAAGCATGTTTTCAGTAGATCATTTTTCCCAACATTTTTTGTGCTTTGGGAAAAAGATAAAAATTTCTTAACCCCTAGAACCCGACGGACCCACCGGTGGGTCCAGCTGCCACGGGACCTCGGCTCGCTCTGTAAACAAAGGCTCCACGTGGCTAAAAGAGGCTTTGATCTTTCAAAAACTATTCCGCATAAAGGTTTTGCCCAAAATGTTAAGTTTAAATTTATTTATACCCCCTGAGGGTATAAGAGGTTAACAGAAAATGATAGATGAAGTATTTCACTCTGTGATTTGAATTGGATTGCAGAATAAAATACCTCTCCGAGTTGCATCCGTATATTGCTGAGTCTATGTTTGATCCATTTTTTTTTTTTTTTTTTTTTTAGGCTCAGTGCCTCATTAACGTGAGCGGGGACGCTGTCATCTGCGTCAGAGAGACAGACCAGGAGCCCATGACCTCGATGACTAATATCGGACAGAGTTGTACAGCTGATGGAGCGACATGACTCTGAGACGGCTGATCCCATTTCCACCAGCAGGAAACACTGTCAGAGTGAACACACTCTCTTTAAGTCTAGCCATCCAAATCTGTGTGAATTTATATTTGCCTTAAAATTCTCAAAGATCCAAAGGTGTGTAGATATAATATTAATAATTATAATAATAATACAATGATAATAATAATAATAATAAGGATAATGAGAATAAAAAACACTTACATGTGCTGAAAACAGTGTATTATCTGAAAACATATGCGTAACGTCTTTCCGTGTTTGAAAAGAAATTGATGTGGCTCTTATTGGTTGAAAATCACCAAAGGGGCGTCTAAATCGGAAGCTTTTTCTTTTCACTAAAGCCGTCCGCACTGGGATTCGACCACAGCAACACTGTATCGGCCATCTCCTTGTGTTTTGCACACATGAGGCAGCTATAGTTAATTTGTCGGTCTGCAAACACAGACTGAATTTCAGTGGCCGTGCTAAAAGGGATGCAAGCATTTACAAGCAAACCATTTATATGCAGTTAGATTCTTGCAGTGTTTTGCGTAGCTTCTCTTGCAAGTTAAGTGTCTCCATTTCAAAAAGAGTTCTGCCACTAAGGAAACTACAATGCAGCCTGCAGTAGGCATTTGGAGCCATGACAGGAGACTTCCAACGTGCAGAGAAAACGGCATGTTCTGTTTTCATGGGAAAGTTCTCCCATGTTGTCTAAATTTCTACTGGTATTGATAATAATTGTAACAGTATTGTTTTAATTTTTATTTCTTCAGCAAGTGTCAAAAGATAGTGTCACCAACCAGGTTTTTTTTGTTGTTGTTGTTGTTGTTTAGAATGGGGCAAGTTACTTTGAATAATTAAAAGGTATGTTTCGATTAAATGTGTAATATGCAAATATTTTTAGTAGAATAAGAATTTCCTTGAGGGAAATCTGTTCCAGTGGCTAATTTGTGATTTTTAAGTTCTCATTTATTTTCAAATGTAAAAATCAGGTAGCAAAGAAAGCATGATGTTCATTTCCTTCTGGGTGGGCAATTTGGGATTTATATTAAGATAAATAAATAAAAAGTGGGCAAGTTGGGATCTACCAGATTACTTTCAAAGGAAAAAATAATTCTGGGATCTAACTAAGGCATGAGGCTTGCAAATCTTAGATCATGTTCTCTATGTGTAGCACCTGTGTCAAATTTCACGTTGCCAAGCTTCATCGCCGCTGCTTTGGCCCTCGTCAGTTTCAAGAGTCTCTCTGCTGATCTGTCCGGCATCTGAATAGGCATCTTCTAGAGTTGGTGCCACCTAAAAATAAACTCTGTAAATATTGTGTACAATCAGATTTGTTTATCTGTATTTTTATAGCATCACAGAATGAATTGTGATGCCTGTGCAGGGCGTTCCTGATTTTAATCACTCTGTCAGAGATTTAAAGGTACTCCAGTCTGTGTGATCAGTAGTTTTGTGATCATTTTTCTGTGTTGTGGCTAAAACTTGAATGTATATACATGGATGCTTTTGCTATTGGACTAGAAGCATGCAGAGCATCTCTTTATTGCCATGAATCTGTATGCTTGCCTGGTAAGTTGCACAATAAACTAATGTCAAACCAAATGTTTGTTTTCCTTAAGATATATTGTTTCACAATAGTTTTTATTACCATTTATCATTTGCACATTTTGTCACATAACTGCAGGCATTATTTGGATGTGACGAAAGGAAGACTGATAGAAAGGCGGGGCATGGATTTTGGATTTTGGATTCTGCTTCCCAGTCTTAATGCTTTGTAAGCTGCTTTCACTGCAGTTAACTGAAATTTTTTTGATGCATTTTTCTACTAGGTTTGCATTACACACCGTCAAGATATACTTTATTGCTCTGGGAAATGCTTAATTTGTTGACAAGCTGCTCTATCTCCAAAATGTTAAATATTAGCAAATACAATCATGAGTCATTTATTAAAAACATATACACCTTAGTGTGAATGTTTGCAAAATAGCTCAAGCTCAAATCTATGTGTGAACTTTTGCATTGGGTTGTTATTTACAGAGAAGTTGATGACTTTACACAGGAAATGGAGGCTGGAGGTGGTTGGCCACTATTAACCTTTTTGTGTGAAGCACATACTTTCAGTGTGACCTGACAGAGAAACCGCCCATTTGGACTAAAATGCATTGTAAAATGTATAAAATAGTGTTCACTTTAACCACAAAAAATATTTTGGATTTTGGATTTTACACCTTATACATATAGAATACATTACTGATTTTTTTCGTTTTACCTGTTCTGTTGTTTTTTTCACATTCTACATATTTACCAAATGAAGATTCCTACATGTCTGCTGCAGTCCTCTGTTATTGTTTTTCAAAAGCTTATGAAAAGTAAGTAATAAAACACATTCTAACATCAAATAATATTTCCAAAGGGACGCACAGGGTGTGAACACTGGTTACCCATTTTACACAGGAGTACTTAAACGCAACATGTGTTTGAAAGGAGCAGCAGCGACACCTTGTGGCCGCTCAGGTGATTTCAGAAACTTTTCCCGTTTAATACGTGTCTCCCGCTCGTCAAATCCCCGCTTGCAGCTTCCTTCCTGCTGCACAGAGACAAGCGGCGTATGTGGAGGGAAGAACCTCGGTGGCCGGTGGTCAGACATGGGGGAAATTATCCTACCTCGGCGCCTGTTCCTCTGGTGCATGGCGCTCATCTACATGGTAGCTTTTGTGTCCCTCTACGTTCAGATACCAGGTGAGACTGAACGAAGCCATCTTTCTCTCTCTCTCCCTCTGCTCCATGCGCCGCGTTAGCATTGTTAGCTGAAAAAACTTCTAGATGAGGCTTCCTGTGCTGCTGTGTTTACGTGGTGAAGGAGCGCCTGGAAACTTCTGCTGTTCTGCGTACTGAGCTAACTTTATGAGCTGTAGAGAGAAATCCAACCTGCGAGACAACATGGTCACATGCTGGATGTGTCTTTAAGCACGTTAACACAATTTTCACTAAAACATTATGATGTATGTAGTTCCAGAAAGTTCCATAATTCAGTTTCAGCTTAATTGCAGACCTTCATGCTTTACTTGCATGTATTGAGTTTGAAATATCAAATTCAAGTGCAAAATCTGCACACATTGACAGTAGAAAAGTTAATCCCAGACTAATTAACATTCTTTGTATCCAGGTCTGTATGGGAATGATGGGCTGCTCCCTGCCCGCTGGCAGCTGCGGTACACTGGGAAGCCTCTGCTGGAACAGCTGCTGACCTCTCCCACCCTGCTGTGGCTGGGGCCCCTCCTGGGCCTGGACACCCAAACGGCCATGGAGCTGCTGTGCCTCACCGGGGCCGCTCTGAGCCTGGCAGCCTCGCTGCTGGAGCCTCTGAGGGACAGCCTGGTCTTCTTCTGCCTCTGGGCCTTGTACTTGTCTATGTACCAAGTGAGTTTGCGGTGGCCTTTGCCTCCTTTCCTCTTTTCTCTGACACAGTACGTTTATTTTAATTTGCCTAAAAGTGTTTCCCTATTACAGGTAGGCCAGGTGTTCCTTTACTTCCAGTGGTAAGTGTTTTTGATACAACCACAAACTGAGCACAAATCAGAGACGGATGATGAAGGAAAGAATGATTTAATCTTGTCAGATTGGATTTGTCATCCAATCTGACAAATCAAACTCAGTCAGATTGGATGTGGAATTATCTGATTCTTACTTATCAAGTATCCCCAGAAATTCTCAAATAAATATGGACCTGGACTTTGACTAAGCCGATCTGACAAACACATGCTCTTATCAAATATGCTTTCCAGTTCTGGATCTATCTTGATGTTTGATGAACCTCTGCTCCACGTTCAAGTGTTTTGCAACCTCTAACAGGTTTTCTTCCTGTATTGACCTGCACTGAGTTCCTTCATTCCTCCTTTTAACTCTGACCTGCTTTCCTGTCCTTCGTTGGGAGTTAAAAAAAAGTTAAGGTCTGTGTTGGTACTTCTCCACACCAAACATTTTGAATGTATGCAAGAAATATGCTGTTTAGTTACTTGGTCTCAGCGGCTTTAATTAAGGATCACAAATAAAAATGCAGCATGCCACATTTTTTACATTTCTAATATGTTGAAGCTTGTGATTGTAATGCACAGTCATTTCCTCACATTAAGATGTGCAGGCCAGTTCAGTTTTCATTTTCACACAGTCTCAACAGACGGACGCTGCTTTGCCATTGTAGTGATGTTTGGCTTTGCTGCTGTGCAGCAGAACTGCAGATAACTCACTCATGATGAGATCCTCTAGTCTCTTCTATTCCTGCAACTTTTCCTGCCTCCTTTTTATTTTATTTTTTTTTTCCGCCCTGCAGGGACAACTTGCTGCTTGAGACCGGGTTCCTCTGTGTCCTCGTGGCTCCCCTGACATTAATCAGGGGATCTCGAGTGGTCAGAGAGCACGATCCTGTGACCTTCTGGCTGATTCGCTGGCTGCTCTTCAGGCTGATGTTTGCCTCTGGAGTGGTGAAGCTCACCTCACGTTGTCCCACCTGGTGGGGCCTCACAGGTACAAGTGTTGGTTGCACGAAATGCTGCAGGTGTTACCGGATTTCGTTGGAAAATCTGTCTGATGGCTTATGTTCCTTGTGTCTGTGTTGAACAGCTCTGACATATCATTATGAAACCCAGTGCATCCCTACTCCACTGGCCTGGTTTGCCCACCAGTTGCCGGTCTGGTGGCAGAAGCTCAGCATAGTGGGAACATTTGTCATAGAAATCCCTGTACCGTTTCTCTTCTTCAGTCCTTTGCGACGGCTGCGACTTGCCGCCTTTTATATGCAGGTGAGAAGAGAAGTTTGAAATGGCATTCTTGAATGCTTTCTGAGATTCCAGATATTCATTGATTGACTGTTCTCTAAGCTACTTTTGTTCCAGTCTTTGTTGCTGCAAAAGTCTAATTCCTCCATAAACCCTTTGATTTCCTTTAAGGCAATGTTTAGCTTTTGCACATTTTTTTTAGCTCAATTACACAGCAAATGGCTAACATTGGGCCTTCTTCACTCAGTCAAAACTTCCACACTGAAGGGTGTTGTTGTCAGTGCCTTATTAGTTGTTCATTTACTAATAAGGCAAATATTAGATTTTTTTTTTTTTTTTTTTGCTGAAAATTGGCCAGTTCCGATCACAAGCAGATTTCTCGGTGCGTTTCTATTAAAAACCAAGTTTTGTTTGTAAATTGGATTGTTTTTGTTCTCTGTGTAGTTGCTTCTTCAGGTGCTCATCATTTTCTCCGGTAATTACAACTTTTTCAATCTGCTGACGGTGACCCTCTGTCTGTCCCTTCTGGATGACCGCCACGTCAACTTCTGGCTCCGCAAAGCAGACAAGTCTGGAGACGAGAACAACGGTACATCCTAGCAATTCACTTGTGTTTCCTGCCATGGCTAACCTGCAAAGCAGTTTTTATTGTTTACACTTTGAGAAATAAAGAAAGCATTTCTCGTTGGTGGATTATGTATCAGACTTGAAAATCTATAATTAAGTTTTCAATTTTTAGACGGGGATAACATAAAGTGAGTTTGGAAAAGTATGAACTTTGCTTTCATTAGGTTACTTCTTATCACCACTATGCAAAAAAAAAAAAAAAAAAAAGATAAGTGTTTAAATTATTGGTGTTACTCCATGTTCAGTACACATGCATAAATATGTCTGTACAAACATGTATTCATGTTTAGGAAGAACAATGATCATGACTGAATGGTAGGGAGGAAGTACTGTTTGTAACTGGACGTTGAATTTGAATTAACAGCCTATTTAGCTTTAAAAATAGCTCAATTAATTGAGAACAAACTTATTCTAGGTTAAGCCATTTCCACTTCTGTATAAGGGTGGAAAAATTAAGCATGGCAAAATGTTTGGCTTTCTACACTTTTTTCTTCTGTGTCCTAAAAATCAAAAATCTAATAAATGTAGGGGACTTAACATTAATGCATATATATTTGATTTGGTTCAAAACACCTTAATTGTGACATTCTACCCATCATTTTTTGGTTTTTGACATATTATCTCACTGAAAACGACACAGGGTTGCTGTCAGTTCCTGATTTAAAAAAAATCAATATTTAGTTTACAGGGTTTCCCCCAGAAAACTTGCTGTGCTAGGGGCACTAGGGCAGTCATCCAGCCACCCGCCATGATTTTGAGTTAAAAAATTATAAAAGTTGACAGAAAATTTTTAAATATCACTTGATAGTTATGCATTACTGGAAGATTAATACCTAAACACCTATTATAAAGTCTTACAAAAAAGGCAATAATTAGAAAAAAAAAACAATGCTTTATTTGTGGGGGCACAAATAAAGCCTGGTGGCCCACCAGGCTTATAATATACTGTAGGAAATCCTGGTGTAGGATACTCCCGTCCAACAATTTTACTTATTTTGTTCCAGATGCCAATAACGGAACATATTATTCTGTACCAAACTCTGAAAAATTGGATGCTGAGTTCATTAAAGATTTGTCAAACCTACAGATCAGACTTAATTAGTATTAAATCAACCTTTGACAACTTTTTTTTTTTTTTTTCTTTTTCAAGATGATCAGAAATTGTAAAAAGCATCTTGTTTGCAGAAACACATTAATTCTACTTATTTGTTTATTTTTCTTTCCATAGACTCTAAGCTGTTGCTGTGGCTTTCTCGCTTAGTGGAGCTGCTAGTTTGGGCTCTCACGATCTTCGGAACAATTATCTGCTTCGACCTGCAGGTGGATTCAGCCAAGCACGCCGTCTCATCGCGCACAGGTCGGTAGCTCTGCTTCAGTTTCCAAGAAACGTTTGGAAAGATTTGCACTTCATTGCTTTGGTATTCATTTGACGTTTGCAGCGTTCACATACCACCAGTTCAACCAGTTTCTGAAGACCGTCACCATCCCCTGCATCTGGATCGGTGTCCTCTCGCTCACCTGGGAGTTGGTCGCATCCATGTTCAGGTGTGTAGCGTGTTCTCCGTTTTTGGATCCTTTTCATTCAAGTTGTTCATCCTACTTTAATGTGAGTTCATGTGCAGGTGTGCGTGCATCTCTGGCTTTCTGAAGCGCTTTTGGGGGATGATCCAGTGGACGGTGTTTGCCGCTGCTGCTGCGTCGATGTTTGCAGTCAGTCTGGTGGGTGCTGGAAAATCAAGAGTTGCAAGATGGATGGCTTACAAATCTCACTGTAGTTTTCTCTACCTTTTTTTTGTTTTGTTTTTTCAGGTGCCTTTTAGCTACGTAGAGTATGACTCTCACTCCAGGTTGTGGCCGGGGGTGCGTCAGGCGTACGGACTGGTGGATCGCTACCAGCTAGTCAACTCCTATGGCTTGTTCAGAAGGATGACGGGAGTGGGTGGGAGGCCAGAGGTGGTCATTGAAGGGAGCAACGATGGGAACACATGGACGGTGAAGTGACAGTTTAAGGTATATCTGTTCGCAGTATGCGAGTTGTTTACATGATTCTGATTTGTCCTCGCAGGAAATTGAGTTCATGTACAAGCCGGGGAACGTCAGTGCGTCTCCCCCTGTGGTGACGCCACATCAGCCTCGCTTGGACTGGCAGATGTGGTTTGCAGCTTTGGGGCCTCAAACCCAGAGTCCGTGGTTCACCAGTCTGATGTACCGACTCCTGCAAGGCAAAAGAGAAGGTGCAAAACCCTTTTGAGTTCTTGTCAAATGAAAACTGAAACAAATGGAGCAGTTTTTTGGTTTTTTTTTTTTAGTTTGAAACTGGGTCAGATCTGTATCTTCTTTCCCATGCCGCAGTTTTCATTCTCTGAAAGAAATCAGGGAATGAAAGCATGAATCCTGCATGAATCCACAGAAAGATGAAACCGTTGTCTTCCTGAAATTGTATTGAATTCCCTGTAAAACCAAGATTAAATCATTCATTTTTTTTATTTAACAAGGAACAAATGGTTCTCTTAAAGTTTTCATTTTGCTCCTGCAGTGATTGAACTGATCCAGACGGATGTATCCAAGTATCCATTTCACGAGGAGCCGCCCACATACCTGCGAGCTCACCGCTACAGATACTGGTTTACTGAACCAAAGGCCGATGGGTCAGTGCTCACCGTTTCTCCACCAGCAATGAAACATTACAGCCACATTTTGATGTGCAACTTCTTACAGCACTAATTAAACTCCTTGAACCTTTTCCCATTTTCTAAGTTATGGTGACAAACTTTTCTTTTTTTTTTTTTTTTTTTTAAGTCTGTCACCATAACTTGGGCTTTTAATCTGGATTTCATGTGATAGACCAACACAAAGTATAGCACATCACTGGGAAGCAAAATAAAAATGAAAAATGTTTTCCAAGCATTTTCGCACGTTTGGGAATTTTCAGTAGTTTCCGGATCTGACTTCATTCCAGACTTTATTCCTTATTGTTTCTTTGTTCCTTCCTTGTGCCATATCCCCATTTTATAGTTTCTGGATCCTTATGTAAACCCTACCTGCAGCGGATATAACTGTTTTTTTTTTAATGCAACAGACTTAAATGACTGAGAGGTTGATGTTAGAAAGGTAGGACATTTTTGACTTGAACAATTCTAAAACTTTGTCCTAATTTGAATTCAACTCCTTTATTCATGAGTTGTGTTGGTTTTTCACATAAAATCACAATGAAATACATTGACATTTGTGGTTGTAATTTTATAAGCCTTTTGCAATTCATTTTTCAGTTTTTTGGTTGCACAATTGTAGAAATCTAAAAAAAAAAACAACTATTATTTTCCTCAGATATTTTGCAGAAATGTCGTCGTGTCTGAAAGTGCAAAACCTTAAATTTTAAATCAAGACTTGTTTTGATAAGTCTTTTGTGTGAAAAACATTAGGAAATCAGAAACGTAATCTTTGCCTCACGCGTGTAAATCAGAATAATGAAGATCGATCCATGTTTGGATCCATGCAGATCTTTTCCAGAGCGCTGGTGGAGGAGGGTTTATGATCAGGAGTTCTATCCCAGAGTGCACTTGGGCAACACCTTCTTGGAGGGCATGCTCACCCAGTTTGGACTAAAGGTAAATCTGTCCATAAATGGTTACGATCACTGAAGAATGACAAACAGTGATGGCTTCCCCACTTTTCTTTCTGTGAGAGTTAATTAATAAATCTTTATTAGTTAATAAATAATAAAATGACAAAAGCCTTTTCACTACTACTGTTCTCAGTCATTTGTTGTCATCTGTGTGCGTGTGAAAGTGCCTGTCTGAATGATTTCTGTGCTAGTGTGTTTTTTTTAAATGGATGTTAGACTTATCTTGGATTTTCAACATGTTCATCTTTTGTTATTGTTTTTGTTTTTTGGCGCCATCTTCTGGACAGCACCCACACTACAACACTGAATTGGAACTAACTTTAATTAATTGACAATTCACTGCAAGTCGATTAATTGTTTTCCTCCTTACTAGTTTACAGAAAACACAAAAGCCTTTGGAGGTGAGGCTAATTTTTATGGATTTCTTTTTTCTTGATGTTCTGCAGGACAAATCGGCTTCACGTCGGGTTTCCAACACCGCTGTTGCCCAAGCGGTGAGGTGGGTGCGCGCTCAGGTCAGAGGCGTTCCCGCCCACACGCTCATCTGGACTCTCCTTGCCTGTAGCGCCACCTTCTGTCTGCTCCAGGGTTTGCGCAGCAAGAACAGGCATGCAGAGCAGACTGCAGTCACCGATGAGGCGGCTGAGAAGGTGGACGATCCCAACGAGGGTGGGGATGAAAGCTTGTCAGATCATTCAGAGGAAAAACAGGCAGAGGAGGATGAGAGTGAAAAGAACACTGAAGATGAAGAGGAGGAGGAAAACGAACAAAAGCTGGTCAGTGAGAATGATGATGAGGAAGAGTTGGTGAAGAAAGATGAGAATCATGACGAAAGTTTTTAGAGAAGTTTTAGACTTTGATCACCACCTGCCTTAAAATAAAAAAGCCAGAGGTCATTTCTGCTTCCTCATCAGCCACAGTTTCTTCTGCCTTCGCTTTACTTCAACTATATTTCTAATGCTGAGAAAGAAAATATTCCTGGTTGCTGAAATCAGAAAATGGAATTCAAAATATTGAGCTCAGGTTTGTTTTGTTTTTTTTTCCAAGGGAGTAAATGTATATCACTGCTGTTTTCTGTGTTTTTGCACTCGCTACTCTGTCTTTCTCTGTGTACTGAATCATGACCAGCACTTTTTGCTTTTTGTAAATACTTGAGTATTAGAAATGAAACACCACGGGAGACATTGCAGTAGCTTTTATATAGATTTTTTATTTTTTTTTTTTTACAATAAAACAAAAAAAAAAGTTAGTACATGCATCTATAATTTCAAGCATTATGTGAGACTTGAGAAACCATGTTGCAGAGATGGAAGTTTCCATAAGCAAAAGGTGATAACCAAAAAAAAAAAGCACTAAGTCCAGCTTAAGTGTTGATAAAACATTGAATCATGTATATTTACATTTTATAGTCATGTAGCTGATTTCTGATGTCTGTGCTGCTGCTGGTTCACCACTGCTGCACTCCGGGACAGTATTTGTCGATCAGTGACTGGTAGTAAGGCCTCAGCTCGTCTACGTTGGGCAAATCTGTGGTTTTTGTGTACAAATCGAATTTGCTGCAGAGACGCAGAATTCAGAGTTAGATCTCACTAGTCAAATCCTCTATTAATCAAATGAGAGGGTGTTTCTGAAAGGAATATACCCACTTGAACTCTTTGACCCAGGGCAGCATCTGCAGGTCTTTGTCGTTGCACAGGTGGGTGTAATCTCCGTGAGAGTGCCAGGGGTAAAAGGAATGGAATCGAATCATGTACAGCCCCTGTGGACAAACACAAAAAAAGCACTACCTTCAGTCAAGACCTTGGAATTGATATAAACCCCAACCCGTCTGCCAACTGCGGGGGCGATCACTTCATTTAATGATTCACACACCTCCTCTGGGATGGCGCAGTTGTTGAATTTCATGACTCTGTAGAGATACTCTGAAGGAACAAAGAACAATGTAAACGCAGAAACATGACTTATATTTCACTTCACACTTTGCATTTCTAAAGCTTGACCCTAGACAGTAAGTTATGTCCAGATACAGTGAAGATGAGGACTTTTAATATTTCCTTCCCAGCAATGTAGTTTTATAAAAGAAAAAAAACAACAACTTGCTCCTGGTTACAGCTGCTGTTTTGGCAATGGAACAGCAAGCATCACCAAATATTTCATTGTACTTTATAAGTACAATGCATTCTACAGTCTAAGCAGTTCTCTGCAACTGCTTAATGACTGCATTAAATGCTGTTTAACTCAGTCATTAAACAGCATTTAATGATATTGCAGTATATAATTTAGCTCTGGTTCAGTAAAGTGTTCTATTAGGGCAACTATGATAACTTTTCTTACCATCATGGCCCCAGGACATCAGCACTTTGTCAAGGCCACAGTTAGGTTCATAGATCCCGTATTCAGTCCTAAAAAAGAAAAGAAACTGATGCTGAATCCTATTTCCTTCGCTCTCCCTCAGTCTTAGTGCTGTTTTGTGTTTCTAAGAGGATGTCGCAGTTGCTCCTTGTGATGATGAGTGTGTGACGTGTATTAAATGCACATCCTGTATTGTCCACAGAATACACCAGTGTCCATTTTATTTTGTTTCCCAATTCTGTTTTACTCACAACTTCTATAATGCAAGAACGGCCTCTGGATGCGACTGTTGGTCATTGTTATTGTTTTAACAATGACCCAGTTGACAATCACAATTTAAAAAGTTGAACATAGTTGTACTGGAAAATACCATTGATCATGTCATGTGATTGTACTGTTTATATTTAATCTGTGAAAAATAAAATATGGACATATTTAATTTCTATTTAAGCAGTGAGAATTTAAGCTGAGAAAACTTACTTGTATTTTGGGTTTTTCTCGTCTGGGTTGTCCTGGAAGGTGCTGTCTCTGAACACTATGGAGTCTTGAAACTTGCAGCCCACAGGGAATGTGTCTCCTACTACAGCCCACTAAAACAAACACACACACACACACACACACACAGTCAGCTGCTGCAAAATGATTTACTCAATATGCATGCTCAATAAGGAAGAATATCAACTTTGTTAAAGAAATATTTTCAATGATTGTTTCCAGAATTATAATTGGCCTCTTGGTAGCTTCTCTTTCCCTAGCCTGTATTGGTAGGTTTTTTTTTTTTTTTTGTCATTCTCTTTTCATTTTATGATGTTGGACTGAAAAATGTTTTGTGAAATGTCAAAGACTTGGTTCCACTAACTCTGCCTTGTGTTGGCGTAACCAACTCCACAACATTATCCCAAACCTGTCTGTTGTGTTTCTTCGTCTTCATTTTGCTGTTTGTTCACTGGTGTGTTCTAATAAACCTTTTTCACTAACAGCTGTGTTTATACTCTGATTAGCACGGGGGCTCCTTTTACTAGCTAGTTGTCATGATCGTGTTTCTGTGTATTTATTTTTAGTTTTTATGTGTTCAGTTCCTTCCTGTGAGTTTCTGTCTCTGCGTCTTCCCCGTTGATTGTTCCCAGGTGTTTCTCATTCCCTTGATTACCCCGTGTGTATTTAAGTCCACCTCTTGTTGGGTCTTAGTTTGTCTAATGTCTATTGCTGTCTACACTCTCCAGTGGAACTGCGAAGTCCTGGTTTGTGTTCGCTCACATGTTAGTCCTGATTAGTCAGTTGCTACTGGCATTTTAGCTGTGCGCTTGTCTCCTGCTGTGCTGCCTGTCTTGGACTGTTTGAGCATCTTTATCATTAAGTTCATCATATTCATCATTTTACCTGGGTCTCAGCGTCATCTCCTCACCATCAACCAACACACTTCATGACACTAGTTGACTTTTGAAAGCAATTGAATTGGTTTAAGGGATATTAAGTTAAAGGGAGCTCAAAATTGCCATGACACTTTTTTTTAATTATTTGCAATAAAACTTTGAAAATAAGTTTTGTTACCCCTCCAATGTTTCAGTTTCCTTACACTTTACAAAAAACTAATGTTGAAATACAGGGAAGTTTGGGGTTGTAATGTGACAAAATGTGGAGAACTTTTTTTTTATTAACTTATATGAATTCCAATAAACTCCAATTTACCTAGACAGCAAGATTTGATTGCAGTAAATATACAAGTCACAATATAATGCAGATATTTTAAAGTGATATAGTCAAAAGACTCTGTCATACCTGCGGCTCATCCCACAGGGCCAAGATTTTCCCAACATCATGAATCAGCCCCACCAGCTGGAACCAGTCTGAGGCGATACGGGGCAATCTGTAAGCTTCGTACTAGTCTACAAGGTGTAATTGTTTTCCGTCAGCTTTAGAAGGTACCTTTGTCTGGATGCTCTTTGCGGATTCCCTCAGCAGTCTGGAAGGCGTGGAAGGAGTTGGGAAAGTCGACGTCTGGATCAGACTCGTCCACCAGCTGGTCCAGAGACATGATGGCCTCCATCATTCCCATCTGAGAGTGGTTGCAGTGGGTCCATTGACCGTGCTGCAGAGGGTGCAGTATGACTACCGGTAAGGCTTTTATTTTTATATCTATATCTAGGTTTGTAACTTGCAGGGAAGTTTGAAATAGAAAACAACTGAATAATTAATTGTTGCTGTTTGCCCCCTGTTCGTTTCACCTTTTGCTGGACGAAGTCCACCGTCTGGTTGGTGTGCATCACACTGTATGTTTTAAAGACTCTGCTGAAGAGACTCCCATCCTGAAAAGAAAGGAAACAGTTCCTCAGTACGGTTCACAACACCGATGCACCATCATCCATTGCAATATCAGGGATTGAAGAGTCTGGATTAAAGAGAAGTTCCTCTTTGACACATTAGGGAATTTTATTAAGTAATGTTATATTATTGTTTTAATATTTACATCGACAGGTAAACTGGAACTCCTCATGAATAGAAAATCTCGTTTTGTCAGAAATCAGAAAAGTTTTATGAAAAAGGTAACTTCTTAGATTGTTTTTAAATACTTGGGTAAATTTCCTGAACGAATGGACATTTTTATGTTTGTACTTCACAACAAGATAATATTCAACAGGAGGTTTAAGAAAATTAAACAATTCCACAATGATGTATGAACCTTACCAGTAGCTGAGAGTTTCAAACCATATTTATATGGTTCAATGTGTTTCTCCTATTTTTTAACTAATTGCTAAATCATTCTTTAATTTAGGTCCCATAATTTAAACGCATACGAATTTCACATCGGTTCTCTCTGGACATCTATAAAAGGCAAACTTTTAATCTGCACTGTTTGTGTCTGTTTCATTGAACGTCTGTTGCAGATTTTCAGTTTAAATAAATTTGAATGCTTTGGCACCAACCAAAAGATTATTTGTTGCTCAATTGTAGAACTGCAAACTTTGTTTTTGAAATATAAAAAGCTTCCTCGGCACTTTCTTATTTTTGTAATACTTTCCATATCTTAGATTATCTTTGATTCCATAATATATTTTCTCACTTCTTCATGAAAAAAAAAATGCAAGTTGGATTTTTGGTTTTGAACAAAAATTTGTAATACAGCATTCTCAACTGGATCTACTTCAACATTATTCTGTGTTCCAAAGAACCTATTTACTTTCTATGCACAGCCAATGATCCAAACATATTACTACATAGCAAGAAATGTAATATTTTTTAATGAATGTGGTATTAAACATTTGTCCATGCGACCTTACAATTATAAACCAGTGGATGGATAAATAGTCGTTATTAGCTAAAGAAAAGCTCAAACTCACCACAAAGTTTCTGTATTCTTCTTTCTCCTTGGAGTTTTCTAAGTTTGGCCGATATGCCAGAGACGGATCAGGTCCCTACATGTAAAATAACAAATAGATAATTGTTTTAGCCCATAACTATTCCAGATGGTGTTTGTAGATACATAAAAGAATAATACTTACAATGTTGACCACCCTCATGACTGATGGATGAGCAGTAATCACAGCGGATGTGTTCAGGTGTGCTGGTCCTCTGGAGACTTGCCTTCTCGCTCATATATATCCTCCTGGTTCCGACCGCAAAGTGTCTGACCTATCAATTTCTTTATAAAACCTGCATGAAGTGTACACCCATGTCCAGTCACAATTTAACCAACCCTTACCTCACGGGGTACCTTGTGTGTTGAACGTTGGCCTTGTTTGTGTGTGTCCAACACAGCGTCCGTAACAAGAAGTTTTTTTTGTGTGTTTTTTTTTTAGAGGAATCAGCAGAGTACATGTTTGGACAGATGTGGAATGAATCAGCAATTTTTGGATGTGCATATTAGTTGTATTGATATACTTGTTTTGATTCTTCTTTTGAATCAGTTGAGTAGAGTCTGCTTATCAGAATCTGCTCAGTCTGAAGTCAAATAATAATAAAAAAAAATCGACTGAGGTGACACAAGGACCTCTTTTTTTCTAAAGGTGTTTAATTTCTGGGTATTGACCCAGTTACGCACAGAGAGAGCCCTGACGACATTTCTCTGTATTGGAGGTCCTCGTTATCTTGGTCAGCTGTTTTAAACGATATGCACAGAGATAACGTGGACTGAATAGTTCAAACAGGAGGTACTGTGTTTAAACACTGTGTTGTCTGCTCCTTACAGTCAAGGACCGCAAACATCCTTTTTGGCTCCAGTCCAGCTCCAGTTTCCAGCAGCTCAGACGCTACAACAAAAAAATGCTTAAACAGGTGTGAGGAACGTTGTCATGGTAAAATTGATGTAATCTACATGGACACACCTGCTGGTGCTCTTCTCCTTTGTTCGGGGGTCAGATCAGATGTGCATACAGCAAATATTTGAAGTTTCCATGAATTTTGTGTTTTACCTGCTCCAGATAAAATGTTCTGTTTATGGGGGTCATAGTGAGCTGGAGCCTTTCATTGCAGACACAGATAGGGTGCATTGAGGACAGGTCACCACTCCAACACAGAGCCAACACACACACACGCACACACACCAGGTTTTCTTCTAGGATTGCTCTGTTGGACATCAACAGTGACCAACTTTTCTGTTGGTCAGAGACGATATTAATGCTGAAAGTTGACACTAGTTAGTCTCTGAAAAGCATCCCCACAGCATCATGCTTCCATCTCTGTGTTTCCTGGGCGGCGTTGTCTCCCGGATGATGTGCGGCAAATGGCATAGGGGAATTATTTATAAATTCTTTAAATAATAAAACACATAATCCTTCCATACAGACCAGAAGCGCGTGTGTAATAATTCCCCCTATGCAGCTCCTCCAAAGTTACCAGATCACTCTTGACTGCTTTGCTGATTGACCTCAAGTGGGTCATCACTTTAGGTGAACAGCAATAGGTAGCTCTGGAGTTCTGCCACACTCTTTCTATTTTAGAATGACCGATTGAACAGCTCTGCAAAATCTAACACCGAGCAGAAGTGGCTCTCACAAAAAGGACACTTGAGGAATTAGTTCAGTAGTTTATTGACATAGAAATAAAGACATGCTTTTAAAATTCAAGTCATGCTTACAAAGTGCTTTCATGTTGTTCTATTACAGTTTAGAGCAAAACTGAGTCAGAACTAAAGTGACTGAACTCCTGTACAGAAACAGAAGGGACAAAAAGGGACCTCGATGGCAGTAATCCCATTTAGGCTTATTTTAAAAGCCTGGAAATAACTACTGCAAAAAAGGACTAAATACATCCACTGTCCTCTGTTAGGTCTGAAAGTTAAGACAACCTTCAGTCTCTGCTAAGAATCTGCAGACAGATCCTGGATTAGCAGCATGCATTTTAGATGATTGAGTTGTGAGCGTTAGGAGTGAGGGGTCAGTGTGGCCAGAGGTTGGCCTCGCTGCTTAAGCTGCTTGTTTGCACATGGAGATTAAAGTGCTTTTTGGAGATTAGCACTGAGCTCACTCAAGTTCAGACAGCAGGAACGATATTGATGCTGAAAGCAGACAGCTAAGTTTGAGAAAATAGTCTGCTGACAAAATGTTTGTTAAACAAAACCCACACAATTGTAGTATTTATATTTGTATATACTATATGTACTTGATGTATTTATATTTACTCTAAAAGGACATTAAGATAAGGCAAGTTTTGTCATCTAATTGATTATAATGTATGCTCCGAGTGTTTTCTGTTCCAAATATAGTCAATGATTGTGAACATCTGATAAGTTCTGGGAAATCTGTAGTTATCACAGTTCAATGTCATTGGATTACCTCAAGCTTCAAAACAGACAAACTAAATCTATGAATTCATAAAATAGTGAATGATTATTGCCGTTTTATATTTCAGGCATCACTAAAATTGGAACCATACTTTGTCAATTGAACATTATGCTGAATTAAAAGATAAGACTCTTAACTCATTGTACAAATGTGCACAAAAGATTTTGTTGGGAAAAAAGTTGAGATCTGCAGATCTTTGATTTTGGAGAATATCCTTTCCGTCATTTACATTTTTTTGAGGTAGGAGTTCTGCTCTGAAAGCAGAGGTGTTCAATTTGAATAAAATCTCTGTATTATTAGTTTACATTAGTTTATTAAAACTGTTCTTGTTTACTGTGTTTAGACCAAACACTCAAACTTAAGTTAGAGTTTTGTCATTGGACCTCTCTTGCAGGGTGGGGATTTTGGATTTCTGCAAATGCTTAATCCCAAATGACTGATCGGTATCACAAAAAATCCTGATTGGGACATCTGCATGGAGGAGTCTCGACTTGCCATCGCATGCAACGGCTGATTTAGAAACCATAAATCTGTCTCAACTTGTCATGAAAAGCACAATTTATTATAAAACGGAACAATAAACTGTGAGTGCCCCCGGTCTTTGAATCAAGACTGGACACTTCTGGCTGGATCAGGCATTGCCTCTCCAATTTCTCCTTTCTTTAGCTGCTAAATCCTAAAATTACAGGAAGCTGGGGTTTCCTATCTCATCAATGATTTCCTGTCACTTCCCCTCATCATTGAGAAAGAAAAATCACAAAGCATATGTGGCACGCCACCAGTTGGCTCTTTTTCTCTCAGGAACATTTTAAGAATTTACAGATTTAGTCCTTAGGCCATATTTACCCTTTGTTCGTTTGACATCTAACTCTCTCACAGCATTTTTATTTTCTTTATAAATGCTGTAACAGGCACAGATCTAAAGAAATTCCTCGGTGAGTACAGTTCTATCAAAAAGTCAATGAAAATTACCGTTACAACTATAAAATAAAACTCTAAATGGATAGTTTTCCATCTGTGGTCCAATGGAAATGAATGATTTGGAAAGGTTGACTGTCCCAGTACGCCTCTGGTTGGAGGTGTGATGCTAGCCGTAGCTGTGGGGGCTGCGGGGGTTGATGGGGGAGAAGTCCTCCCTGCCGTTCTGTCCAATTAGCTGGTAGAGTCGGTGGCTCAGGTTCTGCACCTGACAGGTCCCAAGAACGCACCCCACCCTCATCAGATGGCCGTGGCCCCTTGAGCTTCCACTGTTGGCATGACGACGACCCCGAGACCCCCGCTGCCACACCTGTTCCACCGGCAGCGCATTACTGTTTCCACGAAGAAGCATGTCAGACAACTTTGATGATGGGTCTCTGTGCAGTGGGGCCCTCCCAGTGTGTTGTGTGTCTTCCTGTGGGGTTTGATTACTGCTGGCAGCAGAAAGATCAGACACACCAGGTGGGGAGTTGGGGTAAGACGCTTTATTGATTCTGGGTTCACCTAACCTGAAAAAAGAGGAAATAATACAGAAGATGTTTTAAATATATTGTTTGTTTTTTTTACAAATGGGAAATTAATTTTTTGCAATCCTTTTATATTAAATATATATATATATATATATATATATATATATAGAGAGAGAGAGAGAGAGAGAGCCAACAAAAATAATTCACAATTGAGAATAATATTGTTGACTAAGCTTGCCATATCACATGTCCAGTATGCTGGTCAACTAGGTCTCTAAATTGTTGCTCTAAGACAACATTTATTTCAGACTTCCTCCTTCATTTAGTCAGATTTCCCAAAAACTTGCACCTCGCATTCAAGCAGAAGTCTTTGTTGTCACCACTCTCTCCTTGGTTGTACATTGTGTTTTGCGCTGATGCCTGATTTCAGTTCTCCATAAGTGATGCCATTTCTCTTCCTAACTTTCTGCTGTGGCATTTTTTGACTTATGTATGTACTGCACATTACCATAAACGTGAAAGACAGCTATGGTTTCCATCATGAGATTGTAAATTTGATCTTTTTCTCCAGGCAGTGAAACATAAAAATAGTGGAGGAAATATCAAAAGGACCTTGACTCGTTTCAGACTTGCCTCGCAGAGTAATCGCTTTGTGATTGTTGTGTTCTTTAAAACCCCTTTCAGTGCCTACACTTTTGACCCTGCAGAGCAGACCTGCTAAATAATGATCTTTTTTTTTTTGTTTCCTTTGTAATTTCTTAGTTAATTGAAATTTCCCTGAGTCTCAAATATGGGCCAGCAACCCCTGACGTTTGCTCTCTTTGCTGCACCCAACCAGACTGGAGTGGTTCAAACCGACAGACCTGAGAAGCAGCTGACGCTACTGTTTGCTTTGTCATCAACACAGCTTAAAGAAAATATTATTTCGAGTTAATCAACGACAGCATGCAGCTGATGCATCTCAGGGGAGCACAGAGGGAGAGGACAGGGAAGTTACAGCCATGAATAGACGTTATAGACGTTGCAGAGAGGCTCCAACAATGTTCCCCACGTGTGTCTTTAAAGCGCTCATTTTTCCATCTCCATGCTGACTTGCAAAGTTTTTGTCTTCAGTCATCACAATGGCCCCTTTTTTCTTTTTCTTTAGATGTTCAAGAGTTCAAATGCATAAAAGTCATATGACCCTTTAGAGATTATGCAACATCCAGTATACAGGTGCTGGTCATAAAATTAGAATATTGTGATAAAGTTCATTATTTTCCATAATGTCATGATAAAAATTAAATTGTCATATATTTTAGATTCATTGCACACCAACTGAAATATTTCAGGTCTTTTATTGTTTTAATTTTGATGATTTTGGCAAACAGCTCATGAAAACCCAAAATCCCTGTCTCAAAAAATTAGAATATTATGAAAAGGTTCTCTGAACGAGCAATAAAAATAATCATCTGAATCAACAAAGTAACTCTAAACACCTGAAAAAGATTCCTGAGGCCTTTAAAAACTCCCAGCCTGGTTCGTTACTCAAAACCGCAATCATGGGTCAGACTGCTGACCTGACTGCTGTCCAGAAGGCCATCACTGACATCCTCAAGCAAGAGGGTGAGAAACAGAAAGAAATTTCTGAACTAATCGGCTGTTTGCAGAGTGTTATATCAAGGCACCTCAGTGGGAAGTCAGTAGGAAGGAAAAAGTGTGGCAGAAAACGCTGCACGAGAAGAGGTGACCGGACCCTGAGGAAGATTGTGGAGAAGGGCCGATTCCAGACCAAATTAAATTTTCATCTCCATAAAACTTTTCAGCAGATGGAAGCATGAAGTGCTCCAAAATCTTCTGATAGCTGCTGCATTGATCCTGTCCTTGATAAAACCCAGTGGACCAACACCAGCAGCTGACATGACACCCAGACCATCACTGACTGTGGGTACTTGACACTGGACTTCTGGCATTTTGGCATTTCCTTCTCCCCAGTCTTCCTCCAGAGTCTGGCACTTTGATTTCCGAATGACATGCAAAGTTTGCTTTCATCCGAAAAAAGTACTTTGGACCACTGAACAACAGTGCTCCAAAGTACTGCTTCTCTGTAGCCCAGGTCAGGCGCTTCTACCGCTGTTTCTGGTTCAAAAGTGGCTTGACCTTTGACCTGGGGAATGCGGCACCTGTAGCCCATTTCCTGCACACGCCTGTGCACAGTGGCTCTGGATGTTTCTACTCTAGACTCAGTCCACTGCTTCCCCCAAGGTCTGGAATCGGCCCTTCTCCACAATCTTCCTCAGGGTCCGGTCTCCTCTTCTCGTTGTGTAGCGTTTTCTGCCACACTTTTTCCTTCCTACTGACTTCCCACTGAGGTGCCTTGATATAACACTCTGCAAACAGCTGATTTGTTCAGAAATTTCTTTCTGTTTCTCACCCTCTTGCTTGAGGATGTCAGTGATGGCCTTCTGGACAGCAGTCAGGTCAGCAGTCTGACCCATGATTGCGGTTTTGAGTAATGAACCAGGCTGGGAGTTTTTAAAGGCCTCAGGAATCTTTTTCAGGTGTTTAGAGTTACTTTGTTGATTCAGATGATTATTTTTATTGCTCGTTCAGAGAACCTTTTCATAATATTCTAATTTTTTGAGACAGGGATTTTGGGTTTTCATGAGCTGTTTGCCAAAATCATCAAAATTAAAACAATAAAAGACCTGAAATATTTCAGTTGGTGTGCAATGAATCTAAAATATATGACAATTTAATTTTTATCATGACATTATGGAAAATAATGAACTTTATCACAATATTCTAATTTTATGACCAGCACCTGTACATGAGGAAAAGTAGCAGGTCTCATTGTAATGACAAAGCAAAGTTGATTATCGTTACAAAAGTTATGTGCCTTTGAACCAAGATAGTGGAATTCATGTGTATTGGTAAAATACGCATACAATTCATTTCATTTTAAATATACAGCTCAATTTCACAGCAAGCATTTCAGGAGAGTTTACAAAAATGGAATTTCAACCCAATCACATATGCATTATAATCAGTCCTGGTTTTTAAAGTGCACTAAGCTCAGTTTATCATTAAAATTATTTTAAAATGTTTTCTGAGGATCCCCAGCAGATTGCATCAAGTCATTATAGCAGCATTCATTTCTCCTGGACGAACACGTAGCGACAGTAGACAGTGACTTGGGTTGTAGTAGTGTGTAGCGACAGTGAAAACATATAAAATATGCGTGTATCTGGTAAAACCCATTACTTAATCACCTTGCTTATTTTTTTATTTTGTTGGGGGGGGGCACTACAATTTTTTTTATTACAAATGAGTAAATGCTTGTTTATCCAATTATTTTTAACCAAATTATTTTTAACAAAATTTAAAATTGATTGCTAAAGATTTTATTTTTTTTTGTTTGCTGTGAAAAGTGGGCTAGAAAACAGTTATGTTATCCAACAACTAATCCATCCATCCATTTTCTTCACACCCTTGTCCCTTGGTGGAGTTGGGAGGGTTGCTGGTGCCTATCTCCAGCTATCGTTCCGGGTGAGAGGCGGGGACAGGTCGCCAGTCTGTTGCAGAGCAACACAGAGACAAACAACCGTGCACACACACACACACACACACACACACACAGAGGGGCAATTTGGAGAGGCCAAATAACCTGACATGTTTTTGGACTGTGGGAGGAAACCGGAGTACCTGGAGAAAACCCATGCATGCACAGGGAGAACATGCAAACTCCATGCAGAAAGACCAGGGCCAGGAATCGAACCCAGAACATTCTTGCTGCAAGGCAACAGCTCGACCAACTGCGCCACTGTGCAGCCCCAACAACTAATCCTAACTGGTTTTCTGATCACTCCTCTGGCTGGACACCAGGCCCATCACTGCCAGCACTGTGTGTTTTACTGGTAAAAGCAGTTTTAAATTGTCTTAATGGGTGCTCAATGGATAATACACACCCAATTCCATTTCTTATTAATTGATTACATTGTTAAATTGCACATAAATGTAAAAAATACCCTCGCTTTACACAAACTATGGTATTATTTAAATGTATCAGAAATCTGTATATTTTCTTTCCACCCATCTGAAACACTCATCCACCCAGAGCAATTATGTGGTTAAGCAATCACTTGTCTGTGTATCATGGGAGTTCCATTTGTTCTTTGGAGTTATGTAAGTTAAAATTAAATAAAGTTGGTTCAAATTTGTTATGTGTACAGAGTTATGCATTAGTTGTAAAAGAATAAAGTTAGCCAAAAGAAATGAAAGGTAATGATTTTACCACAAACAAATGAAAGAAAAATTAGTTTCTGAATGTTCACGACTTTTGAGTTTGTGGGAAACATTGTGTTCTCCTGGATAAGTGAAGCGCTATTAACGTCATGAGTTTGACATCATTATTTTTGATGAACACATCGTCTTGATCCTTTGATCTATCTACGCACATCATAAGTTCTATTTATTCTTTTTTGTCTAGAAACATTATTTTGTTTGGGGCATAAAACAAACTGAGTTGACAGGGTGTAAGAAACTTTCTTTGAAGTGCAAAATGATACGGAACTGGGGTGTTTAGGAGAACTGAAGCTGTTGAACAAAAGGCAAAACAAGCCACACACAAATGTAATAATGCAAGTGTTCATGATTTTAAATGTCCATTAAGAACTTGCCACTTGGAAAAAAAGGAAGTGAGCATCAGGTGTCTCACCTAGATCTGCAGTGTAACATTACTGGTTAGAACCACAGCAGAAAGTCAATGTGAATGTTGTCAGATTTATACAGGTTTTGAGTTACAGTTATTGTCACAATAGCAACCATTCACTACTGTGGGGATTGGATTTAGAACGTAAGACTTTTATGTCCCTCGTTTGTGTCACTAAGCACTTTTCCTGACTTCCTCATCCAGGACTAATCACTGTACAAATCTCCACTTTGTGAATTTAAAACATTAGATGACGACTTTGCTAACACCAGTTTTTCCACCTCAGGTGGATGTGGTGCTATACAAGTTTGGCATTCCAAACATACGGTAATGTTATAACTCTTTGGTTTTCTAATATGTCCCACATGTAAACAGCACCATGGCAAATGATTAAAATAAAATAAAAACTAAATAAGTTTTAAATTCCTGCTTGACTCTCAGAGCAGCATTTTATTTGGGAAGCATTTATTTGAGACACATCAATCTCAGGAAAGTCAGAAAATGAAATGATTCAGCATATTGTAGTGGAAAAGACTCAAGCCAGTTGCCAATGATTTCTGCAAGTTTAGCACATTGACTTTCATGACACACCCTACATGTAGAAATAGAAACCAAGTGAAGCAGATGGGATATATTTGAGACTCCTCAGGGCTAAACGATGAAGTTCATGACAACTAGAAAATCACTGAATAAGTTTAGCTTGTTGTAAAGGCATATCCTCTTCCCTGTTAAAAATAAAAAACATCCACCACTCCACCACTTTGAATTATCAAAAAATAATCTTACTTCCTCTCCTTTCTGTGTGCATTTTGCGACAAATTATGTGAACCGGTGAAGAGACAGAGATCAAAATGAGCTTCACCAAAATTTCTCCCATGGTCCAACACAGCAAGAGATTGTCCACAAAACGAGCACACATCAGCATGCTCACACACCTCCCTTCTTCAACTCCTCGAAACTCTTTTTGCACAGGCAAAACTTTGAGTCTCCATCAGATTCCCGCTGTTTCACAATAAGGTCCTCCTTTTCTCTCTCTCTTTACCAGCTTCTTTGTTCTCTTTTGGCATTTTGGATAAGTGGCAGTGTGATGCAATATCAGCCTGAGTTGAATAACTGTCAAATGTTTTTTTTTCTCCTCTACACCCAGGGGTTTTGCTGCTAAGGTTAAACTAATTTACTTTGAATTGTCCTGCCTGACTTCCACATTATCCTGCTCTTTGTGTTTATATTGTTGTAGATTCCCTCATTGCTACTGCCAGGGTGAAGCTTGGCCCCTCGGTATGTGAATGTATTCTTGCCCCAAATCCCACTAAATCACCCTCACCTCCATCTCAGCCTCCCGCTGCAGAGACGAATAACCTCGTTCTACTGGTGGACCCTTTTCCCACATAAATGAATGCCAAAGAGCACTAATGGACTTCGTTTTTCACCAACTGCTGCTCTAAACTACAATCATGAGTGTTTTACCTTTTCAAGGGGCCATTTTATGTATTTTCCAGGTAGATAGTACCATTTTCAATCAGAAATCAAGTAACTTTGTCACCTAAATTTCTCATAAAAATGTTGTGCAAACATGACTTCCTAATTTGATTACTTGAAATTGGGTCTCTGTCTCTTTAAGAAGCTGCTACTCTTTCCGACATTCTGCTTTGAGCATGTCATGACGACCATGCTTCTCATTATGTCATTAACAATCGCTCTTAGGAACGTTGAACTGAGAAGTTCGCATGATGAGCTCAGCAGACGCTCAGCTCCACCAGGTGTTTGCTAATTGCTGCTGCCGCTAGTCTGATGGTGCTGAGGTCGAGTGAAGCAGGGAAGGGAAGCTCTGTGAGATAACAGCATGTTTACAGACTGCAGCTCCAAAGAGGAGCTTTGTACAAATAGGTGGTGTTTAGCAAGCATTTAGGCACCGCCTTAATGGCTGCCAGGGGAGACTGAAGCATTCATCAATCATGCATGAAAAAAATCAAAGCAACACTCTTTGGGTATGTTTTTGACAAAGGAATAATATTAAAGCATGATGTAAAGCTCAAAAAAGACTATTTGACATAATACCTCATTTCATTTGTCAAAATGAAAACAAGTGAATTTTTAAATATGTTATCATTTTATTATTATTTTATTATTATTATTATTACTATTATTAAGCAACACCATTCATCTTATGTTGAATGTCCTGCTTCTTTTGCTGGTGTTAAAAGTACATAGTAATCTTGTTACATAAGATCTGTTCTTTTCCAAAGTCCAATTCCATTATAATTAGCTTTGTGTTGAACACAAAACAAGATTTCAGCAAACAAATAAAAAAAAAGCATGATTTGTGTGTATTTGCTGTTTTTGTGTGAGTGCCAAAACAGTAATCTGAATTGTTCTAAGAGCTTGTGATTGAAGAAAGCAGAGGGTTACCTGTGCCTGTGAACTCTCAGACCCCGGGACTGGATCTCCAGAGGCAGGAGGCTGAGCAGCAAGCACAGCCACACCAGAGGGAGGCCTCTCATGGCAGCAGAGAGGGGCGAACCTTCCTGTAGGAGGCAGATCTCAGCAGAGCCAGGTAGGATCAAAAATTTGATTTTTTTTTTTTTTTTAAATAACAGCTGTGAGCAACAGCTGAGTCAAAACAAAATTGTAGATTGTAAGTCTACAATCTAACAGGCAAAGAGTTCCGGATTGGCTTTAACGAAGGCCAGCATCATCAGGCGTGTCTGCTGCGTCCTCTGAGCACTGACCTGTTTATCTGACGTGAGAAGTCAGTACTTGATTGGAGTGCTCTTTGGGAACAACTGGAGGGTTTCTCATTTATAAATCCACCCTGGAGAAGCAGGAGGAGGAGGAGGGAGGAGGGAAGCTTATTCTCTTTCCTCCTCAACAACCAAAACCTCCAATAACCTAATTAAACTCCCCTTAAAGCTCCAGTCTTCTCATGTGATAGTGGTTAGAGCAGAAAACCGTGTATTGCATTGTGTGTAAATGTGTAAGCCTGAGTAACAGGACCCCTGAAGATTGCTTAGGGGATCTAAAGTTAGATTTTATGTCATAACTCTTTTGGCGGCATAATGCAACGGGAAGATAATAGTGTGATGGAAAAACTCGTCAGATGTGCTTCAACTAAACTATTCCATTTTAAAGTCAGGGCTACTGCTTATATATCCTTCATATTCTGACAACTAAACGCATGCAAGACCTTTTTCAAAATCAAACAAAATGAAGAATAAAATAAAAAATATGGACAATGTAACTAAAGTGCTGCAGAAGGATAGAGTTAAAAATTAAAGTCTATTCATAGAAAGAAAGGCTTAAAATCTTCTGAGGATTGTTGAAAACTGCCTTTTTTATCTCAAGACAATTAAGATATAACTCAATCTTAATTGTCTTAATTGTTATGAATACATATCTGGAATTAATTCTCTAATAAATAACATGTTGTACCACAAGTGTAAAAAAAAAGTAAGATGTTCGTACACCTTCTTGCCTTTTTACAATGTTTTTTTCCGTAGAGGACAGACATTTTGACATTTATAAGGTCAGCAGCAAAAGTTGACATTTAATTTCTGTCCGCAGTGTGCTTCAGAGCAAATAAAAATGGATGAAGTTATTTCAAGCAAATCCATTTCTGAAACCTCTTCATTTAAAACATTTGCAATATTTTAGAAATATTTATATTACTGCTTTGTAACTTTCTCCTGCTGAGCAACGTAAGTCCAGCAGCACTGGGATTTAGTTTGGTAAGACCGGCTCTCAGCTGATGATGTTTTCAGATGATCTGTTTGTAACTCACATGCACCTAACCTGCAGACTCACGTGCAACTAAGGAAAACATGCTCTTACACATTAGAACAGCAAAGAAGGTTTTAGCTCTGCATGAACTCATTGTGATGAACAAAGAGTTCGGCTCTGAGGCAACCTGCGATTTTTGTTTTATGAGCTCCAGACATGAAAGGTCTGAAGAGATTCAGAATTAGTAAAGAAGTAAAGAAAGTAAGGGATCTGTAGAGGTACTACGGTAGTCCAAGCATCCACTTCAGTGAAACTGTTCTCAGATTATTATTTTTTTTTTTTTACCATGAAAGAACTTTTCTTTTCTGTGAAGGAGGACACAGATGAGGACATCAGAATCTGAGTCTAATTAAAGGACTCTTCTGTATTTTTGAGGTGGCTTCAGTTCTTAATTAAAGGACTGTACGGTGAGAGCGCTCCTGTCTGTGACTCAGCAGTTTGCGGTATTAAAGTCTGAGCTCAGTTTGCAGCCTCGACTCAGTCCAGCATGTGCATTAACACATCTTCAACCTGCCTAGAGAACAAGCCTCGGAGTGTGTGTGACTGCAGGTGTGTGCGGTCACACAAACTCCAGGCAGCCCACATGTACCCTCTCTCCCTCTCCGAGTCCTTTGGAGATAAAACACCTCAGTTTTCATTACTTGTGTCTGCTCGACAACTCAGACTGAAATCACAGACTGTGCTTTAGATATCTCTGTTCGCTCCATTTTTAATTTAACCTTTTCACTGTTTTTGTCCTGATTTCCTTCTGATGCCTATAATACCAGCGACGTTTTACCCCTAAGATAGGATGAAAAAGAAACTTAATAAATTAAAGCCATGTGGATTTTGCTTAACCCCTGCATCACCACAGCAACTCTGAAAATAATATTTTAATAAATAGACAAAACTATGAACAACTCTGACCACTAGTTGCTGCTAAAGTGCCTCTGATGCGATGATTTTTGTGGACTATAAACCAGCCATAAGCCACCATGTAGGCTGTAATGTGTTGTGTGTTTAAAATCATCATGACTAATGTAAATAAGGGGTTGAAACATGAATCTTTATGTCATTAATCAATATAATGTGTTACACTTAACCATTTGAGTTACAAGACCGATCGACTTGTGACCAATGGCTAAAAGAAATGCTCTGTATGTCACATCATATTTATATCTCAGAGAAACAGAAAGTCATGTCACTAAAAGTTAACAGAAATTCTGGTTGCTCTGATTGTTGGGGGTACTAATTGTTGTGCATCTGGAAACTTTGTGGGGAAAAAAAAAATTAAAAATGTGATTTTTTTTCTAACTTAAATTGATGGTAGGCCAGCTGCTAAACAAAAATATGACTGCTTGGTTTAATTTATCCATTTCAGCGATGACTCGTTTTGGAGGTTACAGCTGCATGGTTTTGGTCGCCCCTAAGTGGTAATATAAGGAATTACAAGATGATCAGCTAAAAGATGTGCAAACTCTTGTCTTTTATTGTTAAAAGAGGACTCATGCTGCTCATGTTCACCTTTTTGCAATATTTTTTTTTAACTTTCCACGTGTTTGAAAGTGTTGTGATTAAAAAATATATTGTTAGAAAAGAAAACTGATGCATTTCTATTGGTCGGATGATCAACTGCAAGAGTTATATGTAAAAACAAACAAAAAACACCATAGTTACAACTAAAATTGTTATACTGTTAGAAATGGCTACGTTACATTTTTAAAAAGGCTGCGGTAAATTAATTAAAAATACTAAAATTATAATATCCCTGGTAGTATTGCACAGCTTACAACACTGATGTAATAACATTGTAAAGGGTCGTTTGGAATGAAGTATTAGTTAATACACTTAGTGGCCTCTTTACTAGGTATACTTCGTTGTTACTCATTTTCCCTTTATAACTGATTTACATCTTCATGGTACAAATTCAACAAGGTGCAACAATTATCAAGAAATTGCAGCAGACTTGTCAGCTGCGCATTCATAATGTGAAATTTCCATTTCACCATTCTCCAAATCTACTGGGTTAAGAGATCTGGTGACTGAGAACCTCAACGGAGTACAGTGAACTTAAGCTTTTCTTTCTTTGATATGATGACAATAACTTGTTTCCAGAAATAACATTTCTTTTATTTTGCATTCATACAAAGTATTTTTTTCATAAACTCAATTCATGCAAGGAATCAACATCTTACCTGTGGCAAACAGTTACAGTCTATGAATAACGATTTACCACAGATAAGATATACAACTTAAATGTATTTAACTTACAGTTATGCTTATAAAGTTTATTTTGCAAGATAACTAAGAAACAACATATTTTTTCAAAATCCTTATTTTTTTAGTGGCACAGACGGGTTAAAAATATGCATGGTGGTCATAAATAATTTCTTTAAGCTCCATCACAAAAGAGAAAAAAAATTGTTGAAAAAGTTGGTAAGGGCTTGAAAGATTCCCCACACTGTGGGGCAATAAAGGAATTTCTATTTTATTTTATGGGATCTTGGTAATGAATCAGGGTTGGATACTGAAATGTCTCAATAAACCTAGGATAAAGTGGTTTGTGCAGTTACATAAAAGATGGATGGCACCACTTTGCATTGTTTTTATGCTAAAATCCAAAATCTGAAATTAAAGAAACAAAAAGGGAGCAGAAAAAAAAAATCAGGTATCCTCCAGTTTACAACACCAAACTGTTATAAGTCCAGAATTTCATATAAGAATTTCTTTTAATAAAAAGCATTCAGTCGCTCATCATGTCACAATCTTTTCTCACAAATCTTTATACAAAGACTGAGCAAAATCTTAATCTGCAGAGATGAACGTTTATAGGAACTACATCCACACCTCACTCTTGTGCGGACCTCAAAAATCCTAGTGCAGCAACATCTCCATTTGGCTGGCTAAGATTAACTCTTGAAATAACATTTAAGTTGAATCTTACATGAAAGAAGGTATGGATGACGACAATAAAATGAACAGTTATGCTAAAAACCAACATGCAATATAGATTTAATGATAAAAAAACATACAATAACTGAATAACTGAGCTCCCAACTGGAAGCATAACTCTCATATCATCTTGGCATTTTACATCTTCCAGACTTGTCTTAAAAAAAAAAAAAATCTAAGCTATGACATATTGGAGTTCTACAAAGAAGAGTCTGATATTACAGACTGAAACCAATAAATAAGCAACAGTAGGGAAAATCTGAGCGTTTCATCCGTGCCGCTCCAGAGCGGTAATAAGGTCCTGCAAAGGCTTCATGTCTTCAGGCTCCAGGAGCGAGTGCTGCTGGCAGAAAAGAGTCAGGTGGGAGAAAAGAGTGTTGAGGTGTGGGTGCAGGTCCAGAGCGAGGACCTCGCTGTAGTGAGACCAGTAAATGTGAGCCAAGGTCCTTAAAAGCAGCAGGAAGACCTTCTGGACAAGGAAGATGAATCCCGTCGGAAACGTTGCACCTGAAGTAAAGAAAAGAAGCAGCGATTTTTAAGTTCCAGCTGGATGAAGACGTGTGGCAGAGCAACATAAAGATGTCAGTGCGAGCTACCTGCTTTAGTGGGGAACACGTCTTCGTCAGTCAGAAGCTCTTGAATGTACGACATGGCGTAGTCAAAGTAAAGTGGAGCAGAGCATTTCAGTTTCCTGCCGTGGTCATCGGTCCAAAAGTAGACCCTGGAAAAGGGAACAAAGACCCTCATGAGGAAGTGACATATTGAGTCAGATGTCTCCTTCTTCCCATCGAAATGATGCTAAGCTACACAATATATTGAATCACAGCATCTAAATACTCCATTCAGTTCAGACGACTGCTGTCTGAACTGAAGACCTCTAAATCCAGGCATTATTGGTTTGTTCCCTAGATCACGTTTCAAGTGTTGTTTTTGGACAATTAGACAAGTTAATGTTAAATTGATTAAAACACTGGGGGTTGCTTTGTTGTGATTAAAGTTCATCCTGTAAGAGCTTACAGAACTTTTTGCTGGATACCTTTTTGTAAACCATTTTCTTCTGGTCATTTTATACGCACATGGCTCATTATTCTGTCCCCAGAGAATATTCACAACCACTACAAACAACATGTTGGAGCCGCTAGGCGCTAACATCTTTAACTCTCTGGTATTTAAATAAATGCTGTTCAATCGTAATGAGAACAAGGTAGAATGCTTCACACCTTCTGATTCTTCGAAAGAATCAAACATTCACTTTAAGCAAAAATAGACATACTATAAAGGGAAGGATATTCCCTTTATCTGTATAGCTACAGTTTAAGATGCATTTCAAAATGTTTTTTTTTTCTTCCTTAATTTGTTACCATACTTCATAGCTAATTATTTCTACTCTTGTGTTATTTTGCCCTTAAAACCTCTAGAATTGGAACATAACTATCTTTGTATGCGCCTTATCATGTAATTTTCACCTTTAGCCGCCCGGCATGGCTGCAGTGTAATGCTCAGCAACTTACATGTTGCCTGGTCCACAGGCAGTTGGGCAGGTGCTGGGAGTGCAGAACTCTGACAGAGCGCTGGAGAACAGGTTTATGTGCTTGAAAAAAGCCACAGCTGAAACACAACAGACATGAATACCAGTAGCCATGTTTTTCCTGGTTTCTATTGTGGAACACAAACATCAGCTGATACTCACTGTTGCTGGCCAGCCACTCTGCTTTGTCCATGCCAGGCGGCAATGATATGAGGGCAAACATGTTGGCGTCTGTGATCCTCTGGCAAGCGTTTTGCCGCTGCAGATACGGGCACTCCTCCTGGTTATTGTTGTTGATTCCGCTTGGGAAGACAGCATAAAGTTAATGAAGCGAAGGAACAAAATTAGAAAGGCTGCAGAATGGGGAAATACAGCCCCGTAAAACAACCAATGGGCCTGGTGGATTAATTATTCCTACTGCAGTTTGGAGATAATGCTCTCGTCCGTCTTGAGCCTTTTGTTGCTGGCTCACACATCAGGAAAAACATAAAAAATACTGCAAAAACAGCAATACTTCAGCAGTTAATGCAATAAAGCCAATCAAATCAGGGCTGCGGTAATTACTGCTAATGAGGCCGACTGCTGCAGTGGTCAAGGCTGCAGAGAAAACAAGTGGACGGGGTAAAGCTGTGAGGCTTTGCACCATGCACCGCTTCCCAGTTACATGTGTCGAGGATGATATTGGGACATGTTTGGAGTGACTGCAGGGAATGCTTTATGCAAATGCCAACGTATTCTGGAAAGTCAAACATGGCAACGTGATTTGACTATTTAAAACAGGGTGATAGGTTTGAGTGCTCTGTTGAAAGTCAACACTTTTCCCTGAAACATTAGTGGGGAATTTAAGTATTTAAAAAAAATTTTATTTTATTTTATTTTTTTGACCAACAATAATCCAAAAAAGTGTGTCTCAAACTCAGATTGGATGCAGAGCATCTGTAAATTACAATTTGAAGTCATGTCACAGATTAAATGGATTTAAGGCTGAACTTTGACTGGAGCATTCTAATATAAGGACAGGTTTTTGGAATGCATGATTTCTGATTATCTTGCAACTGATTTCCTCACCAGAGGTCTCTTTGCAGTTGCATTACACTCATTTTCAGACAATAAATGAGCAGCGAGATCTCAAAAACAGATGTTTTTCTCAATTTTCCAGGTTTTAGGTATTTTACATTCATATTGACATAACATTAAAATTCACCACTAAATTGTCGGAGATATTTCTGCAGTGGGCAGGGCTGAAATAAATGTATTTGCCAACTGAAAACAAGTAACAAAGGAAGGGTAGTGAAAAGGAGATGTGGCATAAGAAAAGGAAAGAAATCACAATAGGGAGAGAAGAAACACAAGGTTAGGGAGGAATGAAACAAAGGACAAAAATAAGGATGCAAGGAGTGAAATAACAGGAGGACGCGCGCAAGGAAGACAGGAAGGAATCACAGGAAAAACACACAAAAGGATAATAAGGGAAGTAGGATGAAAGGAAATGAGACAGAGACATTAAGAATGAAAGGAGGCCCACCACAACAAGACCTACTAAAGGCAACAAGATGGGTAGGAAGAACAATAGCAGGAAGAATGGAGTATAGTAGGAAGAAATAAAATATAGAAAAGGAGGGAAACAGAAACTATCTACCAGTAACATTCCTAGACTATATAGGAGCCCTGAATTATGTTTAATTAAGTGACTCCTGTTAGCAATTTATTTAAGTTCAATTTATTTAAAGGTATCAAAGTAATGGTGGCTAAATAAATACAATACTACATTTTCTGATTTTAATTGTAAAAAAAAAGTGTTTTTAGTCTTTCCTCCACTTCACAATAATACATTGTGTTGGTCTCTTCCATCAAATCCTTCAAAAGTATATTGAAGATCTGTGGTTGTAAAGTGACAAAACGTGGGAAAAGTTCAGCTTAAAAACTTTAGTATTTCTAAAGTACAGCGAACAACGCAGCTGCCATGCAGTTTTCAAACGTCCACACACGCAGCAGCTGAAGGTTTACACAGAGTGACCTTGCCTATTCTGATAAGGAAAAGACTGTTCTCTGGATGAGGTTTCACTCCTCCCTCCCTCCGGTCCGGTGTAAATATGTGTGAGAGAGAGGTGGCTGGGGAGAGACAATTTGTTTAATGGTTTGAACAGGAGGTCTTTGTCTAAAAAGGTACAAGCACTGGGGTGAACAGCGACAGCGAAGAATGTAAACATTTGTTATGCGCGGCACAGTAGCACAAATCCAGGCCAAACTCCTCTAATGTCCACAGGAACTTCTTATACTAACATCCTGCTCTTCTGCAGCTTCACGGCATTAACTCAATTACCAGCCTCTTGGCAGCGCACACAAGCACAATGAACCCGGAGGCCATTCGTAGCGTTATGTTTGTGTGTAAACAGACTTGCTTTTGGCCATCTGGTCACCTTTCCGTCAGCCGTGGGGCTGAAGTTAATGTTCTTCAGCATAGGTGGTAAGCTGGAAAATTAGGAGCAATCATCTTCTCACCAACATGTGTTACTGGTGTAAGAGAAACCCACAATCACTGATGGCATCACACAAATATGTAACACACAAACACGCGCACACACACAGACATTTAGTTTTTGTCTGGAGGGCATTCCTCTGAACCATGTGTAGTCGGGTTTCTGTAATAGTTTCAGTTTGTTCAACATTTGGATTCATTAGAGAAGACCAAGACGACAGCAGAAAGAGAAAGAGAGAGAACGCAAGAAATGACATTTATTTAAATGCAAACCAAGAAGAAGGTAAGAGGAAATGCAACTTACAGTTTCTCATTGTGGATGTCAGACGGATGAGGAGTCTTGGTGTCCACCTTTGTAGCCGAGGGGTAACTGTGGCAGCCCCCCATGGCGTAAAGCTAAGAGCAGAGCTGTTTGCTGAGCCAGCCCCACTTTTCCATCCCAAACACACTAACCCACACACTTCTGCACACTGTGGGCAGGATACGTAAAGTCCAGCTCCAACACAAACATACCTCAGTAGCTTTGCAAACAGGCTCACAAAACTCTCACACACTCCAAATAAATCCCTTCTTCAAGATGTTTCCCAAATTACAGTTGGAGTTCAGGCAAAATGACACTTTCCAGCTGTCTCTTTCAGTTGTTTTTTTCTTTTTTTTTTGCTCCACTTCTCCAGTGTCAGTGTGTTTATGTCTCCTTTGTCTGGAGTCCCACACCCAGCAGGCTCCTCCTTCTCTCCTCTCTCCGTTCGAAGCAGACAGGCAGGTTTCTCTACAACCCATAAAAGTACAAAACAACTCCGCCTTCCTCCCCTTCCTTCCCACCCACTCGCTTCACATGAGCGGACGCTTCACAGATGGAACAGCCAGGTACAGATGACAAACTAATGGTGCAAAAGTTTTGCCAAAAAAAAAAAAAAAAATCTTTGGAAAACTGCGGGAGAGAAGGAGAGGGTAAAGAAGCAGCGGGGGAAGCTGGATGTGGGATTGGTATATTTGCGAGAGTTATGTAGGAATGCGATGACAAGCAGTGGAATGGAGACACACACCCGCGAATGATATCTAGATAAGATTACAAGATGAAAATAGCTAATACGAGACGTGCAGGAGCACAGGAAAGGGGTCTGAAGCACAGCTTGAAATAAATGAGAGGCAGCTTTATGATGGAGATGATATGAGGGTGTAGCACAAATGTGGATGAGACGCAACCTAATCCACCTGAACCTGATGTAAACAAGAACATGGGAGTCCTGTTCTCCACATCCTGGCTTTATTTGTTTTGTGAATGAGACAACAGGCCCCGAGTGGTGAGCGAGACAAACAGACGCTCAAGTTTCTTCCTTTTTTTTTTGACATGTTTATTAGGTTCATATCTGAATGTACAGGCTAAATAGACGACAGGTAACAGACACGATACTCCCAAAGGAAAATAAAGAAGAAAAGAAAAACCCCACCAGCATCAGTTCACTCTACAAAAAAAAGGCATTTAAACAACACAGCTGTCTTTGCCAACACTTTCCCCAACATATACACGCACGCACACACACACACACACACACAGATTCAAAAATAAGCTAGAGTGCGAGAAAAACTCTAAAATGGCCTCCAACTATATAATGCCTTGCAAAAGTGTTCATATTTCTTGAACTTTTATCATGCTGTAAAAATCTGAAAACCATAGAAGGCATTGGTTCTCATCCTCCTTTACTTTTTTCCAACTTGTAAACTGCGAGACGTCAACTATTAGTTGCAAACTCAACAAATGCTGCCTTAAAGAAAGCCACTGTTAAAAGTCTTGCTTCTTGTTTGCCACATGCCATAAAGGGCACACAGCAAACATGAGGAGAGGAAAAAAGCTGAACTCATAGGCCAATATGCAAAACCGTGTGATAGAAAACTGTCACTGAACACAACATCACCATCTTAAACTATGGTGGTGGCAGTGTCATGCTGTGTGGATGTTTGCCTTTCTTGGGAACAGAAAAGTTGGTCAAAGGAAATAAGAAGATGGATGAATGTAAATACACTTTTTGGGGGAGATGAAGACTTGAAACGGAGGCGGATGTTTGTTTTCCAACAGGATAACAACTCAAGACATAAAGCAAAAGATCTTTATGTTTAGACCTAAATAAAACTGAGAAACAGTGGCTAGACTTGAAATTTGTTGAGGGAAAAAAGGACAAGAAATTCAGTCAATAGATTTGCAAAGCTAGAAGAGACATACCCCCCCAAAAACAAAAGCTGTAATGGAAGCAAAAAGTAGTTCTGCAAAGTAAAGATTCAGATGCGCTGAATGTAAATGAACTCCACAATTTTCAGATTTTTCTTAGCTAAAAGAACAGAAAGCATAATTTTCCTTCTGCTTTACATGTATTCAACAAATTCATCTGTCATGAAATCCAAGTAAAATACACTAATGTTTGTAAAACGTGCTAATGAAAAAGATCAGTGGGTATGAATACTTTGCAAGGCACTGTTTATACTAGATCATGGATTTAAAGATTTAGATTTTTTTTTTTAATTAAATTTTAGGACATGAACCCACGGAGGTAAATGAGGCTAATGTGCAAATTTAATGGCACTCAAAATCGAACCATATCCTACCACATTGCAACATACCCGTTATACTCCAACACATACAAACACTTTGGGTCCGACGTGGTTTTTAACTTTGATTAAAGAAGGTTTGGAATATTCCGACCCTGTACACAGCTATTTGCCTTTAACCCTGACATGACGCAAACCTCAATTTCTGAGAACTTCAAACAGCCCAAATGTCCTGGACAGATGAAAGTGAAAAGTTGTAATTGAAGTCGATTCTTCAAATACTTTCTTTTTGACTCAGTCTATACGCTTCTTCTGCTCTTAACGATACCGTATGACTTTGGCGGGAGGGAGAGGGGAACGAAGAGGGAGGATCAAGAAGAGGTTGCGTTTGATAAATCTAGATGTGTAAGACCACTGCAAGAAAGCAGATATGAGGCTCAGCTATGCCACTGGAGGGAAGACGCACTTTGGCAGAGAGCAATGAAGGAAAAAACTAAACAAAACAAACAAAAAAAAACTACAGTATCTACATGGTTTGCTTTTTCAAGTCCAACTCCCCCTGCCTCTTTGAGCAGGGAATAACAAGGTGGCACCTCAAGTACAACTCAGGCAAGTCCCTTAAAAAAAGTGTTTTTTTTTCCAAAAATAAATATAGCAATCACTCAGGAGACATGTATGCAATTAAAGTCAACTCCTACCCTGAGAAAGAGGAAAAAAAAAAAACTGAATGGATTATTCTGGTTTATAACGACTCAGGTCAAGTTTTTGTATTAATTTTATAAAGTTTTTATCAAGCACTGGACTGGAGCTCATCTTAAAATAACTGTTTTTGAGATAAAAGATTTAGACTAAGACACCCCTAGTTCTCTTGATCGAGGAATCATTTTATGTATGCGATTGATCAAAAACATGTTACACTCGTAAGGCTTTCAAGAAACTTAAACCTCTACTCCCTGTCACTTTGCTTCATTATCAATTCAAATTTCTATTTTGAACAGACGCATTGAAATTTCGTCCTTTTATACTGCAACTGTGTATCAGAAATTACTACTCATGTATTTAAGCCATGGCAAATAAGTTTACTTTTTGTTGTAAGTTTTTGGAAGAAATATTTGGATAAGTGAGAAAAATATGTTCAAATCTCATCAGTTTATGAAAACTTACTCAACTCCGTTGTATTTTTTTAAACTTTTTTTTTGGTTACTCATTGGCCACCAATGATTACTGATTACGATGCATGATGAAAGAAAAACAAAAATAAAAATTATTTTGAACTATAAAATCTTTTTCCTTGCTGTAGACTATTTTAAGTTGCGAGTTGTTAAAAGGGATTCAAGACACCCAGCGATGGGAATGAAGCGAAGGCAATATTTCATTACAAAATGTCTAACTGGCAAAGATCAAAACCTTATTTTTAGTAAAGTAGCCAAAAAAAAAAAAAAAAAATTTAACTGGGGAAAGTCAGTTCAAATAACACTTTTTGTTGTTTTCGAGTTCCGAATAACTCATTTTCCACTCTATATAAATCTTTCAAGTGAAAAGTTAAAGCAAATGTTTCACTCTGAGAAATGATAATGGAAAAAAAACAACAAAAAAACAAACTTGAGTTGTAAGTAACCAGAATCATCTTTTATGTAACATTTTTGCGGAAGACATCCTGCAGACTACCGACATGCATTCACATCATGCTCGGTCCTATGCTTCTATATAGGAAGCAAGTAGCAAAGAAACAGGAACTGATGCTGGCCCGTCAACAAAAAACAGACGTCATTATTGCCTTTCAACAGAACACACACACATAAATACACTCGCGCACACTGCAACCTGCAAAACAACCTCATTTCCATACACCGGATTTATTCCAAAAATAGATATAATAATGTTTATATATAATGTTTACATTTATGTTACGTTTACATAATACCAAGTATAGCCACAACCTAATACAGGTTCAAAATTCACAATATTACATTGAAACACCTCTGAAGGGTGGCATGAACAGGTATGTGCACATCATCACCATGTGTTCTTTTTTTGTTTGGCTTTTCTTTTTTTTTTTTTTTTTTTTTTTTGCATGTGTTAGTGGATATGGTTGTTGATACATGTGTGTATGGAACTGTGTGTAAGTGTGTGTTACACAGGTGTGCTTTCTTTGTATCTGCATACCTCTTCCTTAAACCTGAGATTACGCTCCGTAACAGACAGAGCTCGACACACACACACAAACACATGGCTACAGACACATGTATGCAAAGCGCGCGCACGCACGCACACGCACACACACACACACACACACACACATTTCTAAATTATGGGTTTTTCAGAAGTGAATCGTGATTCTCTCAAAATCCAATACTTTAAATGCAAAGACCATTTGTTTCTCAAGTGATTACAGCTAATGAAAACAGACTGAGAACAATTGAAGCAGCAAAAAAAAAAAAAATTTCTTATAATAAAATGTCTGCGTTTAATTTTCTAAAGTCAGAGGTGGTGAAATTGGCAACTAGCCAAGCATCTTGGCTGATTATTACAAATGTAGCTCTCATTACTAAAGTGTAAACAGTCAAATCCTGTGCTACAAAAAAAAACAAAAAAAAAAAAACAATCATTGTGGCTTGATTTCAAGAGCAACAAATAGACAGATCCAAATAATCTAAGATTCTGAGTTAAAAGAAGTTGAATTTGGCTGCCTGACACAATGAAATGCTCTACAGTACCCAGGTCGCCTCCTCGAAGCTTTTTAGTTGTAATTATGTCATGAAGGCGCATTCGAGACATCAATACTACCCATGGGTGGATGTCTACTTTCCAGCATCAGTGCTGTTTGATCCCAGAACAGACGATCTTTATTCACTTACATGTCTTCAGACAACAAAAGGGCTTTGGGGTTCTGCTAACCGGAAGCAAAAAAAGGGGGCATGGCTGCGCGTTGAACAAAAAAAGTGGGAAAAGTGGGCCTGTGCTGCGGTGCTAGGCCGGTCCATTAGCAGGGGACTGCATCTCTCTGTAACGCAAAAAGCAGAGAGAACATGAATTTGAAGATATTTTTTCTAATGTGCTGCTGGCTTACAACATGTCAGTTCCTAAAAAGAAACATTTAAACTGCTGAAACTTTGCACCGACAAGAAGAGGGGAAAAAAATGAATGAAATTTTATTTATTTATTTATAAAATAAATTAAATTTATTTATTTTGATAACTTAAGCTTTTGCTTTTGAAAAGGCCATGTTATAAGCACAGTAATTTCTCCTTTATGGTAAGCAAAATGCAGCCAAGAAATGTGGCCAGACCGAAGTGATTAAATTACACACAATAATTCATCCATTAAGACAAACAATTACCGATTATGGAACTATGCACCACTCCTGTTTCTGAAGGACTGTGTTCCCACAGATCGGTGCATTGCTGAGTTTCACTGAGCAGCACAAATTGTTTTGCACAACATGGTAGAAGATGGTTTCAAACAGAGAGGACGGCTGCTGCCGTGACCACAGACTTGGTGTAGATGCTGATAAAATGCTAAAAGCTTTCATTAGACATAGGCATTCATAGAGCATATTGTTCATATTTATTCCAGTTGATAAATACCTCAAAGCCGAATTTCCAACATCAGGACAAAGCACAAATCAGGACTCAAGTCTATGAACTGATTTTTTTTTTTTAATTAATTTAACTGATTGTTTTTTTTTAATTATTACTGTGTTAATGTTTTTAATAGCCTATCAAGAAGAGACAAGGATGAGTCAGGTTGACATACCACCACATCGAGATAAAGCTGACTGGCATGACAGACAGACAGCGGCTCTACTCCTGCATTTAACAGAATGTAACCTTGTGTTTGTTGATCTCACCTCTCCCTGAGAAATATGTATAAAGAGCAAACACTCACTGTTTGACATCGGCCGACTGGTTGGTTGGACTGGCGGCAACTGTGCTAGAGCCGTTTCCATGTTTCTTTTCTTTTTCATCTTCTTTGTCTTTTTCCTTGATTGATAGTCCATCTATAGGCACCTTATCTCCTTCACTGAAAAACAACAAAACAATGTGTAGGTGAAATAAAAAAAAAAAAAAAAAAAAATCAAAACACTGTCAAGAAAGTCTCTTGTACATAGATTGTTTTACTTTTTTCCCCTCGTCTTACAGTGATGCAAGAAAGTATTAATATCTCCTAATCTTTTTAGATGGATGCATGTGTCTTTGAAGGTTTGCTACACTGCTTGGATTGAGATTTTGTAAAATGTAAAAAAAAAAAAAAAAAAACAAACCAAAAAACATGTAATTTCTTTTGATTCACAATAATGCACTATTTTGTTAGCCTATCACATAAAATACATCAAGGTTTGCAATTGTGATCTTAAAAAATGTGGAAAAGCTTAAGGGTTATGAATGCATTTATCATCTTCTCTGGGCATTTGTCTCTAATGTGCTCATAGCAACCCACTAAAGTGATTCTGCAACACACACAGGGCTCAAAATAATCAGTCAGCTAGGAGAGGGTGTGTGTTGATGTTCTTTAGTTTAAAGTAGCATCTAATGAATTGTAGCATGCTCTTTGGTGCACTGTTAGTCATTTCCTAATGAACCAATCTGTTAGAAGGTCAATCAACTGAAATGGTGGCACTTTGCTGATAGCATGCTATCTGACAGACTGTTAGTTGAATGCAGCTCTACACAAAAAACACAAAGTTCATAAATCGAATACAATCTCATAATCTGTTCCAGCAGTAAGCTTCATGTTCTGGAGAAATCCTCAAATAAGAAGTGTCCTGGATAAAAAGTCGTAGGTTAGTGCATGTTCTGTGTGAGTTAGAATTAACAAGAATGCCAAAATGGAAATATCACTCCACGTCCTGGGAAATGCAACGAGCAAATAAGAGCATTTTAAATCCATCAGGACGACATTCCATACGTCGCACAGGCACCTACAGTACAACATACCGTTTGAATGCCGGTCGGAAAACTCTGGAACGAAGGGGACACGAGAAAGGAGGGGACACAAGGTAGGAGAATGATAACAGGGAGGATGAAGAGGTAAAAATTGTGAAGAAAAGAAATTTTAGAATAGAGGGCAAAAAAGTCTCTGGGTGGAAAACAGCAAGACAAGGTGGACACACCAGACAGAGCAGCTGCTTGTTCTCTGTGCATGAGAATGAGTACCTTGTGAAGACTGCCCTCTCATTTTTGGCATCCACAGTCAGCCGGATAGTCTCCTTCCCTGCACCTGTGGTGATGGTCTCCGTGGTGACCGTCTCACTGGAAGTGGACTCTGTCTTTCCTTCCTCTTCATCGCTGTCTGAGCTGCTGGAGGAGGAACTGTCCGATGCCACAAGAGGAGCTTTTCTTGCCACACAAGCACTCCACACACATGCTGCGAAGGAAAGACAAAAAAAAAAAAAAAAAAAAAAGTCTGTCTTAAACTAAGATTGTCATTTAAAACAAAACACAAAAAAACATAGTTAACATAATTCAGATAAAACTACATGGCATCAACCAATGCATGGCATCCACATGCTTCATCATGTTGTAAAACCAGAGTGGTTTATCGCTCCTTAAGGATGGTTTCATCTTTCTTTCATGAAAGTAAACATTTGTCAATCTCTAGACCTTTGGCCACAACTGCAGAGTAAGAGCAGGTTTTCGGAGCATGTAGCAACCAGTAAAGCGCTGCTGAAGTTTCTTAATATCATGCATTGGTGCAGTGGTTCCCAAACTTTTTCTCCTGGGCCCCCTAGTGGTTTCCAAACTATTTCTGGGCCCCCCCCCCCATGGGATACAAACCGCTGTCTGGTTGAACGATGTGTGTGAGCGAAGGGGGTGGGGGGTGGATTCTTAGAGACCCCCCAACCCCCAAAAAAGGGGGTGGGGGTCTGCCGGGGCAGAGTATACTCCAGATGAACAAGGGGGGGAATCAACTTTTGGGGGGGCAAAATGAATTGTAGCTGAACATAGACAACAACACCAGTAGCCTACAAGCTACTTGTTAACAAGCTTAAGGTGCTGTTTTGATATTAGCTAGTCATCTTTTAGCTAACATTACCTGCATCCAACAGCTTTACTCAACAGTCGGTTAGTTTGGGGGGAAAACTGTGAAAAGTTCTTTGCGTTTTGCTGGTTTGCTGCCATAATTCTAACACACCTGCGTAGCTCTGCACAGCAGCAGGTCTCATTCACTGCTGCACAGGTGGAAACCTAGCGCGAGCGTAGCGCTCATGTTGCGTTTAAAGGCGGCTCGGAAAAACAGGTTACCACATGTTAACAACGGATTAAACAGTTTTAACTGCTGATAAAAGTGACAGAGGACACAGATATGGGAAGTGTGGAAGCCCCTATTGTATCAAATTGACAGAGGAATAACAGAGAGTTGGCCATTCTAAGGTAAAAACCCAGCGCATACGGCGTTAATGTTTTTTTTTTTTTTTTTTTCATCCAGACGGCTTCCCGTGCCCCCCCTAGGGGGTGCGCCCCACAATTTGGGAACCTCTGCATTGGTGTATGCATGACGCTATGTGGTTGTGCAGATGGTTCTTAAGATGTTGTAATGCTGGAGCCAGTAAGTGCATAGCCACATGCATAGTTGTAAAAAGTGCTGCACATGCCAGGTACCTGTCAGGGATTATATAACTCAATTTATCATTTGAACAGCCATTCTGCATCAACTCACGGTTGGGGTTTGGTTTGGTGCCGTCTGAACCGCTGAGGTCCGAGTCCACAGGAGAGCTGCATCTGGGGCCCGTTTCAGAGCTGCTGGACATTTAATCATCAAACATAAAAGCTTAACTCACATGCATAACTCAGACAAAATTTAAAAGTCAGAGTTAATTTGTGTCCTTCATAACCTTGTTGAAGTGCATATATTTGTAAAGGAAAGTAATTTTTTTAACAGCAAAATTTTCTCAATACCATCAGTTATCACTAATGTGAGGGAACTAATATTACTGGTGTCAGTTTGTGATATCGCAAAAAGATAGTTGAAATTAGATTATTCTATCTAACCAAAATTAATGACATACAATATTTTTTCAGAATTAAAGGCTAAGGTAAAATTAATAATTCAGTACAGGTGACAAGCAAAATGAAGGCATTTTAAAAAAAAATTACTCCAACTATATTTTAAACTAAGAAAACTCACCAACAGAAAGGCTGAAAATCTGTGAACTTGGCCCACCCTTTATCTTCCGTCTCTGTTGCAGCTGGCTGGGAGACCGGAGCGTCCCAGGGGGAAAACGCTGCTCCAGCCGCAGGAGCTGTGGAGTTCACCTCTCCAAAGTCTGCAACCCAGTCAGAACCTGATAAAAAAAAAAAAAAAAAGAGTAAAAGACACTAACTCTGATACTATCTTACACTGTACAAATGTTGCAACATGAACATATATCTTACTTGGAGGTGCACCTGTCTGGCCCTGGCTTGAAAACGGATCAAATTCGTCTTTATTGTCTTCCTCCTCAGAATCAGAGTCTGCAGGTCTGTCAGGAGCGTCGGTGCTGGAAGCTGCTGTCCTCTCACACGTCTGACTGGCTGCTTGGCTTTGGGAGGAAGGGGAGCCACCGAACCTTATCAAAAACAAAACTATACCACTTTAATATGTCTATGCAAGCTAATACAGAAATTTCATATTTAGAATAAAGCATTTGAAGGTTTTCCCATTTTTTTCTAAGTTTACGACAACAAGCTTCAATGTATTTTGAGGGAATTTTATGTGATTTATCGCCACAAAATAGCAAATAAGGGGAGTCAAAAAACTATGCAAGTTTTTTTTATTTTTTTATCTTTGTTTGCAAATATAAATTTAGAATCAGTTTTCTACCACACAGAGTTTTGCATCTTTTTTTTCTTCCACTCCAAATTTATACACATCTTATTTAACCATTATAAAACACTATGATGTTTGTGACTAAGGGAATGCAAATATCAAGCATTGTACTGAAATTAATAGAGGATTCTGTCAACCTGTTTCTTGACTTTGTTTGTGCTGCATAGTTGATTTCTTTTTCCTCCCATATGTCTTCTTCATCATCATCAAAAGGCTGAATCCTTTCTTTAGAACAGGCCTCAAACACAGCTGTGTTGGCCTGCAAAAAATAGGGCTACATTTTCAATACAGTATCAGGAGTAAGTATTCTCTTTGATCCCAAGAAGTTTGGAGAAAAAAAAAAAAAAAAGCAAGAAAGATCAAAAGGTATGAACGATATAAATACACTCACGGTGTCATGGCCTGCATCAATGTTGATATTGATCTCAGCAATCCGGTCAAACGTTGCACTGAAATGAAAAAGAATCACCCAGTCAGCACAGAAACTACTGAGCTGATTGGAGCAAAGAGGACAGGCGTCAGTTCATTTACCCAATGTTGTCGTCATGATCCGTGAACTCATCGTCATTAAAGCCAAACTGATCTACAAAGTTAGCCGTCATCTGCTGGATCTGATAGTCTGAAAAGGCCTTAAAGACAAAACCGCAACAGTCAGAGCACAATGGATTATGCAACAAAACCAGATTATTTAGTCAGCTCATTCATGTATACCTGCTGCATTGTCAGCTCTTTAGGGAAGGGGCTCTCCATGTCATCCTCTGAAGAAGATCGAGGGTTTCCGGTTCCGACCTAAACGCATCAACATGGATAATTTAACTTTCTGCATTTGAATAAAAACACCTACTACATACTGTCGAACTTACCAGGTCTATGGTGTTTTTTCTATTGGTTTCTGACAGTGTGTGTTCCACAAAGGTTTCCCAGCGCCCTCTGTAGTCCTCTGGCAGCTCTGCATCCAACAGAACAAATAATTTTAACATTTCTGCGTGAATGTGTACAATTAAAGCTTTGTTTGCATTACTATCAATCGTACCTGCGATAAGGTTACTGATTTGAGTGTGAACTGGGCCTTTTTCCAGGTTGTGCACCACAGTGTTGGCAATCCTTGTCAAATGTCCCATGTATCCTCTTCTCATGCCGCCTTCTGACCTGACCGAACACATTATACTTTTAAATCTGGTTTTATGCTCATGATGCAAAATTTGATTACGACGCCAAAGGTCCTTACTGGATTTTATCATTCTCCTCCCAAGCCTCCAGAATCCTCTCGATAAGGTGGCAATGTTGGAACAACTTTCAAGAGAAAGAAACATTTAGGTAATAAAACTCAAAAAAAAAAAAAAGAAAAAAAAAAGGTCATGTCATGTAGGTTGACTAAAAGATATCTGGAAACAAAGAGACTTACATGAGTCACCATTAAGTTGTGGGCAGAGTTGTCGGAGGTGACTGAAGGTTCAGAGGTTGGGGATTCACTTGTATTCTGCTCTTGAGGTGCGTCTGGAGAAGGCTTGGACTTATCCTGGGAACTGAAGCCGGTCTGCAGTCTCATTTCATGGGCACACGGCCGGACGATGGCAGCAACACAAAGCTCCGCTTGAAGGTGCAGGAAGTTGTTCCAGTTGTACTTAAAGAATAAGTCCTGAAAATGGCAGACATTTTACACATTACAAAAACACCTGCCTTTGTTTAATTATACTTTTTAATATATTAACACAACAAAATAATTCTCGACATTTTTTTTTAATTAACTGAATCATTTCTATTTAAATTGTCACAGACACATATTAATTCATTGATACAAAGTATTTAACTGTGACACGTTTGAACCATGATGCTGAAGTCATAACATTCTGCCCAATAAGCACCTAAAAACTACCACTAAATTCATGAATTGTTAAGTCCATAGTTCTTGTTTGGGTCTAAATATCAAAAGAACAACAAATACGTGTTTTTTCTTTAATATATATATATATATAAACATTAGTCTAAATGTGATAATCATGTAATTTAGAAGGAACAGGGATAATTGTAGGTTTTCTGTTTTAAACAAAAACAATCAGATCAGGTACTTTTATTAAAAATGTTTATGTATAAGTCATGAAGTTGTTAAAGCCTCATGTTTTTACTGGAGGTCATCCAACTGCAAGACTCTCCTAGCAGCTCATGCGTAATCTCCACAATTTGAGGATACTGTGCAACTACAGTGTGTCTCACCAGAAGGAGATCCATGGTATTGAGCCTGCAGAGCTCCTGAGCTACGACTGCATGGCTGGCAGAGCTGGTGTAAAGCAGAGAGGCCACGAGTCTGGCCACATGCAGGCGTGTGTTCCCCAGCGGTTCCTCCAGCACACCCAGAGTAGTCAGCATGGGATCTCGCTATAAAATCCATAAACGGCAGAGACTTTCAGATCCTATACATGGCGTGAATGTTTTTGGTTACCTGAATGACCTATGAATGATCTTTTCTGTGTTTCTGTACCTTAGGTGGTTCCAGAAGTAGCTGGTGAAAGTGAATTAGGTGTGGTTGAATAGCCAACAAAATGCTGCTGTTAATGGTGTAACTTCTCTCAAACCCCTGAGCATCCATGACACCATCCACCCTGTCATAAAAACGGAAGTTTAAACAGATTTATAAATGAAAACAAAATAAAAATGGTGCATAAAACACAGATGAAACAATCAGTAGAGATCGATTAAAGTATAAGTAATCATTTGAAAATATGTGAAAATGCTTAAAATGAAATCAGAGTCTCTTACACAGGCCTACGGATCTCCAACAGGGTCAGAAGAACTTGAATCCCACTGACAATGCAGCTTTCAGCCCTCTCTCCTGAAAACATATTCTGAAGCAGCTGCTCGACACACTCCTGCCTGTAAAGACACACCGAAGCATGTTATCATCTCCACAATCAGGTCGGCGAGAGGAAAAGTCTGCGACTTACGATTCCAGCACAGCGAGCAGCGGGTCAGGCTGGGAAATCTCTTGCAGCTGACTGGCCTGATCTCTGCTGAGACGAATGATGTCACACAGTGTCTGAGAAGCGTTTGTCTGCCTCTGTGTAGAAAAAGAACAAAAAGAGAAAGAAGGGAAAAAAAACGAGGCAAAGATATTAGCCTTTTAACATTTTTCTGTCCTAAAAAACAATTTTAACTTTTATTTAAAAAAAAAAAAAAAAAAAAAACCAACAAAAAACTTTTCTCATCTACCTCTTCATCTCTCTCAGGGTGAATGAGCTCTATGAGTCTCTGGGCCAGTTTCTGTTCATTCAACCACTAAAAGGGGCAAATATTACAATGAATGACACAGCAGAGAATATTTGGATTAAAAACATTAAACAGGAAGCTTTGCTTACAGTGAGGGTCTCGAGCCGAAGTGGAGGTGGCTCCACACAGCTGATAAGGCGTAGCAGCACATCCATCATGGCAGACGTATCTATATGTTTCAGGACCAATGAAAGGAATCCTTCCTTTTTTCGCAGGAAACTGATGACCTGCACAGCACAGACATCGAACAAACTGATGTGACAACGTTTTGATGACGTACAGATGTGCAGAGTTGCTCTAAGCACATAAAAAGTGAACACGCTGCATTAGAGCTGCATTTTCAAGAAACGCACAACGGTGCAGTTGTAAAAGCCTTTGAAAAAAAAAATGCTACTTGAGAACCTAATACACTAGAACAAAGTATTGCATGATTGCAAGTTGGCAGGAAAAATCTATATAGTTTTAATTTTTTTCCCCCAAACTGTACTAAGCGTTTAAATTTAGCACCAGCTACAAGAAAGCTTGTCAGAGCTTAACAAAAAAACCTTAGCTTAGACGTGCAAAGTTGCAAGCGACATATCCAAAATGACTTCCAGCACTACTGCAGCAAAAAAATGTTTCAGCCAGGTATTGCTCCAGGGGAGCTGAATACACATGGAAAGCACTTTTATTTGTAAACCATGTATTCACATAACTTTGAAGTTATGAGTGACTTGGTCTATCTTATAAAATCTTAAGATATAAGGAAGTGTGTGGTTGTAAATGTGCCAAGATGTGAAAAGGTTTTACAGCCAATGCAGTAAACAGTGATTTCTAAAGTAAATTTATTCATGTAAACACAAGTCTCCATGTGAAATACGACTTTTTTTTTCAACAGTTTCTTTAGGAATGTTTTACTTGTTGGAACTGCTGGATAATTTAACCAAGCAAATCTTGGCTTTTAGAATGACAAAATAATTTGAAGGCTGGCCAATCTGGATGTTCACATTTCAACAGCGGCAAAACTTGAAAGCCATCGCAGGTGACGCTTAATCTCCCTGTGAGCATTTTCATTTAAATCCAATCTGAATTCAATCACAGGGACACAGAATGTAGCCATCTCTGTCTATGATTATCTGCATTATTGTTGCAGTAGGCGTGTGTGTATTACCTGCTCAGTCTTCCGTGCTATTAGATTCCCAATTGTCTTGCTGAAGAAGGAGGCCAGGAGGGGGTTAAGCGGGGACGGCTGCTCCAGGAAAGCATACAGGTTTTCCAGCAGAGGCTCCTCATTTCCAAGCTTATCATTGATCACCCCTACATCACATGTCAGCAGCTCACATGCTATGTTTGGATACCTGAAAAAATGTTTTCAATAAAATCAATCAAGACAAAATCAATCAGAAATGAGTGCTAATGTTGAGCACTTTAGTGCACAAGGTATGCTTAAATAAATATGACTTTGATTAATTTGAACTATTTTGCCTTCTTAAATGCATGTGAAAAGTTTAGTTGTGATATTTTTTTTTATTCAACCCTAATAAACTCTAGGATAAAGAGGCAAGTAAGTAATCCATTACTGTGTAAAGCCAGAAAAACTTTGCTTTTCCCTGCTTCACATGAAAACACTCACTTGAAGCGTTTGGTCTCTTCTGCGCCAGCAGGGGGTTCTGTTGTAATCAAACGAACTAGCTCTTGCATGCATTGGTCCTGGCAGAAGAACTGGAGGAGTCTGTGAATCCATCACAGAACAATATGCTCAAGACAGCAGAGGCAGAGACTGTCGGCTTAAAAGTCACTTTAGAGTGCTAATGCGTATAGGGGATCAATAAATATACCTCCTGTTTTGGGCCTTGCACTCCTGCAGCACGTCTTCCTCGTCCATGAGCTCAGTGAGGGTGACATCCTCCTTGTCTAGCAAAGCCTCCAGATGAGAGGATGTGTGCAAGTCAAACTTCCAAAACATTGTTGGCGTTAGCAGATCTAAAATTTGGCTGCCGAACAGAGAGGGATGAGGTACAAAGCTTAGGAACATAGATTATTGGCAAGCACAAAGTCCCGCACTTGAATACATTTTAGAAACAAACAAATGGTATAAATTGTCTTACAGATGAACAAGGAGGAGCTCTCACTAAACAGCCATCTGCCTTATGATCAGAGCCCGGTCATCAATCGACATCTGCAGATTCACACACTCAAGTCACTCAGCAGCAGCAAACACACAAGCCCAGGAAACTGCCTTTGACCTGGTGAGGAAAGGGAATTTAGAAGACAGGAAATAAAGTCAGAAAGATATTCTCTCTGTCTTTAAGCTGAACCAAGGCTGAGCATTCTTCTGAGGGAGGAGCAGGAAGCACTGATTCTGCAACTGAACTATCAGTGCCTACTTGTGTATTAATATCATAGTTTACTTTGAGGTTTCTCTGAAGACCCATCAGCAAACGTCAACTGGCTTCAAGACTGATAGAGATGGTTACTGAGAACTCTTGGAAGAAAACAAGAGAGGTCAGATAAAAATCTGAATTAGGGAGAAGACTCACTTATTCACCTCGTGGGATTGATCTTAATAAAACTGACAAGAACTTGGTACCTTTTACAACCACAAGAATTTTACAACCACAAATAGCCAACACCTTTAAATGCAATCATCAGAGATGTCTACTACATACAAACTGAGGCTTAAAACAACTATCTAAGGCTGTATTTGCCTTTAGGCAACAATAAAAACAGAGCTACATAGATAATAACGTATAGAATTATAATTCTGTTATGTGGCAAGCAGCATGGAAGAAGTGAGCTTTTTTTGTTTTACAAAATCAAACATGTATTCTCAACTAGTTAAGTTGCAAATAGCTAACCCTTTCAAACACAAGATTTTATCTTGCTGCATTTGAGCCAGAGCTCTGACGATGTGGATGGAAGACCTGAAATAAAAAGCTGACAATGACAACCATCAACCTTTGAGCCGAGACAAAAACGCTCTTATTTATATTTGAATTTCTCATCTAAATGGTTTCTGTGCATATTCATCCAGTTGTAAAATTAGTTTACAACTTTAAATAGTCATAATTTTCCAGCACAGTAATGAGAAGCTGGTAGAGTAGGCAAAAAATTGTGCTCAAGTAGTAAGGTTACTTCAAAAATATTATTATTCAAGCATAAGAAGAAAAGAAAAAAACAAGTAAAACTCCAAGTAATACTGTTGTAAATGTAACTCATTACTACTCACCTTTGACTACAGCACAGAATCCAGTCTGATGTCATTATGCTTTAACTTACCAAAACAACGTCTCTCTTTCTGGCTGAAGAGCGACTGAATTTATTTTTTCTCTCTGTGTCTAGCTGATGTTGACTGCAACAGTGGTGAAATAGGAAGAAGGCACACACACTTTGGGATAAACTAATCAGATTTGGCTAAATCTATGTCTGTCTGCCTGTTGACCTTTTTTGTTGAAGTAGCAGATGATCCCCAAGTGCTGTAAGAAACTGTTGGGAAGAACATAATCCTTATGGACTTTATTAACCAAACTATATAAATTTTTGTTGTTTTATAACAAATGATTGAAGATCTACTGAAGATCTATTTTAACTCATAAAACATCAACATGTTTTACAAGTCTAGTGTAATCCTGTGATGTAACAATGAAGGTCATGTCAGAGAGAAAGATGATGTCCAAGTAAAGGACAATATGCGTTATCTGAATGATGTACTGGCCACGCACAGTCTGAGCTTGTTGATTGTTGAGCAAAGGACTGATTCTGCCTTGATGCACTACATAAGAAAATCCTCCCTACATGTAGCCATCAGAGCATATACCTCCTCAAAATCATCACAAACACAGACTGTCACATGATGATAATGCTTTTTGCAAAGTATTGCAAACTTAAACAGAATACCGAGTAGTTTTGCTTCTATTTGAATTTGATCCCATTTTTATTCTACAACAATGTGTTTAAGAATTTGCATTAAAATAAACATTTAATCTGCCACAAACGGATGCACTCTAAAGAACTCTTGATTAGTTGCTTAATGTGATGTCATTGTTGTTTTATGAGTGTAATTTTTAGCCAACAAGTTCCAAATAAATACCAAAACAAATAGTAAAACTGACCATCCCATGTTGTTCTATATGAAAAAACAGCCTGGTTGATTTTACTTATAGCTTGGTAGTTTTAACAAGTGTGTCTGTGATCTGATATGAGAAATAGAGCTTTTCCCAAAGGTGCAAAAGGCATTTTTAAATGAAGCTAAAACGAGAAAAAGCCGGACCGTGGTCAGCTTTCGGAGGCCTTTCAAGCACACTGAATGCAGCTGTAAACTGTTAAGCATTCCCTGAAATATTTAACTAAATCTGAGTAACAACAATATCAGGGAAAATGTTCCTCAGCTAATCATACAACTTATCTTTTTCAGTGTGACCCATCGTTTAGCCCCGGTGTCTTTTCACACTTACCGTTCGTGCACATAATAAAGTAGCCCGCTAGCACAGCCTCCTTCGCTCTGCCGACGCTGCAAACTAATTTAATACGGTGGAGACATGGTGCATTTAGATCCTCAGCTAAGATAGAGCTGTTATTTATCACAGCTGCGGGCTACAGTGTGTTGTGAGACAACGTCCTCCTCGTTCAGACCTAGCTTCAGTGTCTTCCTCCGCCAAGTTAACGCAGCGGGGTAGCTCGAACAGTCTTGTTTTTTTTTTGTTTATATAGCGGACGCTGTTTCTTCCGAAACGCAACCGGTTCTTACCTCTGTATCATCTTTTCACCGGTCGTTATATGCAGGGCTGAACAACAGGAATTGGCGACTTCGGCTGTCAGATGACTGTAAGGCCCATAGCAGCCTGTAAACTGCGTTGTTAGCCTAACATCCTACTACCCCTTTCCTGGCTGCAATGTCATTTACACTCCGTTACACGGCGGCTGAGCAGCCAAGAGGATGTGTTGACACACGGCGGCCAGAAAAGCGAAGCAGAAAAGCTGTTTGAAATTTAAAAATGGCGACTGACTAAGATGTCATCAAATGGTTGGCTGTAAATCAACTGTGTAAACATAAGTGTATTTTATTATTACTATTATTTTTTTTTTATATCTCCAGAGGCGTTGCTAGTAGCTAAGTGCATCGGAGAACGCCCCCTTCCTTTTTTAAGCAGCAATGCAGAAAAAAAAAAAAAAAACAACAAACAAAAAGTAAACAAACGATTAAACTTTGAAATAAGTAGTTATACTTATAATCAGAAACCAAACCATTAATTAAAAACAAAATAGAAATTGGTGCACTGGTGGCACAATGATAACGTAGACAATTAATTCAGAATGATGCATTTGGTCAACACTTTTAGGAGTCCTAAAGCCATCTTTACTGCAAATAAACCTTATGACGATTTTGAAGATCAAGTTTTTGCACTCTTGCTCACACCTGAGTTTTTAATGCTTTCTTTGAGTTAATATATGAAAATAACGAGCTTAAGCATATCTGCACTTTCTTTAGCAGTCAGTCTACTTGATCTCTGTTACCATTTCCCATCATCTCCAGTGCTTTTGATATTAACACTGGAAAAAAATAAGTTCATAATTTTGTATCAGGGCAAACATGAATTGTATTTCTTTTGCTATTTATGCTATTTACAATTTAAAAAAAATGTCTGAACATTTGATCTTCATGCACAATAATCTAAAATCTAGCCAAAGGTGTGTGTTTTTTTTTAGATTGTAACATGTTTCACAATGAAAACCTACATTTATATTGAAGGACTGGGCTTATATTTTTACTCCAGTTTACAATTCAGTCCTTGCTCAGTGTTCATTGTCTTCAGCCTCATCTGGTTAATATCAAGTTTTTGTCTATACATAACAATGAAAAGAGTGTTACTTCAACCACAGATTTCAATTAACAACTTGCCACAACTTTATTTTGAGTCATGTAGATATTAAATGAGAGAAATTAACATTTTGTTTCTCTTGCATCACTACTTTGACAAAACATAAAGTTAGATAATTTGGGAAATATTCTATGACTGTGGTTTAGCTATAAGGGATATTTTTAACAACACAACCTTTGATAGGTTTCCAAAAACTACTTTTTTCCAGTTTATCTTGATAAGTAATTTAGAACCACCATCACTGTTACCTTCTGCCATTTGTTTAATCATTTAATACAATAGACAGCTTTGCAAAGAGGTTGTCTTTAAAATGTGTGGATGCTGAAGGTAAATTTACACTTAGGCTTCACCGGTTTCTGCTTGTTACTACATATTCTGCCACCATCTGGTCAGTCTGTGTAAGTATACAATACAGAGCAGCTCACACTGCAGTAAACTATTTCTTTTACATTATGACAACAATAGAGGTAACGTCAATTAACTAAGTACTAAAATGTAAATTGTATATATTGAGTTTATGATGGGAAAAAAAAGATTGAAATTTGTTAAGAACATCATGTATCACTGGCTATTTTTATTGACCATTACCTTGTTATTCCTTCAAAATATCACCATTCTACATCCAATATTGTAGAATGGTGATTTTGCAAACACTGACATTGCAATAACAAATTGTTATATTGTGCAGCTCTAAATGTGACCAATATACAACTCAACTGTGAAACAAACTAAAATATCTTATGAAGAATAAAATAGTATGCCCCAAAGTGTGCATACTCTTAAATTAATTTGTGTGGAAAGAGTTCCTCTTCATCTTCAGCTTTTAATGAGAAGCTTAAATGCTTTGTGCAAGCATTTGAAACTGTTTATATCTTCATCCACAATTGCTAAGGGTTTGCTCCTGCTGAAGAAATAAAGCATCAAACATGATGGTGCCATCACAATGCTCACAAAGAAAAAAAATCACCAAAAAAAAAAACAAAAAAAAAAAAACTTTTGGGAGTAACTCCATATGGGAGCCTCAAAAGTACGATTTTAGCTGAGAGTCTTTGTGCAGTTGTAGGTCGCAATAAAAGTGCAAATAGCTTTTAAATAGTTTGTTTTTTTCTTATTCTTCTTACATCACACAAACCTGGCATTTTGACAAATCTATAACTACTGTACATTATCAGTTACATTTCAGTCTACGTAGAAATATTTTAAATGTATACGTTTTGGAGAAAAAAAATGCTAAAGGTAATTAAAAAAAAAACTTTAAAAGTTCTCAGTAAGTTTGTCATAATTCATACATGAATGGGTTAAAATGGTTCCCAACCCTGGATAAAACTGCGAAGAAGCGTAGTGTGTGGATTAGAATGAACGAACAGCCCCAACCGGTGAACCTTGTGTAGCTCGTCTGATTCTCCGCAGAAGCTCTCACTCTGGTAGCCGGTTAGCACCATGGCGAACGTTGCGGACACTAGGCTATACGACATCCTCGGAGTTTCACCTTCTGCCTCTGAAAACGAACTAAAAAAGGTACGTCTCTTCTAAAACGAAAAACAAATAACTCGGACTCAGGAGGAAAGGTGAAGTTGACGAGTTAAAAGTGTTGTTTTGGCCTAAAAAGAACAAAAACCAGTGTGGGAGTAAGCTAGTTAGTTTACTGATTTGAAGCTAGTCTCGAAGGTTCCTAGCATGCTAGCCAGCTGAAATGCTCATCTGCATCGCGTTTTTAAGCATAAACTCTGACGATGCTAGAGAATTACCTATAAAATTGTTAATGTTATCATTCGCAGTTGCATTTTAAGGTTGTAGGTCCTTTATTTTAAACCAGAGGAATGCTCTACACTGATAGAGGTTGCCGGTTAAACCAGTTAACCTAGCTATGGTTGTTTTGCTAATCCTGCCAATTGTGTATAAATTATATTCACTTTAATTTTTTTCACCAATATTCAACTTAAGTTAATGCTGTAGAAAAACTTGTGTTGGGACAAATGCAGGTTCTGTAAATAGATATGAGCATGTAACTGTGGTTACTCCACGGCCTTCTAGAAAAACCTCGTGTAACTGTAGCAACCAAAACATACATTGTGTACTTTCCTTTTACACGTTATTGGTCTAATGGCTAGATACTAATTGACATAAATTTAGATGATAAAAACCAGAGGTTTAGTCAGAACTCTTTCGGTATTTTCCTTTTTCAATAACTAATAAAGATATTTTAATATGAGGCTTTGAAATTCCCTTTCCCAGAGTGACCTGTTTTCAAAGTCTGCCAGTTTTCAAACGATGAACTCTGGCTAAGATATCAGGTTTTTTTTTTTGCCTGTTGCGTCAAAAATAGCACATTGCTGAATTTTGTTTTGATCCCTTGCCACTCATTCTTAAGGTGGGTTGTCCTAATTATTTATGCAAAATAGGGGCATAGCTTCCTAGCCTCTTAAGAACAGAATTTTGGATCACAGTATATTCACACACAAATGTAGATAGACTTTTTTTTTTTTTTTTTTTTACATAATTTTAATGTCAAATTTACCTCTACTTTTAAGTATTTGACATATTACATTTGATATGGCTGTTCATTATTCTACACGACAAAAAAAAAAAATTCTTATCTAAAATAGTTTACAATTACCATTGGAAGGAGCTGTTGTAATTACACCATTGTTTTTTTTATTTATTTTATCTTATCTTCTCAAAAGATAATTAGAAAATTAGGGTAATAAAAAGCTGTTTTTTTTAATCAGTATTAATTTCTACACTTATAAAAACAAAGATGTTATGTCACCTTGAGCTGGTGGATAAAGTAAATAAATTCTTAGAGTTGTGAAAGCTAATAAGGTAGCTGGACGTAGCCATTTTAATCCACTTCATCAGCTGACTTTTAATGCCCAGATAATTTTTTTTCCCCCCAACAACTACAGCACCTGAAAAGCACAAGAACATATATCTTTGACACTGTTGCAAAACAGGGAGTCTGACACAAATCCAAATGTGCTACTCTATTATTGGTGAAGCTAGAGCAGTTTGATGAGTCGGAGATGATCTGGCAAATTCAGCAGGCTCACTCAACATAGCTCTATGTAGGAACACATAGAGCATATTTGAGATTTGACAACATTAGCAATATGAGCAGTTAGTTCATTGAAATGAAACAAACTGTTAAGTCCCTTGATCAACAAAGCCAAGTCACACATTTTCTTAATCTTTGAATTTTTCCCTTTGTTCCAGGCTTATCGGAAATTGGCTAAAGAGTATCATCCTGACAAGAATCCTGATGCTGGTGACAAGGTATGAACCTGCAAAACATTTAACACTATGTTTAGGTGTGGCCACAAGACTCAGTTTTAAAGTAGTCATCTAAAAACTGTGACCAATATGTAAAACTTCACCTAAATATTCAAGATTACACATAATTTCAAATTATAATTCTAGGTGCAGATGATCGCTACAAAAATACAAATTTTAAGTAAAAAAGCACAAAATAATTAAAACGCAAGTGTACTTAGATCGTTTTTACTTTTATAAAGAGCACCTGAAGTTCTGATATGTTTAATTTATTGAAATATAGAATTTTCTTTATTCTTTTTGCAGTTCAAAGAAATAAGTTTTGCTTATGAAGTGTTGACAAACCCTGAGAAGAAGGAGCTTTATGATCGCTATGGAGAGCAGGGCCTTCGGGAGGGAGGCGGCGGCGGCCCCGGCATGGATGATATCTTCTCCCACATTTTTGGCGGAGGACTCTTCGGCTTCATGGGCGGCCGGGGAAGTCGAAGCAATGGAGGCAAGAGGAGAGGAGACGACATGGTGCATCCTCTGAAGTGCGTATTTCACATTTTCCAAGTATTTTGACCGCTCCAGTAAGTTGTTCCATAATAACATGATATTGTCTGAAAACCCTCATCTCTCAGAGTGTCTCTCGAAGACCTGTACAATGGAAAAACTACAAAGCTGCAGCTCAGTAAGAATGTGTTATGTAGCGCCTGCAATGGGTAAGTTCATCTGTTTTATTTTACATTTTAAACCTGACTGTTTTAAAACCTTTCTCAACATCTAAGTAATAAATACAAAGTTCCACAGTTTTAATCAGAGGTTTTTCTGAGTTTAGGACAGTAATTTGTTTTTCTTCCTCCACATTTTTCACTCATCAGTTTTTCAAACAGTTTCACTATAGAGATAGCATGATGATCATATTACATTATTACCTCTATAATGATGTGATGATATAATGATTAACATGTATTTTTATATGAATTAATTAGATACACAGATACTACAGCAAAAACAGAATAATCACCAGCTCATTTCTACATCAAGTGGTCTGTTTATACAGAATAATATACATATTTGCCATTCTCTTTATAATGTACAATTTCAGTTTTCTTAGTTTATTTTTAAGATTGTGTAATGTGTGGAGTACTGATAATAATGCTGCTTATTTGTACCTTTTGACTTGTAGTCAAGGGGGTAAGGCAGGAGCAGTACAGAAGTGTGTGGCATGCAGAGGAAGAGGAATGAAAATCATGATCAGACAGCTGGCCCCAGGGATGGTGCAGCAAATGCAGTCTGTCTGCACCGACTGCAACGGAGAGGGTAACACTTCGACACAAACACACACCCCGATACCGGAGCCATACTTTTTTTTTTTTTTTTTTTTTTTTTTTTTTTAAAGTATGAGTGCATATTTTTGTCCAGGTGAGGTGATAAATGAGAAGGACCGCTGCAGAAAGTGCGAGGGTCAGAAGGTTTGCAAGGAGACAAAACTTCTGGAAGTTCATGTGGACAAAGGCATGAAGCACGGCCAGAAGATCACATTCTCTGGGGAAGCTGACCAAGCACCAGGTGTTGAACCAGGAGATATCGTTCTGGTGCTTCAAGAGAAAGACCATGAGGTAAACTCAAAACATTTATAATTGACCTTTGATACTGCTAAAGGTTTTGAAATTAAATCATCATTGCTTTATTTGATAAATCTTTGCCAATAAATCAAATTGAAAAACATTGGGTTTTAATCTAAACAGGAGTTCCGACGTGATGGGAGTGACCTTCACATGGTCCAGCGCATTGGCCTTGTTGAAGCTCTGTGTGGCTTCCAGATCACCATCACACACTTGGATGGACGTCAGCTGCTGGTCAAATATCCACCTGGCAAGGTCATTGAGCCAGGTAAAAAAAAAAAAAAAAAATTAATCTCATCTGCAATGATTCATATAACCCTGAACACACCACAGCCAGGGTGGGGTGGTGGCAGTCTAATGTTCTGGTGATGCTTCAGCAAGACGGGGGAAGCTGCCCAGTTAATTAAAAGATCAGAGGCGTTAAGACATATTACTATAAGGTTTACATATCATCTGAAATTGACAATTTTTTTTTTTTTTTACATATATGAAATGCTACCTAATGGGTGGCGTTACCTTTCCACAGTTTTTACTCCACATCGTTGTTGTTCCTTTTTAAGCAGTTATGAGAGACGTTGACGAAACCTTAAACTGCTGCTGAGCAAGTTACTCAACAGGTTGTTGCTAGGAAACCAAAGAATGAGTGACTGAGTTGATGCCACCAACCTTGCTTGGCTGGCCTAGACAGGTTGAGAGGTTTAAACTCTGCCTACATCCCCCAGAATTATGTGCAGTTTGGGAGTTCAGTGAAATTGTTGAATATTCTGTCAGATATATTATCTCTCTTCTTATTTAATTATGTGTGTATTGTGATATATATTACTAATTTATTGTCCTTTCCTACAGTAAAGCTTTTTTAAAAAGTTGGAAGTGGCATTTTTGAGAAGATCGTGTTTCTTATATATTCAATCCTTAACCCAAAGCTTTGTATGTGTTGTGTAGCTCTTAAATTACAAGTTTATACAGTATCGAAGATTCTAAATCTTTATATTTACCTTCTCATTGATTTTAAATCACTTTTTTTTGTTGCAGGTTGTATTCGAGTGGTGAAAGGAGAGGGAATGCCTCAGTACAGAAATCCATTTGAAAAAGGAGATCTTTACATCAAGTTTGACGTTCAGTTCCCAGAAAGCAACTGGATCAGCCCTGAAAAACTCAATGTGAGCTTCCGTAGAAGAACCTCTACATTTATGCACTTTATAATGAAATGGTGTTTAGAACTGTCACTTATTTGTGGTTTTGATGTCTCTTTAAGGACTTGGAGAACCTTCTTCCAGCCCGAGCTGACAATCCTGACATCGCTGCAGATGCTGAAGAAGTTGATCTTGCAGAATTTGACAGAAGTCAAGGGTCTGGCAGTGGAGGCAGGAGAGAGGTGTATAATGATAGTTCTGATGATGAAGGGGGCCATCACGGCCCCGGGGTGCAGTGCGCGCACCAGTAGAAAGACTCATACATAGACTTTCACATAAACACCCTTCAAGTTCCATTGCTAGCACTACTTGAGACCTGATGCACACGCACACACACACACGCACATACACACTTCTCACTTCTCTTTTCATGCCTCCAGTGACAAGGTGATGCACAAAATCCCTTATAAAAAGTAAATAAGTCTCCCCCCTCAGTTCCATGGTTCCAGCACCTCCCCAGAGAGATCGCAGTTGAGTGATGAACGTTTTTTGAGTTTGTAAATGTTTCCAGCAAGGAAGTCAGTCTTCAATCCTAAGCTTTATTGTTTTTTTCTGTGCACAACAGTCTACAAGCTCCAAATATTGACTATTTTGAGTCGAGGTGTGATTCAGTCATAAAGGATTGGATGACAGTTCTTGCCAATTAGCATGACCATGCGTTTCCAGAGTGACAAAAGAAATCACCTCACTTTTTAAAATTATATTCAAGAGCCCCGCTGTTACATAATCTAATCTGATTAGACTTCTAAATATTTAACCAGCCTCTATTTAATATGATAGTTAAACTTTAGGTTGTACTATCGTGTGCTGAAACTAATTTGCTTGTGCTGTATTTTTTTATTATTTTTTTTTTTTAGGTTTGTAGCCGTTACAAACGATTTGAAAGCCCTGAGCACCTGACACACCAATATTGTTCTTTCCCTTTGAGTGGAGTATAAACTTCTTTATGAATGTTTGTGTGTTTGAAACGACAAACCTTGCAGTTATGTGTATTATTAGACTTGACACTTTTGTTTTAAATGCGGTGGCTCAGTGTTGGAGCTTTTTCAGAATATTCTAGCTTATTACTCTGGTTGGTGTTGCTGCTTTGCGGTGAACTGCAGTGAGATTGGATACCAAATAAAGTGAGAGGAGGATGAAAAATTTAAGTGTTTGTAGAAAATCTCAAATGTACTCCTTTCCCTCTTCTTACTTGGACTGCATTGTAGGAAAACTGCTTGGCACACGCTCAACCTTCTGTATAGACATCTTCCTATTGTACGGTTACTAGCCAAACCAACGTCCCCTCACATAATGCAACATTTTCATTCTCATATCTGTATATAAAAACAGTACCAGTCAATGGGTGCATTCAACGTTTACCGAGGCGTCATTCTGCAGCTACACTTTCTCACAGAATTGAGCAATGGTCAATTTATAAATGTAAATGTTCTCATGAAGAAGGTTAACTGGAGCCACTCTTGGATGTTTACATGCACCTCTGTGACTCATTGTGTATGTAACTTTGGCTTCTTGGGATATTGTGCACAGGTGAAGGGGGTTCTAGTGAAATTTCATTATTGTTAATGCTTATGGTTGTCAAAGTGATAATTAAAATGTATATTAAACAACTGCATATGTGAATCTCAGTCTATTCAGTCACAGCCTACTGACTTAATTAGTTTCACAAAGAAAGGGAGACAAGTCTCGAATGAAATCAGTAATTACGCCCAAATGAGGTGTGAACTTTGAAAATGTTTATGAAGTTAAATGAAAATGTTTTGCCCCATACAGATTTTTTTTTTCCTTGTTTCTTTGGTAAAACTTAAGTGCATCAGATCTTTAAACTGAATTTATCCTCAAAGATAATCTGAATACACAACATCAGATATTTTCTTTACTGGAGAAAAAGGTAACCTCGGTTACCCTTTTCTCTAAAAAGAACACAAAGTCCTGTCTCATATTTAGCAAAAAAAAAACATCTGGATGATCCTTGAGACTTGCGTGAAAATCTGTGGATTGACGAATCAAAAAGTGGAACCTTTTGGAATGTGGCTTACCTGAACACATCATTTTAGAAAAAGCTCATCCCAACAGTTAAACATAGCCGTGGTGTGTGGCTGCCTTAACGATTGGCTGTAACCTGTCAGGCAATGAATTCTGTTCTACAAAATAACATACTTTTGTGACCCAAAGTTCAACCCCACTTAACCCAGGTAAAGGATTCAAAGCACACCAGCAAGTCCACCTCTGAATTGTTAAAAAACAGCAATAATTGGAAATTGGAAGTGAAGTATGCCTGGAAGCGTACTCAAAACCCCTCCAATGTGGCCTAAATAAAATGATTCTGGAAAGAACAGAGAGCCAACATTTCTTTAAAGAGATTTAACATTCATGTACTTGTCATTTTATGGATTTTTAAGCAAGCAGCCTTTAAAACTAAGGGCTTTATAGGGGCACATTTTCATGATTTTACTCTTAGTAAAAAAAAAAAAATCTATTGAACAGTGCATTTTGAATTTTACCCAGGTTATCTTTGTCTGATATTAAAATATGATAATTTGAGCCATGCAACTGCTATATAAAAGCAAAACAAAAGTGACATTGTGAGGAAAATATTTAATACTTTGCATTAACAGTGACAACAATAGGACCAAACAACTTAAACCATCTGTATCTCAGCTTGCTTCATCTTCCGTCTCATTGTTGTTCAGAGCAACAGGAGCTAGAAGTTCCTTAAATCCTGTCGTATTCCTGAAGGATACAAGAGCACAGCCGTTTAAAATTACTCTTGTTTATTTTTTACTTCAAAGCAGTGCTATTTACCTGTCTCTTTTTGACTGCATGATATAGGAGCGCTCTCTTCTGAGTTGCTCCAGTCGCTCTTTAACAACAGTCTTCTGCTGAGTCTTGTCCTCCTTCAACACAACATGTCACACTGTAATTATACATAACATATCAGATGTAACGGTAAGCTTTCATCTTACCAGCAGTAGATCTTGTGTGAGATGCTTTAGCCTGTCTGAGTGTTTAAGGCCAAGCAAGTCTTCTTCTGCTTTTCTGTTGAGGATGATGGAGAGACGCTCCTGAACCTGAAAAAACAATATTGGTGCACATTTTGTCTGAAGGGCACATTTAGTGTCTTTTCTGTTCACGGTTCTCACCCTAAACATCTGTCTCTCTTTGTCTCTTTGGTGTTTCTGTTCAAACTTTCTCTGCATGTCCACCAGGCTGCGCATTGTTCTCTCTCTTTCCACTGCTGACACTTGATCTCTCATCAGTTCTTCCCGTTCCAGTTGATCCGTTCCCAACAATGTGGTTCTTCCAGAGAGACTGGATGCTATCTGCTACATAAACAGATATTTATTTACAGTCGGCATGGAATCCACATTAGCCGACATAAAGACTTGAAAATATGAATTTTGGTGTAATTATAATGTGCTTCACTTAGTGACTAAAGTAAGTTAACTTAGTAATTTCCTAATTTATTTAGTTGGCGTGTGTGCTTTATCTGCAATTTACCAAACGTTTAACCAAATTTTAATGAGTATAAGTATATATTTGGACCTGCCACAAAAATATTTGCGGCAGTGACAAAGTTATGCACTGTTGACAAAAACAAACAAAAAATGAATTACTGTTGATTCTTGAGAATGAATCATTTCCTCATTATCAGAGAGTTCCGACCCTCTGATGTCCCAGAGTTCAGACTCGGTCATCTCTCTGCTGGTGCTGATTGTGTGACCAGATGCTCCATCAGCAATACAGCCGAAGGAATCACTAGAAACACGCGGCTGCAGCTCCAGCAGGTTTTCTGCAAGTGAGCGTGGATCAATTTCAGTTGCAGCTTCTCCTTCACTTGGTTGGTCTGGGATTGGATTCTGGTTCAAGGCCAATTAATTAAAACAAAGGAGGAGAAAATCAAATTACACAACAGTGACAATGTAATTTGGCATGCTGCTAATGCAGTACCTCTACTTTCTTCAACTGCTGATCTGCAAACTGTGCATCATACTGAGCCAGAGTGTCCACCTCTTTGCCGTCTCTCTTCTGATCCGCCTCTTCACATTGTGTGGACTGGCCTTGGGTTCCTAGCCTGCTCAGGGTGTCCTGATGCTTTTCAGCTTTTCCATCTCCCTCCGCATCGTCCTCAGGAGGTTTGCTCCAGGCGAGGGGGATCAAGGATCCCTGCTTATCAAAACTCTCCAGGTTTGCATTTATTTCTTCTTCCCTACCTGCTCCAGCCTCTGGAGTTGGAGCATTGGCCTGTGCATCAGGCACACACAGGATCTCCAAATAGGGTAGCTCCTCCATGATCGCCCCACAACCTGAATGTATCCAAACAGATCATAGCCTCAGTTGTGGGAGTGTGCTTTCCGGTTTAGATTGTGCTTGCAATGCAGATACCTGAGCAGACTTCCTGTTTAGCAGAACCTCCAGCAGTTGGGACTTCTACACGTTCCCTGCTGGACTCATTAGTTAAGTCAGTAGTTGCAGTGGGAACTGGTGGCGCATAAATGTTTTTAACTTCTCCTGTGCAGGATGATTCAGGCGTGACCTGCTCATCGTTGATGTTTTCAACCAACATAGAGCCGGGGATTAGAGGATCGTCTGACATCAGGAGATTGAGCAGGTTGGGGAAGCGTTGGGTTTGTAATTCAGCTTCATATTTTTCTCTCAGAGCTTGGGCAGCCTGTGAATCCTAACAAAACAGACACTGTTATTATGTCAAATATCATGCCTTAATATTTGTCTTTTGCACTGGACAGAAGCTACACTCACCCGGTGTAGGAGCACTTGCAGCAACGCTAAAGCTTGGCCCTCCTGCAACTCTGTCAGATGCATCAGAAGGAGCAGCTTGCAGTCCTCCAGCAGAGATTGTGACCATTTTCCCTGCATGTCCATCTGAATGCTGGGTTGCTTTGAGTTGTTCTCGCTTCCATTCTGTGTCTGGAGCTGAGCATGGATTTGTTTCAGTCTTTTTATACATCCAGCCCTCAAGGAGGTTCGATCAGCATCAAAGCCACCATCTGGAAGCCATAAATAAGACGTCAGAGCTTTAGGAAGCCCATTGAAGAACTTCAACACTAGTTTCAATGTTTATTTGGTATCATTTTCCTGCCAGAACATATATGTAACCATGTGACCCAAACTATCACCCAAAGATTAAGGAGAACTTAATCTTTCTTTCATCGGGTTACAATGTTCAGTAGCAACCCAGGAACTATAAAGGCTCAAGTCAGTTATAAGCTGGAAGATGCTGAAGCAAGTCAGCATGAATTGAAATGATTTAATCCAAGAAGGAAGCACTGCTTATGAAAAAGCAGTGCAGAATGTGAGCAAAATGTGTAGCTAATTTAATCAAAACATCAGTTGCCTTCTGGAGAAAGTTTTTTCTTTTTTTTCAGAAAGTCCCATAAAACCAATGTATGGAGATGAGTGCTTACATTTCAGATAAAAGAAAGGATAAGATATAGGAGAGAATAAGACTTCCTTGACGACTGTAAAACTGTCTGGTTCCTCTGAAATGTGTCAAAGAAGTCGGGAATACTTACTACATGCATTTGAACCTGTATTTAAAGCTTTGATCTTGGAAAAGGTGGACGAAATCCACAAAGTATTTCAAGTTGTGCACCAAATTACTGTGGAAGATGGTTATCATTCATTATTAAAAGCCTTAAACTGATTCACGTAAATGAGGAGTGAAAGTAAACGATGAGGATTCTAGCTAGTTGTAGCAATGAGCAGGCATCAGAGGAGGAAAAAAAAAATGCTGGAAAAAACAATACCTACTATCTTTTGGCGGTATTGCGCAGCCTGCCTCTTGTAAATCCTCTAGGGAGATCCTGTGCAGCAACGTGAGCAGATGCTTCCTCTCCTTTTCCTGAGTCAGCACAAGTAGCTGTAGCTCTGTCCTCTGGCAAAGTTTTAGTTTTGTTACTGATAAGAAAACAATCTGCAGTGCTCTCTTTTACAAAGATCTTGCACCCTGCACAAAGCATAACATTCTGTATGATGATGTCTAGAGCTAATCCATACAAACATGGATCTCTAACTGATGTTAAAGGTGCAAATAAAGTGACAATTGTCGTCCATATGTTGCTTGAGGTAAACAATAGAGAGAAGACATCTGTTGTCTATAGTTTGGAATACCCGCTGTGTTGTCTCAAAGTCCTCCTTTCCTTCCTCTCCTTTGTCTTCATTCTGTAGCAGCAGAGTGGCATATTCTGCTCTACACGGACTGAGAACCTGTGGCCTAAAAAATAAGGACGAGCTTTAACGGCGCATGCACAAAAGGCTGGAGACGATGCGCATCCTGTAGGTTTTGTAAACTCACCATGACTCCCAGGATTGATGAGATGCCAGCAGAGCGCTGTGAGGTTGTTTTTCCCTCTGAGCTCTGTAAATCGCCAGAAGGACATGGAGACACAAAAGCCTCAAACTTTTGTCACAAAGTCTGGAAAAAAAAAAGAAAAGAAAAGTTAATTAATTCCTGTTCGGGCAAGATCTATGTCCAAGACTATGCAAGCGATATAATTTGAGTTTTTATTTTTTTACATTTTGTTACAAGCTCTATGAATACTTTTGTAATGTGCTGCATGTGAGTGAAACGCATTTTTAAACAACTCCTTCTCAAAATAGAAGCGTATGGATAAACAGTCTGTAATCACCTTTGACCCAGGACTGTCAGCTGATTTTGTTCTTGTTGACAAAAAGTGTGTAACTCATTCAGGAGAGCAACAGCTGAACAGGATTCTTCCCTTAACTCTGAACATCTTGTTCTGCAGGGAAATATATACATATAATAAATGTAGCTAAAATTGTGTTCCTTAAAAATGGGTCCAACAGGGTTTAACTTAAAATTTTATCATATTCTATTCCTTTTTAATGTTCTAAAAAATTACCCAAAACATATTTTCTGACATAAAAGACTATAATTCAATTAATTACAAAATTTTAACATTTCACCTTATTAAAAAAATAAATCCTAAAAAATAAGAATTTCCCTTAAACCCCATAAAAACTAGTATTTAAACCAGTATTTTTAATATATGCCAATCAGAATAATTGTGATATTTGTCACAATCATGGATAGACATATGCATGGTGTGCCATCAGCGTTGAATTTTAACGTTATCCTCGCGGGTCAGATTTCTAATGATTTTGTTTGATTTCTGAGGGGAAACATGGTTTCAATTCGTGAAACTGGAGGGAGAGAACCCTCCAGTGAACACTGGTGTATTTACAAACTTTGTGGTTGTGGGTTACTTGTATATCCTGAACGCTCCAGGGAGGAAAACCAAGCCCAGCATGTCAGCAGACTGCAAAACGTCCTCCGCTATAGTTTCCAGTGCCTCCACTTCCTTTCTCTGTTGCCAGGGAAGCAGCATCTCCCAAACACTCTGGGCTGAGGAATCACCAGAAACAGATGTGAAACAGCAACAGATTTGGAGCACCATGCACAATGCTGACAAAGTCATTGTCAGGACTGGGAAGTCGCAGACATTATCCGGGGTTATTGTGAGCACAGGTCAGAGTGACATGCCCTTACTGTAGTGCTCCTGAAGCATTTCTGTGTAAAGCAAGTGAGTCACCACATCATATTTCACTTCCACCAGAAGGATGACATCCGACAAGGAGACAGAGCCCCATGTCTGACCCCTGAGGCCCAACCTGTGGCTACACAAGGGGGAGGGCAAAATGCTGCTAATGCCCTCTGATGCCAGTCTGAGGAGGAACAAAGACAACAAAAATACATAAAAGAAGCACATCGTTACATTATAGACAAAAAGGGTTAAATATCTTTGATGTTACTTAAACCTTGTTAGGCTAGAATACTCAGCAATGTCCCTAAATGTAAAATTTGCAATGTCTATATTGCATCATGCCCATACTGTCATTGCAGAAGAGAATCACTTTTAAAGCGTGCTGAGGCATGCTCACCTGGCCCAGCACTGCTTGACGGCTTTTTTTAGCCTCTTCAATCTTGCTGCTGTTTGGCAGAGCTGCTTTTTTTCCAGCACTTTCTCACTCTGTGTATCGAATGTAAAACTTGAGAAATAGTAGAGCAAAAAGAAAAAAAGAAAGCGTTGGTTTTCTAGTAAGTAGCAGCCAACCACTTACCCGGAAAATGTCTATTTCAGCTGTTTGTGGCTGTGGGAGTCCTGACACAGAGTTGAAAGCATTTCTTAAAAACTCTGAGTCATTTCTTTGGGGCAACTTTTGCAGCAACTGATGAAGATTTCCACTATTAAGAAGCTGGCAGTCCCAGTAAACCTGCAGAAATGGCAGCTCTTCTCAGCACTAAATGAAAAGATCAAGAAACGGATCTATACAAAGAAAGCAGAACTATTGTACCATTTCATTCTTTTCCTTTGCCCTTTCCATTTCAAGGAGCACATCCAAAACATTTGCACCTGCACAGGACCAGCTTTTGTCTCCTCCTGCAACCTAAAACACAAACAGTTCTGACAAAAAAGTATTGTTGCATGTTATAAAAGGTAAAAATAATGGCCCAGTAATTATAAGTAATCAACTGCAACATAGGATATTTAATGGAACATTTAAGCTATGTGTATCATAAATAAACATCAATAAAAATGTTCTTGTTGATAACAGATAATAAGATCATGAAAGAAAAAATAAAATAAAATCTTTCATAGTTGTAACTTTTTTGCTTGGTCAGTCTGGGTAAATTTGACAAAGATCAGTCACTGATGTATTATTTGCACTTTTTCACCCAGATTATACTAATTGTATTACTTAAAAATTGAAATATTTAAAGAAACATCTGAATCCTTTTTGTTTTGTGTCAGCTTGTGTTGTAACTTGAAAAAAAAGACATATTAGTTCACTTCTCATGGTTAGAAACAAAAAAGTGTTTAAGATTTCTATCAAGAATTTTATAACTTCTGGAATCTCGATTGGATTTTTACCTGACTGTGATCTCACTTCATCAATGTCTGTTTTTATGTGCCTGTGTTCATTAAGCAGCTGCATCGATCTGGTTTAATATTTCTTGGATACAGTAAATACCAAACAGCAGTTCCAACACATACTCTTTGCCCAAATGCAGATGTGTGATTTTTTTTTTTCTACAGAAAAAAAAATGTTTGTTTTCAGTAGATTAACATTCTTACCCAAAAGTTATGTTTATTTTTTGCAATTAATTCAGTTACGTGTAATGTTAGGGTATTTATATTTAACAATGAAGTGCAGCAAATTACTAAAAAACAACATGTGGTGTGGCTGAGCTACAATAAATGTCAAATGAAAGTAATGAAGGTGACGGTGCAAATGACTGTCTCAGAGAAGAAGGATAGCGATAAATGTAAAGACAGATTCGCTGGGAATAATAAAACAAACGCCTGTCAATCAGCCATCAATTGAAACCAGGTGGGTGAAACAAGAAAACACCTAAAAACTGCAGGACAGAGGGGTCTGAGGACCGGGGTTGGGAATATCTGGATTACAAAGACCTAAAGGACACAAATGAGAGGAGCATGTGGACAGGACAGGGTGAAGAGTAATTTTTCTAGATTTTTTTTTCCTAATAAAAATGTTTGTTAGCAACAAACTTGGATTTCACTGCATAATTTTCAATCTATATGCTTCATTGTAATTTTGTCTGTCACTTACATATTTCTACTCCTAAATACATGTTGTCTGCCTGATATGTGGAAACCCCTATGAAAAGTAACTGAAAACTTAAAAAAAAAAAAGTCGTCAAAGCCTAAAGATGATTGAGAACATTTTAGTAGGAAACAAATCAAGTGAAGTTATCATAATTAATGCATGAAAGGGTTAATCCCTGAAGTTACTCTTTATGAATAAGTAATTCTGTATTGTTTTCTATATTCGTTCTTCATTTTCTGCTGCATGATAAAAATGCTTGAATTATTTTCAATGATGATTTTAGTTTTTCTGCCCCAAGTCTATAGTATTCTGTTGGGATAAATGAGTAAAACGCTGCTGCTCAAAGTTTGCTATGAAATGTAAGAATTGTTACCTTTTTCATGGCTGCATCAGCTTCACTTTTGCTCGAGGGCACATGAAACACTTTGCAGAAGAGAAGACTAATGTCTTCAGTGGAAAACTCTGCTCCAGCAGACATGCCGAGACACTGGTGAAGAGCGGGAATAATATCCTGCAAGAGTACAAGCTTAGACATTTGCAGGAAAAAACAAACATAGCACCAGCACAGTGATGACACATCTTACCTCCTCCATGTTTTCCGCACGACAGGCTAATGAATTATACAGAATATCGCTAAGGTTACAGCAGCCGGATCAGTTCGCCAAGAAACAAAAGTGCCCATGTTTATGGCAGAGGGAGAGTGAAATGTGACACAAAAACACAGAAAACAAACCAAAGGCTGTTCAATTCTCTAGTGACAAAAAGAGTGTTGAGCTTCATCTGTAACATCAATATTAAACACAAATTCATTTCATAAAAATGCAACATAGAAGAGAAAAGAACTTTTCTGGCAGAGTTTAAGTAATAATAAGAAAAGTTTATCATCTTAAGATATCTTTTTTGATATCTAATCAAAAAATAATCATTTATCTTTTTTTAAAAATATTTTTTCATATCTTAATATCATCTTAAGATATCGTTTTTGTCAAGCAAAACTCTCCTGAGACACGTACACAACCAGGTACTCTTTATATGCCTGTAAGACAAGATTGAACGCTTGTAAAAAGAATTATAACAAAATAAATAGTAACAATAATTCAAAAATATGTGTTACTGTTAATTTGTCGTTTCCAGGCTCGTTTTATGTTATGTATTTTTGGTTGTTAATGTGACTGTGTGGACCCAGGAAGGGTAGATGCAGAGAACTGCAACTAATGGAGATCCCAATGAAAGAAAGAAACGAAGAAGGAAATGAAAGGACATAAAAATTAATACTTTTGCAGCAAAACACTGATTCCTATTGGTCTCATTAATGTAACTTCCTCTAAATACCTTTGCAAACCTTTACAGATGAAACATTTCATTTAATTACCTGAATTGCATCTTTCCTCAATGATGAGAGATGCAGAATATCAGGGACAAATTGATCCTCAAACAGCAAATTAATTTGAAAAGGAAACAAAAATAATGGTTGGAATTTTGTTTATTTTAAAATTGCAAAATGAAGTGAACCTGAGATTATGTAGCCTGTCGTACATACAGTCAGACATTGCACATTTTAATCTGTATAGTAAACAAGTGCTTTTAATTAATGTTAACACTTTTGAATATTTATAGAAAATGCCTCGCAAAAGTGTAACCATAAGTAGGCAAAATATCTGTGGTGTAAGTACTCAGTGCTAGTTATAAAAACACATTTATCATCAGTCAATTACATCTTTAGACAAAACACCCATATATATATAGTTCAGATACATTTTGGGGTCAACAAAGAGGCAGCGGAGTGTGCCTTTGTGCATCTGAGTGGGCCTGCATCTGGTACCAACAGTTGCAGCATCACAAAGCGCCACCATGAATGATCTTGGGGCATTTTTCTGGCTGGATGCAGTAGTTGTTATGGAGAACCAGACCAGCAGGACACTGGCAGCCAGGGACGCAGGGCTTGAAGCAGTGGCTCTCTATCACTCCCAGTGGTACGTCAACATTAAAGCATGTTACGGGACAAGGTGGCCCGCATTCGTCAAACACAAAGCCCCGCTCCACAGGACAGCCCACAGCTAGTGAAGAAAGAGGGAAAGAAACAAAATAATGAGAAACAGGGAACAATGTGATGTCTGTCGTTTTAAGGGATCGACGTATCTACCGTATCTTATGGACACCTAATTTATTGATTTGCAGTCAAACAGTGACTGTCTAAAGGCCCTGAAAGCTGTCCCAAACCATTTTTATGACTTAGTAAGCATGATTAAAAGATTACATTTTACTCACCACAGAGTGATGTGCTCCTCCACTGCAGGATGACTCCTGCTTCTCTGCACTGACTGGCGTAGGCCTCCAGTGCGTCGCACAGACACTCGTCAGTACTGGCCCCACACGCACAGAGGTCGTAGACGCAGGCGGCGTACCACTGTTCAGGCGGAACGACACGGTGACAGGGCTTGAAGACTGTAGACTTGAGAACTTTACAGCGGGCGTTGGCCCCTTTCCTGGCCTGGTATCCAGCACAGGGATCGACATCTTCTCCGGGTCGACAGGATGAAAGTGAATGGTTTCCGTTTGTCATCTTAAATGAGACGTTTTATACGCAAGTTAGACAACGTGATTTTATATGACAGTCTTTTGTTAGTCTATTAAACATACCCTCCAGCTGTTGCCAAAGTCAGACTCTGAGGTGGTGAGTTTGCCGGTGGACATTTGGAGGTCATCCTGGGGATACTTGTTGAAATTTCCACAGAGACCACAGGTGCGTTCCTTGTAGGAGCCTGGCACGCTCACTTCCAGGTGTGAACGGGGACTCCACAGCACCTAGAAGGACCAACAGATATATAACTGTGTCCTCTTATTGAACGTTTACAGTAGATTTGAGGTACAACTGTACCTTTAATCCAATGTTAGTGTTGAGTAGGACGGTGTTGGCTTGCCGCTCTATAAAGATATACGGCTCTTTTAGAAAAGGCAAAGTCACAACCTCTTCATTCACCTGAAGAACAGAAACACCGTTGAGTCAACATGTTTCACAAAAGTTGTCAACTTTCGGCTTTTTGAAAACACAAACCTTCACGACAAATTCTTGGAGCAACTGCACAGCAACGTCACTTATAAAGACGGCCACCTCCTTAGTCCAGGACACTCCTTTACGCCCACGATCATCATTTGTAACATGAACACTGCACAAAAAAGAATGAGTCACTGATATTCTATTAATTCTCTTGGTAACACTTTATTTGAAGGGGGTTGAATAAGACTGACATGACACTGTCATAAACACCTGTCATGAACATGAATAAGCCTTCATGAATATTTATGACTGTTGTCATAAAGCGTCATTGGGTAAATTATGACACTTTTAATACAAAGTTGACATTATTCAAAATGTCTTCGTTATGACAACTTGACATTAACCAAGAAATCATTACTGATATAAATTTGTTATAAAAGAATTACTGATTGCACTTTAAAATTAGGTAACTTTATGTTATTAAAGGTAAAGTTTAAACAGTAATGATTTCTTGGTTAATGTCAAGTTGTCATAACAAAGACATTTTGAATAATGTCAACTTTGTATTAAAAGTGTCATTATTTAACGAATGACACTTTATGACAACAGTCATAAATATTCACGAAGGCTTATTCATGTTCATGACAGGTGTTAGGTCATGTTTATGACAGTGTCATGACAGTCTTATTCACCCCCCTTCAAATAAAGTGCTACCATTCTCTTAATATATTTCTGATTCTGCTCATTTTTGCCCAGCCTGTCAGTGTGAGTGTACAGCCGAGTCTCTGAAGGTTTGTCATGTTTTTATCGAATTCTCAAAAAATTAATTGCATACTGCTCTTTGTGGGATATTCAAAGCTTGGGATATGGGTCTATGAATAAAAAAAAAAAACTCATCATCCTCTCACCTGAAGTCTTCATCTTTACAGTCCTTTGTCAGGATATACGTGCATGTCCCCTGGAAGTGAAACATGCGTCCATCGAAGGTGCGGTAGTGAGGGTCACCAAAGGCGATGCAGGTAGCTGGACGAGGAAGGCAGTGTGGACAGCACAAACCTGGAATTACTGCAGGCTTCTCATCCTGTCAGCAAACAGATAGATTGGGTTTCACCAGTGATCAAACTTTGACAGGAAAGGAAAGCATCAGAAGTGAAACACGTTTACACTTTTCCTGTCATTTTAAGGCGACTTTCAAGGATGATGTGCACGTCCATTTGATGTTTACTATATAAATTGTGACATGTTGCATGCTATGTCTAAAGTTCAGGTGAATATAAAAAGAAATGTCAGGAGCTGCTTTGCCTCAAAAATAAAATTGAGTAAAATGGTCTTTGTTGGCAGAAATCAATTCAGTTTGATTAGAAAGCATGCTTTACATTTTTTTAATTGATTGAAATGTGACTCATTTGTGTGTCTTTTAGCTGCTAACATTACATCATTAATTAATATATATATATATGCTGTTTGTTTTATCAGTACAGCTGTACAAAAAGACGACAGATCATCTCAGGGTGGCAACAAATTTGATAGCGGGATCAGTTACATCAAAACATTTTTTTTTTACAAAAATTATTGCATTTTTGAGACCTTGAAAAAACACATTCAAGTTAAAGCATTCAATGCAAACTGTTAACAAATGTATCTGATTTTGCAATATAAGTCTTATGGCAACATTTGTGGCAGAATTGGATACTACATATATATTCTGATTGGGTTCAACTCACTGCTGCACAGGTGAGAGGAGGACAGCGTTCACTCCGACAGTGGACGTCTCCAGACACACACATGCAGTTGGTGCATTCATCCACCTGCCAGTGTTCATCAGAGAGATACTGGGTTCCTTGATACAAACAAGACTCCCTTGAATCTGAAGCATAAGCACACATTAAAAAAGGTTTTACAAACATACACACAGAGGACTAAAATGAGACATCCAGCATGCAGTACAGCAGCAGCCTTTTTTGTTCGCTCCCTCAGACACCTTGGCATTCGTCGCAGCATTTTCCTGGGAGCGTTACTTGTGTTTGTCCATTCACACAAACTACAGGGGGACACTCTTCAGTGCTGCACTCAACATGGCCCAACTGGCGATACATGTAAAAACAACAAGGTATCTGGGTCATTACAATAATCATTACAATTATCAAATGAACACAGATGAGCTCTATGAAAACTTAAATACATTGTAAGAAAAATAACGATTCAATATACCAACGTTGTTTTCCCTGTGTTATAAATCTATACATGGTTGTACTGAATTTCTTTCATGCTCTGAATGTCATGATGTGTGGTTAAGGTGGTGAGGATGAGGACGCGGAGACCCAGGTAAGATGAAGAATGATGAATTTAATGATAATAGTCCAAGCACGGAACAACGGAGAACAGCACGGAGGAACAACTGACGGCACAAGGAAACAGGTAACGCTTGACATACGACACAACACAACGAGGATCCGACAAGAGACAAAGACAACAGGTGGGTTTAAATGCACACGGGGTAATCAAGGAATGAGACACACCTGGGAAGCAATCAACGGGGAGGACAGGACAGAGACTCACAGGGAAACAGGACTTAACACAGAAAATCTCAAAATAACTACACAGAAAAACACAGATCACAACACTGAAATTCAAGAAGGAACCAACATCGAAGTCGCTCAATCCTACATTCAATGATTTCTTTAGTAGAACCGCCATTCTGAATATGTTCTTGTATCAATTATTGTCTTGATGTTCTCTGCAGCCAATTATATTTCTACGCAGATGTTAGCTTACGTGTTGTGCCTGACTTACATTACAAACACATGTGACACAATCATTGTCACAGTCCTTCCAGCTGGCGCCGTTAGCGAAGCGCTTATCCTGACCCTCAATCAAACATTCTGCAGAAAAAAACAAAACAAAAAAAAAACAAGATACAAAATTATTTGATACCTGAAATATATTACAAATACATACATCATTTTGTGTTCAGCTATAATGCGTGCTTGGTGTGATCAGTTTATAACATGAGCTCTCACCGTTGCACACAGGGCAGCAGGAATCTGGGGGAGTGAAATGTTCATCATTAGGGCAACTTAGCGTTGGACATGTTTGGTGCAGGCATGTCCACGTCAGGTCCTGCACAGAAAAGGTGTTAGTTCAATGCTTTGACTGTGACAAATACTTGTTTTAAAAAAAATCTTTTTTTAATTACTCTGATATTAACGCCCTCTTCAAGGTTACAAGAAAATGTCACATTATATTCTACTGTAAGTTCAAACAATGTGCAGTAACTTGCAAAAACATCCCCTCCTGTGGAATGTTTTCCTATGGTGTCACATTACAACTTCAAACTTAAATGTATTTAGTAGTGTTACAAAGAGTAGGGTTGCAAAACAGCATCTCAAGTTTTGGACATCTGAAAGAGCACTGGAGTCGATCTACTGAAAATAGGAAGAGAACGTCATAACTGCAAAATTTTGCCATAGATGGCCACCAGCCCAATATGTATTAATCAGAGAAGCAGCAAAGAGGCTAATGGTAACTGTGGAGGAGATGTGGAGAGATGCAGAATTAGGGAGAATTTGTTCACAGGGAAACATGGTGCCTCATTGTAGTTGGAAAATGAAAATAAATTCAGTTTGCTGCTATGGACATAGCCAACAGACGAGTCCAAAACTGAACAAGTTGCCCAGCAAAGAAAACATGATCTGGGATGGAAAAACAATAAAGCACATCATCCTGAGCCTCCCTCCCATAGTGAAACATAATTGTAGTGGCATTATGGTGTGGGGATGCTTGTCTTCAGTAGCGGCAGAGAAACTGGATTCAAATGCTGCCACACTTTGCAGAATTTTCACTTCACAATTTTATGTTCCTTTTGTGGATTTGTCATAAAGACGTCAATTAAAAAAACTTCATGGTTGTCACATAAAAAAAAATGTGTAGCACTGTGTACCATTATCTCCATATTGTACCTGTAACACAGCAGACTAAAGTGCTGCAGCTATATTACCTTGCACTGGCAGGTGAAGCAGGGGTCATCTGTTGCTAGCACCTCGTTGCCAATCAGTCTGCTTGTACAATTAGTGAGAGGCTCTAAGCACAAAAACAAAACAAAACAAAAAAAACAACGTGTCAGAGGCTCTGATCAACAGTGAAACAACAGTTTCTTTTACAAAATGTTAGTACTTACGTGCGCAGACGGGACAGCAGGAATCTGGTCCTGAAAATAAGATGTTGCTCTTGGGACAGTCTACTAGGCTGGGACACTGCTTCCTGTAACACTTCAGGTGTTGCTGTCCATCAGGCATCACCTAAGGAAGAAATAGATTGAATCACAACTAGATGGATGGATGGATATGACCATAACGTCAACATCCCAAAATAATTTCCTACCTCACACGTGCAGATCTGACAGGGATCACTGGCAGGATGGAAACTGTCCCCTGGACCGTACACTCTGCCCTCAAATATGCAGTCTTCTCCCAAACAAACAAGATAACATTACCCCAAAAAAAGATAAAACATGTGACAAGCAAAGAAATCAAGTGAATTTGCTCACCAGCACACACTGGGCAGCACTCCCCAGGCACCGTCATGAAGTTGACACATGGCGATACGCAATGTACTTCAGAGCAGGTGGTCACTCCATTCACACACATACAAGTCATACAGGGGGTGGAATCTGCAAACCAGCTGCTACCCTCCGCATGCTGCTCACCTCCATACATACAACCTGAAAAATAAAAACCTTTGTAGCACAATTTAAAAATGTAATTTTAAAAATATACCACCTTCTGAGGTCTGCCAGGAAATGTTCTTGTACTTTTATGAAACTTACAGATTTTTTTTTTTTTTTTTTTTTTTCAGGAAATAAGGTTTCTGTTTACCAGGCACTTTTATTTAGTTTCAGAAGGTAACCTGAGTTTTGGGAAAGTACCTGATAAGCTCCTAGAAGGCAACTTCTAATTTCAATTAAAGTCCCAAGTTCGGTCTGAGAAGGCACCTGATAAATTCTGAGAAAGTTAAACTTCCCCCAAAAAAGATAAACTCTATAAGAAAAGAGCCTCCAATGTCCTGAAAGTACCCTTCATGTTCCAGAAAGTGGCTGGTTAATTCTTGAAAAATAACTAGCAAGTTTTATAAAAGTTTCATGAAAGTACTTGATAAGTTTTAAGACACTGGGAAATACCTGGTAAGTTGTAGAAAGTACTTAAGAAGTTCCAGAAAGTAACCTCAAAGGTCCAGACAATACCAGCTAGATTATGACAAATGACTGGATGATTTCTAGAAACAACCCCAGGGAAGTAAGTGCTTGGTTAGGAAAAGAATCAAATTAGAACCAGGAAATGACCTGGTAAATTCTAGAAACGTAACCTCTAAGCTTTGCAAAAGCCTGGACTGTATTCTGAAATTTCACCAAAAACTCTTTCTGATTTACAATACCCATTATCTTTGTGATTTATACTGGTTTGTTTACCTCTACAGTGGGGACAGCAGGAACCTGGATCTGTCACCAGGTGAGGACAAGACAGCTTGGGGCACTCCAGAGGTGCACACTGAACTTCACCTTTCTGCAAGATTAAGACAGAAAAGTATTTAAAAGAAATGATATCGACTTACAAGGAAGATAAAGAATTAGAAGCCAAACTCAAAGTAGAAACCTTGCAGTTGCAGGTGGAGCAATGATTTGAACTCAGGGCCCATGTTTGTCCGTCAGTATACTTGTGTCCATTCAGCTCACACACTGAGATCACAAACATAAAGGAGACAAAAATCACTTCCTAACGAGCATTAAAATTTACTTATTAAATACTTAGGGAATTAACATAAACTTCTGGCTTTGAACTAAGCTTTTGCAAATAATCTGTATTATCATTCTGGCAAACACCATATGGAAAAAATATATCAGTTATATCAATATGGGCTTTCTACATTGTAGTCTTAATTTAGTAAAGCCAATCACACAATTAGGACACAATTGACTGACATCCTTTATGTAGCGTAAATCTGTTCTGACACATCTAGACAACCATCTCCTCCATATGGAATGCCTAAAATGCCAAAGACAGAACACATAAAAATGGCATTGCGGGTGGTGAGTCATTACATTTGAATATCCTCCTCCTAGAATTTCACACTTCCAGGCGATCAGTATCTATATTGTATACTCACGAAGGCAAGATTGAAAATTCACAGATAGACTCCTTGCACTTTGAGACTGAACAAAGCTAGTACAGTTTGAGATAGCTACCGAGTTTGCAACTGTTTTTGTTCAAGCAAATCTTTTAAAGTTCAGGCCCTCAGTGTTGGTCTGTCTAGTACATAAAAGTATATTAAAATTAACCAAAAGTATTTGATTGAAATGTAGGAACATTTAAAAAAAATCCAGACTTATGAAACCATAAACAACAGATCCTAACTTCTCAAGTTTTCTCGAGGAAATTCCAAGTCTCTCACCCGATGCCATAGATTTGGTGATTTATTTCCAGGTCGAAAAGCTATACAGAAATAACTCAGTGTGTTTTGTTTCTAAAGACATGTCCAAAATCACCTGTGCACTCCGGGCAGCACTGTCCTGGCTCGGTAACGGGCTGATCACATGGTGTCGGTGGACAGACGACAGGAACACAAGAAACTGTTCCTCTGACACAAGTGCAGCGCTCACAGGGACTGGACACGGATGCGAAGGTGTGACCTTGAGTGTGCACAACACCCTCATAGAAGCAGTCGTCACAAACAGGACAACAAGTATCAGAGGGCATGGGATGTAAGCAGTGAACTGGACAGGGTCTTCTCTGACAGGTCACCACTTCATTCTGATCAGAAGAAAGGGCGAAAGAGGAAGGTGACAACAAGAGGAACTTGTTCAATAAAACAGACGGTTTGATTGTTTTATGCAGAAAATGTCAGACTGACCAGACAGGTGCACGTCGAGCAGGGATCAGATGGTGATGTGAAGGTGGAGCCAGACTCGTGCTCTGCACCCTGATGGAAACACCTCCCTGTGCAGACAGGACAGCACCCCCCTGGAGGCATCACTGGGTCTCTGCAGGTAGTGCTTGGACAAGATGTCTGAGCACACACCACACCACCATTCTGCACAAATAAATAAAGAATAGTAAATATTCTTAATTATAATACATTCAAATTTTGAAATGGTGCCTGAAGTGGTACCGTTTCTTTGTTGTAAGGTAACTGAGAATCTAGCTTTATATACATCAACAAAACATTTTGAATTGCAGGAAATATGCCAGATGTTAAAGTAAAAAAAAACAAAAAACAACAACAACCCCAAAGCAATGTAAGCTTAAAAGACAATGCAAAACTAAGATCAGATCACCAACAGTGACTTGTAGGCAAGTCGTAAGTTGTTAGGATGGCAGACCCATCATCCAGCTATCCAACAGTGGGTCCATAACCCACTGAGGAGAGTTCAGGAGAAGCTCATCTTGTTCTCCCAGAAAACTCACAAGTGCCATCCTCTCAGTTTTTCAGAAAGCTGCTGACTGGAAAAGACCTTGTGGTAAAACCCCAATCCAAACGGCCAAACATCAAGAAGGAAGCTCTAAAAAACGTGGTTGAATAACATTGAAGACACTGAAGATGTGGCCTGAACTCTGGGGAAGCCGACTGGCACCACACACAGTAATGTGACGGGTTGGCTCAATCACAGCCGTTCTATTACATTCCCAATATAATCACAATCAGCTCATTAGTTAGATACATTCACTAATACTTCTTCATCCTGTAAAAAGTAAGAAGAAATGGATGATGGAGATGTATAGAGAATGACTCCTAAAGTAGTGATGTGAATGATGCATCATGCAAGCAATTTTAGTAGTTTATTAAATAAAGTGAAAATGGATGAAACATGGTCAAAATGATGCAATTGCTCTTTATGTGAATTCCATCAAAAGCCCAATTGAAAACGCACAGACAGGTGAAAGTATACGCCTGTGTTACCAGACAGAAGCAGCTCTGACAGTGGTCTTCAGGATGTGGGAATTGCTCTCCATTGTAGCAGCCCCGGCCATTGAAGTTACATCCATCACACACTCCACACGCACAACCATCCAGAGCCGGGTGTGCACATGGTGCAGAAGGGCATCTTCGGGCCGTGCACACCACCTCTCCTCTCTGCAAAAACAAAACGTAAAAACAGCCCAGAGTGTTTTGCATCAGTCGAACAGACGACATTCTCTCACGCACTGAGCACGTGCAGTCCTGGCACTCCTGTTCTCCCCCTGGGAAGACCTGGCCATCAGCATAGGTAACACCCTGGAAATGACAACCTCCATGCACACAAAGTGATGCTTCAGTCAGTCACTGAGTTGTGCTACAGAACCTGAGCTCTGAGTTTTTTATAAGATGGTTACCGTCACAGACGGGGCATCCACATGGGCTGGTGACAGGATGAGGACAGGGAGCTGCTGGACACGGTATCCTCGAACATCTCACTGAACCACTCTTTAGGTTGAATCCCCCCACCCCACAATGTATTAATAAGAAATAAAATACAACACAATTTTCTTTTAGCGAGGTTGGTACCTGGCATGCACATTCAGAGCAAGGGTTTCCTGGATCAGCAACGGACTGTCCATTGACGAGGACCACGCCGTTATAGAAGCATCCTGGCAAATAAAAGCATGCAGACTCGGTCACACTTATGACCAAGAGAACAGATGTAGAATTAAAAAATAGGGGAATTTGGATGAAAAAAAAAACACACTTTCACATTCTCCGCAGCACTGCCCAGGTGGTTTGTAAGGGTGGCTGCAATCTCCATAACAAGGTAACTTAGTGCAGGTGATGTCTCCTCCATAACAATAACACACACCACAGGGGTCTTGGCCATCAGCAAACTCGGTGCCATCAGGATATTCTTTACCGCGAAATGTGCATCCTGCAAGAAGAAAATTGAGACGTTGCTCCAAAAGCTGCTCCCTCTGCAGAGTGTCAGTGCCGTTAGAGGTTTTATTCTCTTACCGTCACAGGACCTGCAGCAGTCTGTCTCTACTGGGTGGTTGCAGTTGGACGGTGGACAGCGCTTTCTTTCACACTGCACAGAACCTTCGTGACAGACGCAGACAGCGCACGGATCCGAGGGATCCTCCCAAGTCTCTCCATTGGCTCGCTCTTGACCCTGGTGCAAGCAGCCTTGCCGGGAAGGATATCGCAGATAAACAAAGCTGGCATAAACAGAGGTTTGTTTCTATCTTGCAACCTCAGGAGATGGTGAATGTGTACCTTCGCACGTCCGGCAGCAGTCCCGTGTAATGGGCTGAGAGCATGGAGCGGAGGGGCAGGGCTTACGGTGACACCGAACTGTCCCGTTGTTGCAGGTGCATGTTCGGCAGCTGTCAGCCGGGTGGTAGAAACGTTCTGTGTGTCTAAAGGACCTTTGCTCAAAAAGGCAGTCTGATGGAGGATCTGAAGCAACATATATATAAAAACAAATAGCATAAACCTTCTCACTTCATGTACTTAATGTGAATCACAACATGCAAAGATGAGCCAAAAGAAAACGAATTATGATCAAATTAAAATGTATATTTGCTGTAAGGATGTCCATCAATTTGCACCTATTAAGCAAATTGATCAGTCAACATAGCAAACACACTTGGTGTGAATGGCATTGTGCAAATGTTTTAAACCACTCAAAATGTTTTTTTTTAATGCAATCACTCAGGAGCAACAGACTTTCTTGTTGCGTTTTGATCTGGTCTCAAGTATTCAGTCAGCTGTCTTCCACAATTTTAAGTTTGTAAAGACATTTGAGACCCCTTTAAGAAAAAAATAATCAAACCTTTAATTTGATAATTTCCCATTGAAAAGCAAAAATGCCATATTAAGAAATGTATATATTCTTATATATGTATGCATATATAGGCCAAAATCACACCTGAGGTTTTACCTTTTTTCTCTTTTATCTCAACACAGAAAGAATCTTAAAGTGGTTATTATCAAAAATGGCTTTTTTTTTAATTTATTTATTTTTTTTTTACAAAGGATTAAATAAATATCAGTGTATTCAACATTTTTGTCTGTCATTTCACATTATTGCATATAACTTAATTTCTGAACTCATTTGTTTTGGGTTGTTCAAGTAAATAGTGCCTTCAGAAATATGTTTGCCAACAAAAATTGTGAGGTGTTCAATATTTATTTTACCCAGGCATAAAGTTACTTCAGTTACATTTACTATACAGGAATAGTTTTCTCAATGGGAGGATTTGTTTCTCACTGAATAATAGACTCAAGTACTCAAATGCATGAGATGATGAAAAGTAAAATCATAACCATTCTTTCCCAGAGTTTCCCATCATTGTAGGTCCTGAAATGTTTCTCTGAATCTGCTAGTTTGTCCTTAAAATTAATGTCTGACGGTTAAAGTAGACAGGTGTTGTAATGTTGTGGCTGATGATAATAACAACACATTCGCAACTCTGGTTATTTCACATCCTTACCAGGACACTGTGGGCAGCAGTCTCCAGGGATCATATTAGGATTGGAGCATTGCAGTGGAGGACACCTCCTCATTAGACATTGGACATTTCCATTCTGAAGCACAAGACAGATAGTTCAGTTCTAAGATTGGCTCTAAGTGAGAATTGTGTGTGCGTGTGTGTGTGCGTGTGTGCGCGCGCTAATTTGTACTATGCAACTGCATGTCCTGCATTTGTCCGTTGGATGGGGAAAGTCTTGTCCATTGGGATACTCCTTCCCAGCGTAGCTGCAACCTAGAAAGTAGAAAGTAAGTGGATGAAATCTTATTTAATCTTTTTTTTTTTTTTTTAATTTACTTTGAGAAAAAGAATGTAACTTTTTTTTTTTTTTTCACCATTGCAGTTATTCTGGCAGCATGTTCCAGGCAGAGGGGCGTTACATCGAGCATGAGGGCAGCGTGTTTGATGGCAGTCAATCCTTCCGCTCACACAGGTACACTCCTCACACTCACTCACAGGGTTAGGAAAAGCCTCTCCGTTCACAAACACACGATTTTCAAAGGAGCAGTCTGGCAATTAACAACAAAGAAGGTAATTCCGATGACTCAGACGCAGCTGCAGGTCAAGTTTTTTTTTTTTTTTTTTTTAAAAACATTCACCACCATCTAAAATAAATACCTGGACATTTAGGACAGCACTCTCCAGGAGGAGTGTAGGAATTGGTGCAGTTTAGTGGAGGGCAGCCTTGTCGTTCACAGCGAACGCTCCCATGCTGAGGAGAAGACGGGAATTTGTCAGCAGGAGTAAAGGAAGAAATTGTTCTGTTCTGTGGTTAAGTACTAACCAAACAAGTGCATATGTGGCAGGGCTGGTCAGGGGTCGTAAATCTCTGTCCGTTGCTGTAAATTCGATGGTTGAAAGTGCAGCTGTCACAAAATTCACAACAGGAACCTGAGACAAGGAGATGTTTGAAGGTTTAAGATTCTCTATGAAACATTTGCACACATCCAAAGAAAACAGTCTCTGACACGCCAAGTCTCACCCGGGATCTTGCTGGGATGTAAACACTCAGCGGACGGGCACTGTGTGTTTGAACATAATGTCTCCCCGTTCACACAGGTGCAACTGGAACACGGACCCTCTGGTTGCCAATTGGAGCCGTCTTCATATTCTACCCCCTCCAGCACGCATGCTACAACACAGAGCAAGGTGCTCACTGATGAGTTGTAGCTCTGTTAGTGCGTGAGACACTGCGCGCTTGTGTGGAATTACCTTTGCAGACTGGACAGCAAAGATGAGGATCGATGGTGGGATTAGAGCACCGGACTGGAGGACATTTTTCTTCATAGCAAATTACGTTTCCGGTCTGGATCAAAAACACATAAATTCCACATATCCTTTGTTTTATATAGTTTTATACAGCATATTTGTTTGTGGCAGCTCTTCCATACATATACTTAAGACTTTGAATAAACCAGTTTGGTAATTGCTGCAACCCCCAACACGGTTGAGAATGTGTGGACTGCGTCTAAAAGCCAAGGCACTGCAAAGAAACCAACAGCTCTAAATGAACTACAGCATTTTGATAAGAAGATTGGTCAGGTGTCTAGCTGAAAGCATGTCGATGACTAAATGTAAACTTCTGTTGAGAATTATATAAATAGTATAAAGTTTACATAATACACAGAATATACAAAATGTGCATTTTATATTTTTAAGGAAATGCACATAAAGTCAGTTTAAAAAGTCTTTCATAAATTACGAATTTTGGCAAAAATTCCAAATTGTGTAATTTCCTCTGGTGCATGCTGCACAGACTTGCCTTACACCTGCACTGCAGGCAGGGTCCACTCCCAGGCGGGACAAACACTTTTCCATCAGCATACACTCTCCTGTCAAACTCACACTCTGCAGAAACAACCACAAATCCATGGTAGTTTTTATTTATTTATTTTTTCCTGAGGTTTAAACCAGATAAAGTGAGTGTTTACATACCTGCAGGAAAGACATAATATGACAGATTTTTTTTATTCTGACCTTTGCATATGGGACAGCACTCTCCCTTTCTCCTGACTGGATGACTGCAGTGTACTGTGGGACAAGAGGCCTCCATTCGTTCACAAGACACCTCACCTTCCTAAGAAACACATTAGAGATGGGATCAAATGTTGCACATGCTGCTGCACGCTGTCACATATCTGTTATCTAAAAATGCATGACAGATCAACTTACAGCATCTGGTTCACTTAAACTCTTTAGAAGATAAAATACTCTGCCAAATGTAAACAAAACCCAAATGTAACAATTTTTAAAGCAAATTCTTTTGACTAAATTCAAGAACAAAAGCGGAGCAGCTCATATTTCATTTGTTTCTGTATGAGCAGTAATCTTATCAAGAGTGTTTATATTAAAATATATTGAACATTTACTCACATATCTATACAAAGAATTTGGCTCGAAAACAATTTGAAAATCTGTTTACTACCATAACACAAAACTGCAAAGATAAATTATTTCACAAGAAAAAAAAAAATCTGTCTCTGACCTCTACCTCTGATCTTTTTGCAGATTGGAAGCAACAGTGTTGGAATATCATTGTTCTAGAGCATCAGCAATTTTTTTAAATCCAGTTTCATAAGCATCACATAACAAAGAGAAAACATATTTCCACTTACAGAACAGTGGCAATGTAGGCAGGGATCGGTCAGGGATGAGAACTTTTGACCATTCACGTAGACCTCTGATTCATATTCACACTGTTCACATCTACAGATCACACAGCAGTCATTTTTAGATATAAGAATTAAAAAAAAAAAAAGTGAGACGAATTGCTACAAACTTATTACCTGGACATTTGAAATCAATAGATGAGCTGACACAAATCAACTTTAAGTAATGTGCTTAAATTTATGAATGCTTGTTACCGAGGGCAACAGTCACCAGGAGGATGCACGGGGCTGCGACAAGTCAACGTAGGGCACTGAAGAGCTGAACACACTACATTTCCATTCTAGCAGAGAAAGGGAACATGTGCACCTTGTAGTCTTGCTCCTCATTTAATATTTTCATGTAAAGAAGAAAAACTGTTCATTAACACAGATACCGCATACCTCACATGTACATTCCTGACAGCGGTCTCCAGTAGGAATTACAGCTTTATTAGGGAACTCATGTCCATTCACACCACAGCCTACATGAAACACACACACAAATATAGACCATCCTTTCTATATTACAGTTACAGGTAAACAAACAAACAAACAAACAAAAAACTCACCTTGACAAACTGGACAGCAGCTATTAGGAGGAGGAGCAGAGGGGTGCTCACAAGGGGTGCTGCACTGCTCCCTCTCACAGTGAACATGACCTTCCTAATCCCAGAAGGAAACAGAATTACATAAAGATAAAGACTGGAAGTAAGCTAACGCCAAGCAGATAGTTACTTTTCAACCTCACCAAACAGGAGCACAGATCACAGGGATTCTCTGCTGACCTCCATCTGGCTCCGTGGTCATGTCTGACGCCAGAGTGGGTACAGCCTGCAAAGACACACTTAAGGTTATGGTTCTTCTGCGTCCAAGCATTAAGTTAGTTAAAAATAATATGCAAATCCTGAGATTAGCGCTGTGTTTCATAATAGAAAGATATTTTTAAATGCTAGATTATGAGAAACTATGTATTCAGTAAATGGCCTTTATTGTGTCGTGCTTTATCAAGTCTGAGGACTCCAAAGTACTTTACACAACAATCTGTCACTGACCCGCTTATACAAACATTCACACAATGAATTATGTACACAGCATAATTACACTATGTCAGTTTTATATTTATTTATTTTTTTACATTTCCACATCTTCTTACGTTAAACTACAAATTTGAATATATTTTCCTGGAATTTTATGAGATAAACTAAAATGCTACAGATGGTTTTGTGATGTCTATTTCTTTAGAGAATTGGAGAATGAGATGAAACCCATTGACTCTTAAACCCGTAAAGTATAACATATAATTCATGGAGCTAAAAGCTAATTGCTGTTACAGTATTTATTTTGTACCAAAGGTTTGCTTCAAAAATAAAAATCACATCATAATAGAAACTAAAGTGTCGAATTTGTGTTGATTTTTGTATCCATTTTAAGCACAGTCACCTCTGCACTGTTGGCAACAGTCTCCAGGCACCGTCTCCTGCACTGTGCAGTCTACTGAGGGGCACGGCAGCGGAGGGCACTCCCTGTTATCTCCCTGGTACCAACAAGACATTTATAACAGACTAAAGTAGGCCAGTATATCATATTTGTACGATGCATTGACCCAAAAACAGAACAGACTGTACAAATTTTTTTTTCTTTTTTTTTTTTTTTGTGAATGCCATGTGTGAAAGTCTTACCTTACATGTGCATGTCTGGCAGCCATCGAGAACCTCATAGGATACATTGTGAACTTGACTGTCTGTCTCGCATCCTAAAGATGACACACACTTTTAATGTTTGAGGGTCCAACTGAAAATTCCAGCTGTTCGATTATGCAAAGGTAAAGAGTATGACTGCACAACTGGGTAAAATAATATAGCCGCCTGGCACTTTGTCCTCATCTGCCTCCACAGATTTTGTTCTCCTTATGTTCAAGCATACCAGAGACAGGTTGTAAAGCTCTATTAGGACCATAAAGTTGCTAGAGGTGAAACGGGCCCAAGAAGACATTTCTAGAGGTTTCCTTATAAAAAGAGAAGTCCATCGCTCTAATAAGGGCGCTGAGAAAATCTTGTAAAAACAACAAAAAAATATTGCAGCACATCAAAGCCCTCATCAAATGTCATTTTCACTCATCTACGACATTTCAGCAGTTAATTACTTTAATGACAGCACTCCAGAGGACAGAAACAATGTGTTTGTTTATGTGAGAGCAAGAACCACAGAGTAAGGCATGGGCTGGTGGGACTGCCTACTGTGCCAGTAGCCAAAAGACATTTCCTCGGCAAAAACATGCGTGAGATCAAAGTATGTGTGCATGTGTGTATGTGTGTGCTGTCTATCATTTTGATGCCACTGGCTCCTCTAACCTCCAAGAGGAGGACATTTAGGAAAAAGATTAAGGGTGAGAGATAGAGATATACAGTCTGTTTAACTCCATAGAGCAGTGATAATCTCCCATCCAGATCCTAATCTCCACATAACCAGCAGAGCTAGAAAAAGACTTTTATTCTGAACAGCGAACATCATCAGGACTCCTGCTGAAATCAGATTTTACATGCCCCATCGGTAAATGTGTAGGGATCCAATGCTGGATCATCTAAATAAACTGTCCATTAACTTTTAAGGTTTAAGTTTTTCTAATCCATATCCTAAGAAGGAATATCAATTATGGAATATTCAAATAGTGTTTGAAGCACGTAAAGGATGCTTTAAGTTGTTCTTAATGTTAAAAGTTCAATTTAAATCAGCTAACACAATTTACTCAAGAATAATTTACACTGTGCTTGTACATTTTGATGACAATGCAGCAGTGTTTTATCTTCGCCGTGCAATCAGTCTCTCTCAAAATAATCTTTTTGTTACCATAAAGTAGTTAAATTTGACCTCTTATCAGTGTTTCCGCCTCTCACATTTTGTGTAGAATTTCACTGCGCTCACAAAAGCCCAGTTCAGGCACATTTTTACAACAAAGCAGCAGTTTATTATTCTGACAACTCGTCTGGGTCTAATAGTTAAACCATTTAATCGCTGAAGAACGTTGCTCTGTTGTTTTCAGATTCTCTCATTTTAGATTTAGTCATCTGAAGGTTTTTTTTTCAAACTCCTTATGTAAGATTCAGATTTAAGCATAACATGTTTCCAGTATGGATCTACAGTGGTGAGTAGCTCCGAGCAGTTCTGCTTCACCCCAGTTAAACCCAGATGAACACTGTTCTAACACTGTAAAATTGTTAACAGTAACCTTTATAACATACTGAAGTGGGCCAGTACATCATATATGTATGATGCATTGACCCATAACAATTTGTTTAGCCAGAGGATGACCTGATTCATATGATTTTAAACCAAATCAACTATCCAGACTGAAATACTGGCTTAAATACTGTCTGGGGTGGGTGCTAACCAGTACAATCAAGGCCATATACTTATATGTAGGTATATAAATCACCGAGTCATAAGAAATTGGATAACTTTGGGAGTTTTTTGTGTTTAAGTGTCCTGGGTTTGGGGGGGATAGGTGCAATGAAACTTGGTTTGGTGTTAAAAGGTCAATACAAAACATGCGTTTCAATTCTAACAGCGTTATAACTATTTTAAAGAGCCAATCCTCTGAAACTCAACAGCGTTTTTAATCTGGACCACTATAATAAAACTTCAATGTGCATCCTTGGCTGGAAATGATAAATAAGGTGATGAACAGATTTAAATTACCTCCATCTCTTTTGCTTGTTTGGCATGTGACCTTTCCAGACGAACACAAACACACAGTGTTGGGGTCAGCCTGCCAGCGCCGGCCCTCCTCCACTTCATGTCCCTCCCATACGCATCGCCGCCTCACGCACTCACATCCCTCCAGGTGGTTTACACGGGTTTGTAGATCTTGGTTCTGGTACAGACCAAGAAAAGAAAATTGTATTAGGTTTAATACTTTTGAAAAAGTAAAAATATTTTTGGCTCTATTGATCACCTGAGCTTTGACCATATCCAGCATACGGGCCATCTCTTCCAGCCTGTTCTCCAGTACCCCCAGCCTGTCCACTCTCTGCTCCGGAGAGTCAGATTTTACCCCACGAGGAGATCCTGGAGGCCCCAGAGCTGCAGCCCTCTGCTGCTGGTCTGCCTGGACGTCCCCGGGATAATGGTCGATTTCCTCCCACGGCCTGTTGTTCGTTTGATGTTTACTGGGTGAACCATCATGCTGGAACATTTGACTGGTGTCAGTTATGGAATTTGGACCATGTGTGTCTTTGTAATGAGGCAGAGGCAGGTCATCTTGAAGAGGAAATGGGCCATGTGTGGGAGAAAAGGAAAGCAAAGGATTACTTTTTTTTCTACTTTTTTTTTTAATGAACAGTATGACAACTCTGAACCCTAAACAAACATCCTGGAGACCACAAAATGAAGACCCACACAGGAATAACAAACAGACTGGCTGTGGAACTTTTTAGTTGAAATGCTGGTATGACAATACAAGTACAGCAAATTAACAGGCTGAAAAAGTGAGAGAGAAAAAAATATGCTATAAAAAAATATCAGGGGGATCCCACAGCAGCCAAAGGCAAACTACGTACCAAATCCTGTCAGGAAACAGATTTACATTCAGGCTTTTTTAAATGTTTCACCTGTAATGTTGTCACAGCTCCATGGACGTCTTACATATGCTTCCAGTGATAATTCAGCTGTCTTCAGATATCCCTGCATAGACACAGAAACCATTTTAAATGTTGTATTTTACAACCTCTTCCTGTGATTTTTTTTATTTTTATTTTTTTAAAGTTTTACGACATCTTTAATATTTATGCTTGCAGCATGTGTCTTCAATCACTCAGTATCAGAACTCCTGGAACACTGAAGACAGGCCAACAAAGTAAAATTAAAAATGTAAAAATAACATAGAATTAATTCAGTTATATTTTGTTATTTCCTTTAAACCAATAGGCATGGAAAATCATGTTGTGTCATGAGCCCAAACAATGTGTTTAACTGAAGAAGTGTGACGACAAGGAACTATTGTTGAAAGAAATCTGTGAGAGTTTCGCCACATCAGGTAGGAAATACAGCTAGTCCTATGTCTAGGACTAAGACGAGCTCCTAGTAATAGACATAGGACTAGGAGCATTGGTACCTGCATGTAAGGAGCGTGACATGCAGGACATTTCTAGAAGAAAACAGCCATGCAAAAACTCGAGATTTGTGAGGAGGTTCATCTAGCAAGACAATAACACTAAAAATAAAGCCAAAGCTAGAACAGCATTGTTTATATCAAAGTCCATCCATGTATGCAATGGTCTAGACAAAGTCCAGACCTAAATCCAAGTAATACTCTTCACTTTGTGTTGGTCTGTGAATGGATGTGATGGACAAAAATGTGACAAAATTTGAAGGGAATATATTACTGAAAGGTTCTCTGCTATATGTGAATGAAACTCACAATAAATTTGCTGTCTTTTTTCCCCGGTGTGCTCCCAAGAGCAATGACAACATCACGCGAAACGTCCAAGCGGATCCTGTTTTCGCTCTTTATTCCTATAACAACAGGTTCTTGGCAATCGGCGTAAAATACCAATCTATCCGGCTCCAGGCTCACGGCCAACTGCACCCATTCGCCGCCACGGACGGGATTTCTCTTTGGAAAATAAAATCTGGCGAGTGATACTCCAGCAGAGTGGTAGTCCAAATGCAGAGAGTTATTGATGGTGGAGGAGATGATTTGGAGTATAGGCGAGGTCGCTGAGGAGAGAGAAAAGAGGGTAGCACTGGATCCTGATGCCTGACGTCCAACCAAATGCACTCCGATGCTGCCCTGAAAGTTGGAGTGCAGGAAGCCAGAGTATTCCTGAGGGAGGATCAGGTAAGCTGCTCTGTGACGTATTTTATACATCAAGCCGTTTGGACTCTGCAGTCTGGAAACACCGCTTCTGTGCTGAGATAGGTTTAGTGCTGACAGAAGGTCAATTGCTACAAAGAGAGAAAGGAGAGAGGAAAAAAAATATTAATCTACACAGCATCAGGGCATGTGAATGAAGACCCAGTGGATTCTGGATGAGGATGTCAATGAGTATTATGACAGTCTCATGTCTGCTTCATAGACATCTATCAGTCTGATCTGTACGCTTGGAGGACCATAAACACCATGTAAGAAAACATTTCCACTGTCAAAAGCTGTTCCTATTTAATAAGCAGGAACAGTTGGGTTGGAAGCAGATGAACATGTCTTGCACTTTACAAAGCTCTGACAGTTGTCTTGTCAGCAGTCTATCCCTTGAGGGAAATAAATATATAATTTGGTGTTGAAATATTTATTTAAAATGGTCTCAGTTAAAAGGCCATTTAAATTTATGATAGACTAAATTCTAATTGGTAAAATTTAAAGAAATACCTACATGCATGCATCTATCTGTTTGCAATCAATCTATGAAGATAAGTTTCACTGTTTGAATTGAATTATTGAAACAAATTAAGCCAAAAAGATAGAAATGTGAACCTGTGCACTGACAGCAGTCTGTCACATACAGCAGTGGACATAATGATATATCTCAATAGTGCGTGTCTTATTATAAAATATTACTGACTCAGTAGGAAATGTTGACCTTTACATCTATATTGCAAGTAATGACTTGGATGTAACGCCTGATGCATTTTACAAAATATATCTATGATTTATTTCAATATAAATTACAATGATCCGTTCTTTGGATGAATTTGCCTTGCACTGTCAATTAAATCAAGCGTTATAAAGATAAAATACTTCTTATGTGATTGCAAAGGTTTTACTTATTTCCTCAGCGCGTGCTTTAAATTGCGTTAAATGTTAAACTTTCACACGTACACTGACTTAGATATTAAAAATTCCTCTATTTGATTGCGACTCATGCAGAATCTCACCATCTTCCCGGTTCGGGGCAGAGTGTCCCCGCAAAGACATCACAAACGTCCACAGCAAATGCAAGTTGAGCAGCAGCAGCAGCAGCACCGTCCTCAGTTTGCTGCTCTCCATTCTTCAGGACCGAGAACATGGATCAAAACCCGACCAGTTCATATGAAGAGTCTGGCGCTCATTGTCCTTTTAGCCCGATCGGATGCCACAAAGTGCAAGCTGGCACTTCTCAGCGCTCCTCCGCGGCGGTCAGAGCTCTCCAGAGAGCGCGCGGAGGGAAACATAAAACATCTGGATACAGGCAGGGCGTCACTTTTCTGCAGTCTCACTCTGAATCCCCCTCGGGGCCTTTGTTTCACCATTTGCAGTAAATTGAAGCACAATAACAACTTTTTGTGCATGTGTTCTTATAAAACGAAGGAATGGGGGTGTCAAAATGTAGACGTTTAGGTAAAAAATGTTCAGGTGCTTAATCTGTGGGAGGTCACTAAGTTATTTTCTCTGTGCTCAAACAGGGATGTCTCTGAGTACATTTTTTGTTCCCTAGTTTTTTTTTCTTGTTTTCGCCTATTTTTTTTTTTTTTTTTTTTTTTTTTTGCAGGAGGGGAAAATAACTTGAGTCTGTACCATTCAGTGGTGTTGATTTCCTATAAGACCCCAGTTCTGGAAATCAGCTAAAACCTGGTCTGGAGACTGGAGGGGAGTCATGCTGAAGAAGAATATGTTGAGTGAATGTGTGCACAGGCAGAGACAAGACAGAGGGCGGAGATAAACACAGCCTGGTCTCACTGCTTTTGGAAGCAGTCCCTGAATGCATCCCACTGTGCACCAAACCTCTTCGGTCTCCACAACAATTCTCCCAGATCTTCTTGATGATTAGGAGCCCTCCAGCAGCAAATGTTACACTTTACTGGTAGAAATGTGGCCATATATCTTGATTAAGTGTTGTGTAAGGGATAGCACTTCAAAAACAGCCAGGTGTTTCCTCTTGGATTCCCAAGAGCAGAGGTTCTGTCATCGCTCTGATGTCAGATTGTTTTCTCACAACATCCACTGCAGGAGATCTATACAATATGGTTGGACCCGATCTAAGATCTTCCCACTCTCTTTCCACATACCAAACAAAACCTCATCTGTGACTCATGCCTCTTGGTCTGTAATAACACAATTCACCCCCTTCCCCACATGGGCTCCAGAGGTTGCATGTTTTCCAACATAGATCCTTTGAAGTGCTTAAAGCTTTTAGCCTATGGGGGCTGATTGAGAATTTAGATAAAAAGGTAGACTAGAGATAATGCTGGAACCTACCGTAGAATCACTGAGAAACTAAGAAAAAAATATTTTCAGTATTTTGCAAAAACATTCATTCCCCTTGAATTTGTTCATGTTTTATCATGATACGACCGCAGCCTTCAAATTCCTGAAATTGATCAACATAAAGAAGTGCAGAGTTGTGATTCTTGAAATTAGAAATCTGAAAAGTGTGGTGTGTGTGATGGAGTCCTTACTTTATAGTCATCTTTTAGTGCAACTACAGCTTCAAGTCCCACTGGATATATCTGCTCCCCTTGTGCATATTTAGAAATTGTATGTTTTGATGGTTCTTATTTACAGAATATCTCAAGGTTAGAAAAACAGGAAATTCAAAATGTTGCCACAGACTCTAAGCTGCATTTAGGGTTGGACTTTGATTCTTATTTGATCTAAATCCCTCCATTTCGGCTCTAGTTGTATATTGATGCTGATAGTTATACTGGAAGAAGTGATGATTTTTATTTTATTTATTTATAACTTTATTCATGTCCTATGAGGTGTGTTCATTGATCTTCCTTATCTTGTTTTTTTCACTGATGTTCTCCAGCAGTTTTCTGAAGCCTTCCCAGAACAACTGGATTCGTAAATAAATATGACAAGAATGTATTTTTATAATACATACATGTATCCAAATGCCCATGTCTCTATTACTCACACTTTAATGGCAGTTTGTGAAATTAATTCATTTATCACAATAAATATATTAATGTTTGAAGCTTAATGTGACTAAATGTGAATAAGTTCAAGGGGTCAAGCATCTCTCTCATCCTTCAGCCACATCTCTGCTGACATCCAGTGGTCAAGTCTGGTCACAGTAGATCGATATGCATTTCTTTTTACTCGTATGATGCAGTCACCAAAAGTGATGGATAATTAAAAAAGGACCAATCTGGGAAATCCATGTCTGGAAAAAAAGACATACACAGTCAATTCAACCATTTTCCCTCCTATAACTAGAAATCTTCAGACACTTCAGTTTTCCCCTCTCACAAGTCTCCACTAACCAAAATATTTCCATGGAGCCAGATGACAGCCATTTATCACAGGGTTCTTTAAAGATATGCGCAGACATGTGTTTTGTGTCTTTGTGTTTGCATGCCTGTGCATGCTGTGACAAGAGTGTAAAGGGATGTAGGTTAATCTTCACAAGATAAACAGCCGCCATTTGATAGCTAATCCCTTGTCAGGCTCCATTAGTTTGTCACATGCTGCTAATTGAATAAATCCAGCAGGCAAAGGCTATGCGAAGTACAAAGATGTTTGTTATTGTGAACAGCACCTTGAAATAGGCATTAATTGTAAATAAAAAGAAACGATGCTTTGTTGTGGAGCGAGATGTAAAGAGTTTCTTGGCTTTAAGAGGTCAAGTGATAGGCAAATCCCCTACATTCACCCCTGGCCTGATCTTTGAACCTGCAGTCAGGTTCTTGCCACCTCTAATCTGATTGGAGTCTTCACCAGATAAAGCCCCACCTTCAGTTTTCAGCCTCTGAGCTGACGTTTATCCCAGGTCACACAGCATAAGCTGTCGTCTGCTCTTTAATGTGTAGGGAGCCTAGTGGGGGGGACTTAGCTTGTGTGATTGTGACATGCAGTTTAATCTTCCACTGGCCATTGTTTATTCCTGAAAGCATCTTGGTACCTTTGCTCCCTGTCTATACTGACTTTTGAGCATTTCAGGGATCAAAGATGTTGGGTCCGTCACAAGTCAGAAGAAGGTGGAGGCTGACAGGGAAGCCGCAAGGGATTTGACAAGAACAGGTCAGTCAGCTCAAGTGTTTTAACAGTGTAGACGGTAGCGCATCAGATGCAGATAAGTTGGGCCAGTAGTGGCAGGCAACTGGACGTTTATCTCACTCCTGCTGCGGAGGTGTTTTATAGACGATCTGAATGTGATTACAGTTTTACTCCATCAAGCTGGATAAAAAAAGAATACAGATAAGTACGCAACATAAATTCCTGATAAAGTCAATGAAACTGGGCAGAGCATTAAGACATGAAGTGTGAGAAATAAATACCAAGAAATTGTTTGTTTGTTTTTTTAGAAATCATCAACAGATATTGTGCCTAGTCAGTATATATAAATTAAAAGTTCTGAGCAAAAGGGAATCAGCAAGAGTTGTGAAGTCAGAGCAAAATAGAAACAACAGAAACCCACTTAGAGAGGATTTGAGATAATTACATAACAGAGAAGTCTGTGTTTTTTTTCTTTTGGACTCCTAATCTGAAGATGATTCTTAAAACACATCCATGAGTGTATTTAGTAAAGTTTGTTGACAAAAGATGGACACATGCCATTGCTTAGTTAATTGTGTTTGCAGTCTCTGCTCTCTTTACACAACGAGAAGAAGCTCCTGAGGAATGGCCCTGGCGGAGGCGACTCTTTCAAGTCTGCTGGTCCTGCTTAGTCTGCACACAGTTGCAGGTATGGCCACTTTGCAGTCAAGATTTCTGAGAGCATCTCATGACGACGCATCTCCTAATTCACTGCTTTTGTGTCTGTTTTGTTAGGTATGTCTGGCTGGTCTGAATGCTCAGATGGCCAGGATGTGTTAGCAAAAATCAAAGAAAACAGCCTCATGGGAGACACTGTCGCCGAGTTTGTGGCAAACATGGACCTGAAAGGGGTTCGGTGGAGTCTGTCTGGGAGGGATGCTGACTGGTTCTACTTAGACGGAAGAAACATCCGGCTGAACACGTCAGCTGAAAAAGTTCTTGACCAAGAGGTAATTAGATGTGTTTCCATTAACAGTATTCAAGCAGTTTTGCGACTACCTTAACAGAAAATACAATTAAATTGTGATATTTGTTATTTTTGCAATCTTAATCATGATATTTATAATAGATTGGCATCATAATGAAGGAGTTGTATGGAATTTTGGAGTAAACTTACAAAGAAAAATTCCTTCAACCTTGTCCTCAGGCCTCACGTTTTATCTTGTCAAATTGCTCCCAGACAAGCTGCCTTGAAGTGGTCCCAGTTGAAGGTCAACCAGATTAGCTGTTTCTCCCTCTGGCTTTCACTCTCTTTACACCTGACAATTTATCTCAAAAATGCATGATAAAATAAAAGTTATAGGTTCCCTGAACAGTTTCTGTCTCTTAATCTTTTATGGAGAAAAGTTCTGTTGTCATAATGTCACTGTAGTTTTCAACTTTTGACGCCTGTCTGTCTTCAGGGTGCATTGGTGTAAATATATTACTTTTGATCTTTGTTCTGACCTTCTCCTGACAGTTACCTTTGTAAAATAAGATTCTTTTCATCCCTTTTAACCTTTTACCAGCTATGGCTTTAGCTGAAGGTGACAAATGAGCCAATCTTAACTGATATTTATTTATTTTAGGTTATTATTCTTTGTAGCTAATAACGTGTGTAAACTTAAGAACAGTGAATGCTGAAATTGAATCAAAAGGTGTTATTTCAGGGTTCCACACATTTTTCTATTTTTACATGTTCTTTTTTTATTTTGTAGAAATTAAGCACGGCTTATTTTGTTGGTCCTTTAATGTGTTTGTGTCTGATTCGATCCTCTGATTGTTTTCAGTTGACATAAGGTTAAAGTTAATAGTTACGTTTCATTTTCCACAAGGATTTAAACTCCTTGTCAATGTTGAAAGTGTCACAGGCATTGAAATATATTTCAACTTCCACATTTGTCCTTTCTCTTCCAGACTCTTGGTCCAGTCTTAATGGCGGAGCTATCATGTTATGAGGAAGACATGTTTCAGGTTCATTTTAAAACATTTTTCTATTTTGTGATTCTCCTTATGATAATGCAAATTAAAACTTGAATGTGTTTTGGTTTTCTTGTAGAAAGTTTACAGAGTCATGGTGGAGATTCTTAATGAGAATGACAATTTACCCATGTTTTCAGAAAAAAGTGTACAGTCACTTAGGTTGAACGAGGTATGAGCACAAATTTAACCTTGAGATTTAAATCGATCTCTCAGGTGAAGGGTGTTTATCTGCTTATCTGTCTCTGTTTTATCGAGCTCACTCCAGTAAATGCTGTGGCTTTTACTGTCCAAGCCTTGGACGCTGATGATGATAAGATACTTTACTCAATTGACCAAACAAGCGTAAGTTTGACATTCGAACCACTAAAATAAATAAATACAAGAGAAACCAGTCGTTGACTGTAGATTATGTTTCTGTGTTACAGCCTGACGCCGAGTACTTCAAGATTGATCGGCCAAACAGTGGTGAGGTGATCCTTTCCAAACCGTTGGATTACGAGACTAAAACTCAGCTCACTGTCACCATCTACGCTTCTGTTCGTAACATTACTACTACTATTTTTCTTTCTTAATGAATGGCTTTAGTTGATTCAAAGCAGTATAGGCTTCTTATCCCACTCAAACGATGATGGAGTTTGACTTACACATGCTCTGACAGCCATGGTCAACACAAAGATCAAACTCATTTGGGTCTTTTAATTGTACATTTGAGACATTCTGTTCTTCACGTTGACCAATTATACAAAAACAACCTTTATGATTGTTTTAAGAGAACTATGGGCTAAGCAGCAGCAGTAGCAGTGGCATAAAAACAAACCATCACCATTATTACAGTACCACCACTAAGCTTGACAGTTAACATTTCCACAGTTTGACTCCTCCCAAAATACTTCATGTCATTTATGGAAAAATATCTAAATCACTCGTTGCCAGTGCAAAATAGCTTATTCTGACTTTGACCCTCATTTGATGTCTTTCATTGGATTGGGTATTTGAAGTAAAAAGACAAAAGACTTAATTCAGCTGTTTAATCATTTAACAAACAATGGAGCCAGAAGTTGCCAGGAACAACTGCACACAACCTGAACACACAACCACCAGATTGTTTACACGTTGTACAGCCAGTGTGGTTCTGTTGGTCTCCCTCGCATGAGCACCACATCAAAATGAAACCCACAAGTATGTGGAGTTGAGGTCAGGACTGCCGGCAGGCCAGTCCATCCTCTCCACCTCCTAATTTCTGGAGGTAGTCTCTGACAAATCCCCCCCTGTGTTAGCGAGCAGCAACATCTTAGCAGTTCTGTCTCTAAGAGTGGGTTTGACACTAGTTGCAGAATTTCATCTCGATAGCTCTGCACTGAAATTACTCCTTGTGCTGAAATACCACCACACACCATCGCACCTACATGCTTAACTATACAACTAAACCCAGAGAACCATTTTCTTTACAGATGTGATGCGATTCAAGGGCAAATGAACAAGTTTTCTGAATAGTGTAAGTTTTATTGCCAAGAAGAATTTCTACAGCAAAGAAAAACTGAGCAAACACAAACATCTCTACTTTTTTTTTTTAGCTTGTCATATTTGAGTCTGCATATTTTTCCTTATCCATATCCTGGATAAGTTATAGAAAATTCAGAATAAATTCAAATTTGTACAGCCAGATTTGTGCTTAACTAAGATATTAGTTCACCTCGAAACAGTTTCAAAATACCATTAAAAGCCACAAAAGAATATGACATTCCTGCCAATAATATGTATATGTAAACTAGGTTTGACCATATGTTTTCTTTGAACAATGTATCTCACTAGTTTGTCGTTGTGGCAGGAAATGAACACTGCTGAGCACTACAACACCAGCACCAACGTCACCATCATGGTTCAGGATGGAGATGACCAGTACCCACGGTTTGTGCCCTGTGTGTTGCTGTTCCAAGATGAGACCAGTCGAATCTGCACCAGCCCCACGTACATGGTCAATGTCACAGAGGGAGAAGAGGTCAGCTTCTCTTTACCCTTCTTGAAATGCACTTTTACCTTAGTTAATGTTACATATTCAAACATCTGATAACCGAGTGATAGACTTCAGATATATCTGATTCACAGTGCCACAAATGTATATCACGTTACAGGATATTGTGCTGGAATTTTCTCCGGGTCCCATTCATGCGGTGGATGGAGATAGAGGCATCAATTCCTCCATCAGCTATGCCATTCTCTCAGGTACAGCACATGATAAAATAGGTTTAAGTCTGAGGTGTGCAGATGTCACATAAGCGATTCTGTAATTCTGTCAGAAGATGAAGGTGGGCATTTCAGTATCAACAGAGAGACCGGTGAGTTGAGACTGATGAAGGGTTTAAAGGACAGACTCCTAACTCCTGTTGTGCATCTTCAAGTCATGGTAAGATTTGTTTCCCCCTGGAAATTGACAATTTGTTAAAGATTCGCCAAGCCCCGCATCGCTCTTCCACGGTTTTCAACATTGTGTGCAGGCGTACCAGGACGACGATCCCAGGAAGTACTCTGTTGCAACAGTGCTGGTCAGGCTTCTGGCAGTGAACCAGTTTCATCCAGAGTTTGAGCTGCCCGAATACTGCGGCTTCGTCACTGCTGGAAAGAGTGCAGCCTCTCTGGTCAACACGTACGGAAGCAGAGCTCTGATTTTAAATGTCCAGGACCAAGACTTTGATGATGTGAGCTCTAAAGCATGCCCTCAATGCTTTGTAAATGCACTCATATCCCTTAAACATTTTCACATTAAAAATACAAAATGTTTTTATTATATTTTCTGATAGACCAATATGGTTCTAAATTTATTTATTACCAACATGCAAACATGTTGGTAATAACATGTTTGCATGTTATTACCATGCAAACCATATGAAGATTTTTGGCAAGAGGTTATCATGGAAAATGTACGCTTGAATCTTCACAAGTCCACATTACTTTATGTTGGTTTATCACAAAATATTCCAATTAAATTGATCACAGGTTTGGTTGTTACAGGACAAAATGCGTCCTGGAGTTTTACTACTTTTGCAAAGCACCATACAACTTGTGCAAAAATTCTTGATGAAATTGTCTTTTTGTTTCTTTGACAATTGAGATTTTTTTTTTTTTTTTTTTTTTTTTTTTACAAAAAAACACTCATAGGGTTTCAATCCAATGATCTACTTTAGCCTTGGCGCTACATCCAACCACACTGATATTTACCAAGTCACACAGAGCGGACTCCTGATCGCAAAGACCAGTCATCTCAAGCCGAAGCAGAAGCACGTTCTGGAGGTGAGCCTTGCTTAACTTTGATGTCGCAAACTCTTAAATAAGCTTAGATACCATTTTTATTTCACAACCAAATAACAGTTTCCTGTGTTTTGCACAGCTCAACGTAAATCTCTCAATCGGGATTTCACAAATGTATCGACAACATTGATGTTTTACAAATTTTAAACACATTTCCAGGTTATGGCTGTTGACCAGGAATCCGGTGACTCTGCTTATTCTACTGTAGTAGTGGAAGTGTTACCTGAAGGACAACTGAGTAAGCTCCCACGCTGACGCAGCAGTAGCAACTTTTCTGATGAGTCTGCAGGCCACAAACAAACTACAAAAAGTTTCTCTATGTGCCCTGCAGTCCCTCACAGTCCTCTGGTAAATGAACGCCTGACAGGCTGCACTGTGGGCAAAGCACTTTTCCTGAGCATGGCGTTCATGGGTGCAATCGGATGTATCCTGTCTGTGTTGATGTGGTTGAAGAGGAAACGCAAAGGAATGAGAGACCCGCTGGAGAGAGGCTGTGTAGCCCAGGGCAAGCACCCCAATGTGGTGAGATGCTTTTATTTTCCCGTTGCCTGAGTGATGAGTAACAGAATGGCTGCGGAAGAAAGGGATGCCAACCTGGCACATGTTATCATTCATTAAATACTATAGCTAAGGTGCTAGAAAGCATTCCTTGGCATCAGAATCACAGCTACATGCACTCACAGTGTGAGGCCATAAACTGAATCATCCATCTCTCATCTGAAGCAGCACCAGCATCTGGAAAGGTTGCTTGCAGGAGGATAGAAATGGTCTGTTGGGTCAAAGTGACTAAAAGCTTACACAACTCAATTTGCATTGAGTCTTCTAAGCCGTCAACTATAATGGACAAAATCTTGAAAAGACAAAAGCAAAAGCTTGAAAAGACAAAGTGAAAACTATGAAAGGCCTTCATGAGGCCAGTGGAACTGATTCTGGTAATTGGACCATGATATTCAGAGTTAAAGACTTTAGTCACTTTATTGCTAATCCAAAACTTTCTACAGAATAATACAGTCAACTGAATTTGAGCTCTCCAGTCCAGTGAAGTTGACAACTATATCAGTGACATATTATTGTTAAATTCAATTGAAATATACGTATGTTCTGAAAATTTGTTGTACTACGCTCCCACAGAGCTTACGCTGGTTCCAGTTGGTAAGTTTTTAATTAAAACTAGTCCTAACTCTTTTCCTTTCTTTCCTTCCTTTTCCCCTTTCTTTTCATTCCTTTCACAATCCGTAAATAATACCTATATGTGTCATAATTCATTGCAACACATCCATTCCTTAGTTTACACAATTTTGAGCTTTCCTATTTCTATTTTTGTACATATACACTTACTACAAATCCATTTTTTGTCTTTTCAGTCAGGTATTTTCATAAATTATGGCAATAAATACAAATGAAGAATGCTGAAGTATTTGATAACATTATTTTTCTGAAGCTCAAAAAGTTAACCCCTTTTTCATTTGTTTTTATTCAGGTCCACATTGAGCCTTTACATTCTTATGACACATAAGAGATTATGATCCCAAAATAGCCATCCCTCACTGGTAGATGTTAGTTATTGAACTCAGAAAATCATATTTCATATCAGCAGATGATTTTAGCAAAACTTTATGTCATTGATTGTCATAGCATGCATGAATCGCTCCACTGGCAGGAATAAATTAAACTGCTTAATGTAAACTCAAGCGGCTGGCTCTCCCCCTGTCGGTTCCTCCTCAGGTGAATCATCGTACTGGTATGCCACATATGGAGGAGGTATCCTTCCAAAATGAGGAATGTGGTACCTGCAATCTTTCCTTTAGCTTCCCAGACAAACCAGACAGTGATACCACAAAGGACATTCCTATCTGCACAGGGCCCACTTCACCAACAGCAGCTGGTGTTACTGAGGCCCCTGCCCCACTTCCCACTGAAAGCTTGCAAAGTCCTGTGATCCTAAATAACAACGCTTCTACGGCAACCAAAATTTCCTGTGGCTCACCCGACTGTCCCCCTCCCAAGGAGGATATGAGCCCAACACATGTGATAGATGCTGGCAGGCCGCCAAAGGCAAACGCTGACCTACCGTGTGACGTGACCTCAGGGCCTTCAGAAGAACAGTCTAACACTAATTTAGACCCAGCAACAAAGGAAGACACCAACCCTTCTCCTTTAAATGAGCAGGATGTGGAAACAAGCGCCTCAAACAACCTTGCTGAGTCAGCACCCTGCCCCTCCTCCCCATCCAGCAATGAAACGACTTCAGCAAAAATGGACGACACACTTCCAAAAACTAATGAGCAGACCCTCTCGCATTCGCCGCCACTGTCACCACCACTCCCCAAGGAGACAGGTACGCCTCCTCCCACCCCGGAGCATGGCCCTTTAAAAGCCACTTTGGTGCACATAGACACATCCCCAACTGACACCCCTCCAGATTCACCAGCGGGAGCAGGACAGACTCTAAATGTTGAGGCAGACCAACCCTCCACCTCCCTGGACCACATATATCCAACAGAAGACGTCGAAAGCCCGTCTCCGGACCGGAGGCCCTCGACAAACTCAGGAAATACCTTCAACAGTCGTGGAGAGGAGGATGAGGATGAGGACGGTTTTCTAGGTGATGATGATGTGGACAAAAACAGCGAAGGTGAGAAGCTGCTGGGCGTCTGTTCTTATTGTAGGCCCTTTATGTTTAGAGTTAGAAGTCACTTGTTGATTTTATTACAGATGCCGAGAGTGACCGAACAGAGTTCAGAAGATGGAGCAGGTGAAATGAATATGGACCGCTGAGCTGAGCATCAAGAAACACCGGACAGGTTCTGCTGAGGAATGGATTACAACACAGTCAGTGCAAGAAGAAAAAACACCCAGCAATATACAATCAAGTGGAGAAAATGCACAATGCTTACTCTACATATTTCAGCTTGTTTAGATAACATTAACTAATGAAAACCTAATGCAGTTGACAGGAGGTGTTTAAAGAATTTTTATTTGTTTTTGTGGCCGATTTTTTTTAAAGCTTCACCAAATATCCATACTTGCCAGTCAATGACTACTGACCCGTTTCCATGCTGGTTGATTTCCAAACTTTGCGTTTATGAAGTCAGGAAAATCTCTACATTTAAAGCCACATGGGAAAGTAAAGCCAAATTTATTCTGCGTTGTTCAAAGCTCTAAACTAAGCATACATGTAAATGTAATATTTGTTTTTCAACTTTATTATTTACCTCAAGGTTTGTTTTATTTTAATGTAATCATAAGATTTCTTTTCTGAGCAAAAAATATGTTAAAATGAAACATATAAAATACATATTTTATATGTTTCATTTTATTATTTGCATAAATTAAAACAATTTGTCCTCTTTAATATAATCTGCAAACTATGGTTACCATTTCATCGCGGCTGTAAAATAATTTGTATGAAACATTAAATTTCAGGGCAATAATAAAGGCTTTCAGTCTAAGGAAGTGTTTACTTTACACCGACGAAAGGAAGTTTGTGACATTTGTAGGTTTTAATCAACACATCAATGGTTGCACTTTAACCTGCTTAAAGAGATGTATAATTACACATGAATAGTAGTTAACAACCACAGATGTGTATCTTGAGTGTGCTTGGATGGATGGATCCAACCCATTACCTAAAGCTGAAAAGTTCCCACTATAAGACAAAACTGTGCGAGCTTTAGAGCTGCAACATGAAGAAAATTATCTGAACTTGTGACTCTTTAAACTTAGGAAAGTTCACTAATTGTTTTGTCATTCACACAAATTAAATGAAAAGTTTCTGCTCTTTGTCACTCAAAAAGCAATACGACGACGAATAGAAAATTTAACTCAAGATTGTTTGAGTTAAATGCGGATGATCTGAAGCCGGACATTGTTTCTATGTTGTTAAACATAAAAAAGCATTTTCTTAACAGAAATTCTGAAGTTACCTTTAGGTTTTTAGATGACAGAAATATAGAAGTGTCCGAAAGTGGAAAACCCAAACGCAAATACTATACCTTATGCAACCGAGTAATTAAGCAGGATAAAAGAAATAAACAGAAGTCAACCAATTTTATGTTTTTTTATTGAGACTTTGTTCTCAGTCAAAAAACTTTAACCTGATTGTTAGAGTGCTCAGATTGCAGGCCATTGACTTATTTTCAGTAAATTCACAAGTCAATTGCCTGTCGCTGCAGTGAGCAGTGTAAAAAATAGAACAAATTTTCAAACATCACAGAAACGATGCAAACAAAGAAGTTATTACCAGTGGTTATAGATGTTGATAGTGATGATATAAGCATAACAAAAGTGAGAAAGGAAAACTTTGAGGGAAGAGTACTTTTCCCTTAACTGTTCAAAGATTTTTTTTTGTTTTACTTGGCACACAAGTGAGTTAGTAATTCAGCTAAATCAAATAAAACTACCATAAAAACGTTCAGCAAAATCAGTCATCAAAAATACAAGTAACATATGTACACACACTCACATGCGCACACAACTGAAATGGCTATGAACAAAAAAACAACAAAAAAAAAAACAAGACGGGAAGCAGCTTTTGATGATTTAACCAACAGTCTATATAAAGCCAGTTTCAGATTGGATCAGCCAGGAGTACATCCTATTTTCTTTTAGGTTCTGAGGTAAAACAACAAAGGTGATCCGATCCAGAACCAACTGTCCCTCAAATTCAGCTTGAATCCTTCATCTATTACAAAAGTATAGAGTTTGTCAATGTGAACCAGAAAGTAAAAAATTACAATCACTAAAATGTTGTATTGCACTAAGGCCAATGGGTCGGTGCAGCAACTGGAATTTCATGTGTAGTTCTGGTTCTAAGCAGCCGCATTACAGATAACCACGTTTTCAAATAATGTGAAGCGATGAAGGACATCTGAACGGGAAATTAGTATATCAGTTTAGGCCAAGCAATAGGCCCAGTGCATTCGAAAAAATAAACTCCTCTGCAGACTGAAAACTTAAACTTTGGTGGTTTGTAAAAAAAAAAAAAAAAGGATAAACGGGTTGTAGAAAACTGCAAGCCCAGCAGCGAAGATCTATCACTCGCCAAGTCTCTACAAAAAAAACAAAATAAAACAGCATAATCAAGCAAATCGAGGAAGCGCAATGCACTGACCAAACTTATATATGTAGAATGTTAGTGTGTGCACGATGAGACACATTCAGAAAATTAAATAAATTATTGTCCGTGGCGTAGGATTAGGTGAGCTCATCCTGCTTCAACGCTGGGTGGAAGGAGTCATCGGTGTGGCGAAAACACAAGATGAGCACACAGTCTGTGGAGGCAGCTGGGTGTTAGAACTCGTCGTGTCGAGTCAGAGCCTCCCCGAAGTCGGTCGCCTGGCTGCCAACGAACAGATCGTACTTATCGACAATCTCTTCCTTTGTCAGACGGCCATCCTGTGGAAGAGCAACAGTCATACAGTTAGTTTTTTCTTTTGTATTTTATCACATAAGTACGTTTAGCTACAACAGAATGCCTTTTTAGAGATTGTTAAAATCATAAATAAAATTTCATTTTTTAATATACAAGCTAGATCATTCTAACAGTTCTACTCGTCTTTTTCTGAGCCATTCCTATACTGTTTTCCGTACTTTGTCTCCGTCCGACTCGTATACGAGATGCTTGGCCTCGGCCTCAGCATGGTCGTAGTCACTGGGTAGGATCCAGTCTCTGGTCTCCTCCTTGTCCATCTTTCCGTCCTTGTTTTTGTCTCTGAATTCAGTGAACTGTTCCCTCTCGGTCTTCACCCACTCGGGTTCTGTGTTGTCTCCATCCTGGTTATACATGTCACCTAGGATCCCACGCAACAGAAAAAGAAGACAAATACAAGAAATTAGAGGCGATAGTGTGGAAAACACTCTGAATTCTCTCCCTTCGTAGAGAGCGACGCACATCACAAGCGGCCGCAGCTCCATTCCGAGTTTGTCGCTATGCCAGAAAATGAAACAAAAGTCACAACATAAGCTGTAGTCGTTGTCCTGTCTGATAAAAGCATCTGTGTGTCATGCTTATCTTGGTTCACATTGCACTTTTGAAAGATAAGACACACTCTGTCCTCACTGATCTTTATAATGATCAGCAACATTGTGTTGATTTTTTACGTAAATAGATTCAAGTTCAAGGGTATACATTCTATTTTAGGGATCTGTAAAAATGTTTTTTTGGGCAATTCAATGATATTAGCAAGCTGTAAGAACTCACCTATATATTCATCCAAGTCAATCAAACCATCGCCGTTCTTATCAATGTCTTCCATAGTTTCCTGCAGAAAAATTAAAGACATCTAAGCATATAGATAATATATCATTAATCATCTGCTAAGAGCTGTTAAAGTAAATCACTCACCAGCACCACAATGTCTTTCATGTGATCATACTCCTCGGGGTGAAGGAAAGCTGTGAACTCCTCCTTGTTGGCTTTCGTGTCTTTGTCGAGGTCGGCCATCTTGAATCTCCTTTCATCTCGAGCCATCATCTGCCTGTAGCTGAAGCCATCTTCAGGATCGGAATCATCTGCAGATCAAAAGCCGCGATTTTATTTTATTTTTTAAACTGTTAATTAAATGAGTTTCCATGTAAAATATCACGTATACATGAAACTAGTGAAATGAATAATACATGGAATCGTACCAAGAACATATCCGTAGGTAGCATTCTTGTACTCTTCCCAGGACACCATTCCATCGCCATTGAGGTCGTGGCTCTTCCACTGACGATCCACGTCGTCATAGATCCACCTCTTCTGTGCATGTTTAATCCACCTCTTCATCTCCTCAACGGTCACAAAGCCATCTTTATCCTCATCGATGCGCTCTACCAACATGCTACAGAAAAACACATTTTTTCAGAAAAATTATTACAAAAGTCATTGCTAAGAGCAAGGAACAGCGTAAAAGGTTAATGATGACTGCTAAAAAAATGTACGTTTGTGATGATCTTACCCAAGCCTCTCTTTGCTTTCTTCAGGCGTGAGTTGGTCAAAGGTCTTTGCCTCTTCTTGTCCCAGAAAGGCTTCGTGGTCATAGTCAAAGTTATCGGCATCATCGTGCTCCTTGTTGCTCAGAGGGTCATCGTGGTGGACGCGGTCCTTCTTCTCTGTTGGTTTGCTGGTGGCGTAAACCACGCAGAGTGCGAAGCACATCACAAGCGGCCGCAGCTCCATTTTGAGTTTGTTCGAACAGAACTATGCCAGAAAATGAAGCGGAAGTCACAACATAAGCTGTAGTCATTGTCCTGTGTCATGCTTATCTTGGTTCACGTTGTACTTTTAAAAGATGATACACACTCTGTCCTCACTGATCACAGCCGTTAGCCCAACACTGCATAAAGCAGAAGTTTATGACTCAGACTGCAGATAAATACCAAAGCTATTGCAAATCTTTTTAAGCTGATGCAAGCCCCAGTTGTTCTACTTTTAGTACTTTTAGTGTATCGGACGTAATATTAGACGCATAACCCAAATAAATTCAGCACACACAACTGAGCTGATCATCTGGCCTTAGTAAATGTTTTTGCAAACAAGCAACCTTTGGGACTATAAGATGGAGATTCTGCAGCATTCAGCGTACATTTAAGCTGCCTTTTATGATGTCACCAGAGATACATTCATGTGGAAGCTGGTTTTCGGTATCATATAACCATTTAAAACCAAATACATTGAAAAACTGACAATGAGAAGTTTTTGAGGTCACAAACTATATCTAAAGTGAGTCTGAGTGATTTTATTATAAAAGTTTTGAATGAGTATGAAGCCTAATACAGGATTTGCATCAACGTGAAAAAATTGTAATGTATGGGGAAATAAATACAGAAACAATACTGCTACTGAAAGTAAAACAAAATGGAAAATAAATAATACAAAAGCATAAACACTAATTGTGTCCTGTGCGTCTGACTACAACACACATTAACACTATAAGAAAACTAGCTCCGAAATCAGATAACTAAGTGCAAGAAAGGCAAAGCTAACAGCTGATGGGTTACATTCAAAAATACGAAAATAACTCTCATGTCTAAATACTGAAACTGAGCAATACAACTTAAAGTATCAGCTACACTGAAAGACTTGTATAGCATCTGAGCATTGTGTGGTGAAGCACATAGCTTCAAACTAAGAAACCTACCTTTTAATTACTTCAAATGTATATCAACAGTAAAAGCTTTAAGTTACTTTAAAAATGCAACTGAGATGGAAATTAGATTAGGGAAATTGGGACGATTATAAAAAATAAAAAAAAATCCTTAAAAGAATTTTAAATGATACAAAGTTCATGTATGTAGATTAAAAACAAAAAAGATATACCATTTAAACTACTGACAAACTTGGATAAATCATTGCTGCTTCGTTTAAACATAAAACTAAATGTTAACATAGAACTTGTACTCTAAAACAGCAAATATTCCCATTATTTGTATATTTTCAACAAATAGTTGATCTAACTTTTTCTGGTGGTGGGGACAAATGCTATTGATTTTAGAGACGTCTAATTCAGATCATGTTCAGTACTGTAGTAACACAAAACGTGTCAAGAACTCAGCACCTCTGACCGCAAGAGACAAACATTACTAGCCACTGTGACTACAGTTAAGCACAAGAAATTCAAAGTAGAACGAAGTTCAGAAAAAGAACCTGTCACATTTATGTGAAATATATTAATGGGGAACTGTCGGTAAGAAATCGCCCTTTAGAATCAATTCAGAACAGGCTGCACTTTTCTACCGTTTACTCTGGTGTTTCCAAGCCAGCTGTGTTTCTACAGCATCGAGCATAGTGAATTTAGAGCAACACATATTTTTCATCTACTTGTTTGCTTAATAAATATTTCAAAGGGATTTTAATTTAAGTAACAAAAAATAGCATCTGCCATTTTCTCACAATATTAGCAAAAGTTTTGAGTTACTTGAGATATGTACCTGTAAAAGCATTAATAAATTAAAGGTGAAAAATACGTATTTTTTCCTCTAACTGCTCTTCATTGTGGCGATTATAGATTAGCCTTCAGTGCCAACATAATGCTTAAATCGTTCTCATTCGTGCACTTCTGATCGCTTTTAGTCTCTACCATAATAAGAGTAGTTAACTGCGGACCGTTATTTTCAATCAAAGCAACAGTTCCAACATTATGTATGTTGACCCAATCTGGCTAACGCAGAATACAGACAGTTTCATCCTCTGTCCTGCAGTTTTCCTCTTAAAACTCAAGACAATGAGCCTCCATATTATAACTCATGCAATCTTTTAAAAACCGTAACTACATAATTTAACTTCTCCAAACGTTCGTTATCTTATTCCATATGTGATCAGGAAAACTCACCGGTGTCTTCCAGGGAAGTTCGTCGTTGACGCTTTAGGCCCTCCCCTAGGAAACACACCCGTGCACTTCCTGTGAACAAGCGAAACCCTGACCAATCAGGCTTCGAGAAAGCGAATGTGATGTCGCCGGCTGATTGGTCCACTTCAGGAGAGCACCGTTGATTGGATTGGACGAAAACCGCCACGTCCTCAAAGTCAATAACATTTAGTTCATTCATAAACTGACACTACTGGGGGGACGACTGTCTGAAAATAAACTTATTACTTGATAATTAATAAATAATAAATAAATAACAATAACACAAAATAATTAAAATAAAATTTTAATAGTTCCGAAGTTGGCATACAAATTTTATTAATCAATTCAATTTGTAAACTTTACAAATAAGTACAAAACTCTATAAAAATAAAAACATTGATGCACCAAAGATATTCACATTCAAAATAATTTAATTAAAATGAACAATTGAATTTTGTCGTGCTTAAAGTAAGTAAAGTAGTATATATATATGTTTTTTTTTTTTTTTACCAAGTTGGAACAACTTAAGCACAAAGAGCAAAACAAAACTATTTAAGTCTAGTAAATTTTAATTATCACAATTGGAAATAAAAAGTTAGAAGGACCTCCATTCACACTACCCTATTTGTTGCTATTTATTTGTTACCATTCTTCCAGAGGCATTAACAATAGAAAATAGAGATATTAGTATGTGGCAATGAGCTTCCTTCGCAAGGGTGCAAGGATAATATGTGAATCCCACTGTGAGGCCTCTTACACCAAATCCTGACACCAGAAAAAAAAAATCATGAAAGAAAATCAAAAACATCCAATATCAACCAAAAAGTATTCAGCCATTTACACTCTGTAACAACTACTAGATTTGGGATATTTTTGAAGCTCAATGAGGAGGTGGCATAACTGTGTCTTCCAAAATTAAGTAATTAATTTTATTACACAGAACAAAAATATGTCCTTGTTTTGCTGTAGAAGTGCAAAAACCAATAAATCAAAGACAAATTTCTTATCCTCACACATGGAAGCCATAATATGAAATGTCTATCTCAGTCAACTGTAGAGTCTTCCAAATCTGTGTTCAAAATTTCTTCTACCATGCCATGCGTCTTGTCAGTTTCGCTTTCATTAGACATGCAGGATGTGTCCTGTTTGTCATCATATCCCCCTGCTGGAACACAAATAATACTTTTGTTATGCAAAGATGAGACGTTAAGTTGGGTCATTCAACTAATACAAAACAGATAATATAAGCTCTATTGTGCAAAAGATAAGCAGAAACATTTGTATAAAAGAGAAATCAACGCAGATATTTTTTCAAGATATTCTATCTGACCTGCACTTGTTTCATCCTCCATCTTTTCAGTGAGAAAGATTCGCTGCATCGTCAACTTCTTAACAGTGTGGCACATGTATTTGAGGCCAGGGCCACTGTGTGCTTGTCCTGCAGGCACAAAACAACAACAAAAAAAAGCAACAACACATTGAGCATATCTGATTCACAGTAAAACTGCAAAGCAATTAAATCCTTTGAGCTGACTCTCACCTTTTCTTGGTGCTGCTTCTTCAAAAAGTACACAAGTTCCCAATGCATCTAAAAAAAAGATAAGATTTTGTGTGAATTTTACTTTACCTTATATTTTTAGAAGATAAAATATTTGACAAGATTCAACATGTTTTCATTAGAAAACAAAATCAAGCATTGCTGTCTATTATATATATATATATATATATATATATATACACACACACACACACACACACACACACACACACATAAGCTATGTAACACCTTACGGTAATGGGAGTAGCATTTTGGTTTAAACTAAAAAGGAATTAAAGCAAGAGTTGTGATTTTTATAAAAGAAACTGAAATATTTTTTCACAGTTAAAGACTGTCCAAATGGAAATTGAGGCCACTTAAGAAATTAAAGAATCTACATAATCTACTTTCTTTTATATTGACTAAACATTAGATTTAGAATAATGGATTAAAAACACTGAAAAGATGTCTGAAAATATTTCCAGGAAGAGAACAAATCAACATTTGCTCTTACCTTCATATTCGCCTGCAAACACATATTGTCCAACTTGCATCATGGGTCTTTCACTATCTATATCCTGTGTCACATACATATATATATATAAAAGACAAAGATCAAACAGCGGCAATGCACAGTGATCCAAAGTTGGTTGAAATTAAAATTTAGGTTCATAATCCACACAATTAATAACCAAAAACTCACCAGTATCTTACAAGTGGTCCGACACTTGGACAGAAAGTCATTGTTGATTATTCCAGAGAGCTCCACCACAACAAGCTGCTCCTGAAGGCAACACAAAATCAGTCAATGATGCTGGGATGTACAAACTTTTAGTTAACAATAACTGCACATTTTAAAAATCCCACATATAGAATGAAACCAAGGAGACATGCAGTTTGGGGATCAAGTCCTAAAACAACACCTGAGTCTGATTTGCAGCTTCAGATTTGGCATCTATCAAACAGTCATTCCAGTCTTTGATTGTTTTTAGTCCAAAGTCTAAAAATACTGATCTGAATAATTTAAACTCTGCACTTTCTGTAAAACACAGTACATGACTTGGAAAAACATTTTTGAATTTGTGAAAACAAAAATAGGGCACCTTTCAGCCCCTTACATTAAATATTTGATAGAATATGAAATGCGTTTATAACAATTAAGTTCACTCTCAAGCATTTCAAATATTTAACATTTTTAGCGGATTACGTTTTGTTAAATACAGTGAAATTGCAAATGAAGAATGGGATACCAACTTCGGCATCGTGTTATAAAAAACATGCTAAAAAACATTATTTGTTTGGTTACAACAGACGGCAGAAGACTTCTTTATGTTGAAACTACATAATGTTGAATATCATCATCTAAATTCCATCAATAACATAATAATTAATTCTGAAAATCTCACATACTTAACAATTTCCTTTGGCTAACTGGTTAGCTATGTGAAGCTAACAGTGTGGCTATTGTCTAAACTAAACGCGAGCACAATCGTTGTTTTTACTACCTCTTCTTCCCATTCATCTTCCATCTCCAAACACCTAAAAATGAGCAATAGTGTCACAGATTACAGTTCAAACGCCTTCATTATTATTCACAACCACAATCTTAATTTTGTCATATGTACGGTGGCCGGGAGAAGACTTTAGGCTGGCTCCTGTCAGTTCCGCTTTAACTCACGAGAGGACACTGTTGCTTAGTTTTTAGAATGATCTGATAACAGCCAAATGTATTCAAAATCTATGTATAGTGCCTTGCAGAAGCATTCTTCTCACATTTTTTGAGATTACAGAAACAAACTTTAATGCAAATTATTGGCATACAATTCTATGACATAAAATAAGGCATAATTGTGAATTGAGGGGAAAATGGTGCATTTTATGCAAAAAAAAAAAAAAGTATGACAAGCCACCCTGAGTAAATACGTAATATATCTATAACGGCTACAAGTCTTTTGGGGTATGTTTATGTCTTTAAAGAACTAGTGATTTAAACGTTTGCCTTTTCTTCTTTATGAAATAGCTCAAGTTCAGTCCGATTGGATGGGGATTATCTGTAATAATTATTTTTCATATATTGCCAGGTATTCTTATTGAGATTTAGGTATGGACTATGAGTGGACTAGTTTTACATGTGGTCAATCAATCAATCAATCAATCAATCAATCTATCTATCTATCTATCTATCTATCTATCTATCTATCTATCTATCTATCTATCTATCTATCTATCTATCTATCTATCTATCTATCTATCTATCTATCTATCTATCTATCTATCTATCTTTAAAATTTGATTCTAAATATTGGCTAGCTGTAGGCACTCTCATGTACATCCAACATTATTATTATAAATGCCGTACTGCAGTAAGCCACAGCCATGGAGATGAGATGATATGAGATGAGATGAGATGAAATGAAATAAGATGATACTCCTTATTGATCCCCAAGGGGAAATTCATCTGTCCAAGGCAGGGGCTACAAAAAATAAAATGAATAACATATCAAACATATTTGAAAATAAGCAAATGAATCATGATAACAATAAAAGGGAAACCGTCACACAAACAAGAGGGGGTCTGATCAAATCAAATCAGAAACAAAGTTCAAAGAGGGATAATTGTTCTTGTGAACAAATACAAGCCAATACCTGTAGAAATATATTAATGGAATATGATATGTTTTTTTTCAAAAATGATTCTCTGAATATAAACAAAACTGTTACAAGTAATAATTTGAAAGGAAATACACACATTCCCAATTTAAACATCATTTACAGAATCAAGTAAATATTGGCTGGATAATATCATTCCATTCCAATCAGAATGTTTTCAAAAGTTTATTTGTAGTCCTTCATCTGATGGAAAACCGGTTGATAATAACAAGCCTGTTCAGAAACAACTTTATTAGGGGAAAGCTGAAAGGAATAGCCAGTTAGCTGAGCTAGCGTCAGGCCTTCTGATGTTTCTTTAACATTTGAGGCATTTCAATGCCTATTCCAACCATTAAAATTAATTTTCAAGCAAGACTGACATATTGACAGAACAGACTGCAGTAACATTGGATCTGTTTTTGACAGCCTATGACAAATTCAGCATATCACCAGGTGCTGACGCTGAGGTTTAACAGGAGAGCCTTCCTGCTGCTGCTGCTGTGCATCGGCACGTTCCTCTTCTGAAATGATCTGAAACAGTGAAAGAACCAACACTGGATTTATTACTCAAATGAGAGAACTTCAACATATTGCATATTTCCTGAGTTTTCTAATATTTTGTCAAATTACAACAACCTTCAGTGTATATTATTGTCATTATTTTACTGTGATAGACCGACAGTGCATGACAGTCAAGCGAAACGAAAAGGATATAGTTATTTTTGCATTAATGAAAATCTCTCCACATTTGCCAATGTTTAGGTTCACAATTCACTTAAGTAAATAGATAGCAACAAGCAAACCTGCCTGCATTTTGATTCCAGATATTTAGAGGACATGAGGAGCAAGGTCCTGTAACCAGGTACAATAAAAATGTGACCTTAGGACCAAAACAAAACGCTGGGAGTGCAAAACTAACTGTGTACATCACACTGAACACAACATAAGTTGAAACTTAGATAAGCATCCCCATGTCGTTCTATGGGGATGCTTTTTCTTATTTTTACAAATTGTTATTTGCCCACGTCTTAAACAAAACCGACTGAGCTTGGAAAATTTGGTAAAGAAGAACGCTGCAAAGCCGGTAGGAACACACCCCAAAAGACTTTCAGCTTTAATTGAAGTAGTAATTAGTTCTCAGAAAGAAGTTGTCATTCCTTGTGATATAAAATCTCAATTAAATACACAGCAGTTTGCAGCTATAATCTGACAAAATATGAAATAGCAACAAATTTGCAAGACCCTATACTTAAAAGCCACGGCAGTAAAAAGTAACACTCCTTCATGTATTTTTACGAAACAAAAAATGTAAAGCACAATATGATGGCACTTTCTATGATATTCTATGTAACTAAAACATAAACTATTAGTATTTCTCTGGCAATGGCCATCCAGGTGCCGTAAGCCTTAGCAAGCGTATGCTTTTGCGGCCTATAAATACCTGTGTGAATGTAGCGCAGGTTGATGCGCCTTCAAAGAGAAACAGGGAGAGAAAAAAAATTCCATTTAAAATCAGAATCAGGGAAACCAAATTAAATTGGGTGCAAATCCCCCATGTGCATGCTCCCTCCCCATTTCTGCCCTATCATCTATCTCTGGACCATGGTGGGGTTGTCATGTCGACCAGCCCACAAGTTACTATGACAACGGCTCGAGGGGGAAGCTCTTGCTAGTGAGGTTATTGCCTCCTTGGGGAAGCAAGAAGGACAGGTGGAATGTGAGCTCAGACAAAAGGACCTACAGACACCGAAGAGCCGTTAAATGAAGGGAGAGGTCAGGCTTGAGGATGTTAACTGTGAGTTTGGGTGTTAACAATTAGAACAATGCAGAACACGACTCGGCGTGTAAGTCTGCAGTAGTACAAAAGTTTCTCCCTGCTGGAGACAGCCTGTGCCTCTTACTGTACATGATGTATTACACTTCCAGCGTGGTGCCATACCCAGGGGCAGTTAGGGGGGGTTGGAGCAAGGGAGGGAGTGACATTAAGGACCCTCCAAGGTGTCAGATGGGTCCCCAGTTTCCCCCACTTTTTGTCATATAAATGTCATAAAGACAAGTTTGGAGTTGGGAAGCTTTTCGGCTCTGCCTGGGGGGTATCACAATGGTTAATTGCCCCATTAGCACTGACAGGGTAAATTGGTGGAAGGGCTAACTATATATTACAGTGAAAACAACAAACCCCTGGCACACACCTAAGGGCACGGCAACCCAGTGCCTGTTACAGCACAATCTGCTTGTGTGAACAATATGTATGCGAACACAGCATATTCACAAACTTCAAACTTCTTCAAATTCGGTCACATTACAACAGAAACTTCAATGTTTCATTGGGATTTTATGTGACAGACCAACAAAAAGTAGTGCATAGTTGTGAAATGGTAGAAAAATAAGAAATTATTCTAAAACTGCCTTGCGATAAAAATGTGAATGGAAGAGTAGTGTGCCCTTGTGTTCAGTCTCTCTGAGTCAATTCTTTGTTGCATCAACTTTTTCTGCAATTTTGGAAGTTGGGAACATGCCTCTCCCAACTTTGCATGTCTAAAAATTTATATTTAGCATATTCTTTGGAAAGTATCTCACTTTCAGGAAAAGTTGTTGGGGAATGTCTGTGAACAGCAGCTATTTCTATAGATTCTCAATTCCAGTTAGGTCTGGACTTTGACTGAACCATTATTTTAAGCTGTTCCCCTGTAGCTAAGGCTTTAAGTTCAGAGTAGGTGCTGGAGGGGGAGAATTTGCTCCAATTGTTTTTATTTCAATATTGACCTGTATTTAACTTCATCTATACCTACCAGTAAATTCTGACTAACTTCCCTCCCTTTTGGGTAAAAAAAAAAGAAGACTTCCCACAGCATCATGCTGCCACATCAGGATTTACTTTATAGGAATTTCACTGAGGAGTATCGGAATAAGATTTATATTTGAAAAAAAATATATAAAAAATAATATATAATTTCCTTTCAATCCACCTAACTGCACCTAGTTGTATTGATTGTAACATAAAACTGAAATGAAATATGAAATTTGTTGTAATGAGACCAAACTGAGTTTAGTTCCAAGGATATTTTTGCAAGGTGCAGTAATAGCTGTAATACTTTTAATTTAAGTAAAATAGCACAACACTGTGTTTGTACTGAAAACAGATCTTTACTCGTGTGTCCTGAATTTACAAACTCAAATGTAAACCAATAAAGAAAATATCTGTGAAAAGTGTCTCAAATGCATAAACTACTTTGCATATTTATGAGTAAGAACCATGTCTGCCACATATTCCACACTTAAATATGTCCAGCTGCGTTTTGGCATAAAAAAGGGCTAAGAAATATGCATGATTATTTTCAGAATAACGTGATATGTTTTAGTGAAATTCTAATAAACCAACTGCATAAAGCCAAATCTTTTACAAGCAAAAAAATATCACAGCCTATATAGTAATACACATAGAATAAGCTTCTAAACATCTGGGTTTCTTTAATGACATCTTTTTTTTTTTTGCAGTTTTATTTATTTACTTTTCAATTAAAATTGAGAAAGTACCATATCCTCATTATATATGACCCCCCTCGCTAGACTGACGCGCAGAGCCAGCATAAGGAGCAGAACGTTGAAAGTCGCGCCACCATTCACTGTCGTGGTCTTCTGTCCCGAAAAATGACAAATTGTCTCCGATTTAACGGCAGCCATAACAAGAGAAAAATCCATGTATGCCTAAAGACAACAGTGCAGGCAGTGATTTATGGTTTTGATAACCTGCAGTCTTTGATAGAGGCCTCTGCCAGATCATCACTTCAAACATAGTCGAATCGTGAAATATTTATATGATGTTTCACAGACGCACAAGACAAATCATTTGGCGCTAAATTAATTGGGGAGAAAGGGAGAAGCTGAGTTTTTACACAATTACAGTAGAACATTTAAGTTACGAATAAAATATGCAAACATATTTATATATTAGACTATTTCCTTGTCTAATATATGACCTTGCATTGCTGTGTGTTTTTTTAAAGTACTGTGATATGATAATACTAAATATTACGCATTATGTTTCCGCATAGGACATTTTACCTAGTCTCCTTTACGTTTTTTTTTAAATAACAATAACTTTAGGAATAAAGAAAAGATAAAGTAAAAAAGAAAAAGAAAGAAAAAAGAGACAGAGCATACGATCTGATCTTATATTTGTGCCACTTAAATATATGGACGATCGACAGATTGCACATCCAGCGTGAAATTCACAATAGCATTATCATAACAATGAAGCTGAGCAGCGAGGACTGACGATCGGAGAAGAAGGGTGAAAAAACGCCTAAAGGTCTTGTTTGAGGACAAACATTGGAAAGGACACCCACTTTTTACGTTTAATTATTTTATTTTCAGGCACATGCATGGAACTTAAATCAGAAATGTAGCCTGCGCAATCAGCTCAAGCAAAAAAAAAAAAAAAAAAAAAAAAAAGATAAACAGCAGCACGTTTTAGACAATCACTGTCTTCTTTTGATTCTGTTTTATATAAAAACGTTACTTTTGAAAAAAAATGTAATCAAGTAATTTTAATACGTCTAATTTTCTTTTTTTTTTAGAAATCACTTTGAAAATCTAGATATGGCACTGTTAAAAAATAATTAGGTTTATTGTATGTCTATAAACATGGGCCATCCTTTGAATATTGCGTCGCGTCTGGAGTATAAGTGTCAATATGACATCCTACAAAAACGTCCTACGGGGCTTGTGAGTGTTTTTGTAACATTTTGTTGCAGGTCGGATTTTTACTTTTGAAGAATGTGGTATTTTTTCCCCCTCGACTTTACATTGTAAATTCTATTGTCTTACCGTGTTCTATATTCGTTTTTGTGAGAAATAAAGATTTTATTCCCCATAAAATATATAAAATATTTAACATTTCATGTTCGCGTCGTTTGAGGAATCTAAAGCTGAATTTTCATCCGCAGATAAAAAAATAAATAAAAATAAAAGTCATAATTTAAGCTGTAAAATCTAATACTTTCCATATTTTTTCGTCTTTCCAGGCAGTCTCCGGTGTGGTTCTCCGCCTCTCTCTCTCTCTCTCTCTCTCTCTCTCTCTCTCTCTCTCGCGGAATCCTATTGATCCAAACGGGCTAATTAGCGGTGTCTGCGCAATTACGCACATGCGCACTGCGCATAATCTCAGCCATTTTTTGAAGGAAACTAATTAGCAGGAATAAAGAGCCAAGTGTTTTTTCCTCCCCTCAGTGATCAGAACTCATTCTACCTCTGGAGCTCGCACAAACCCCTCCGTCCCCATCTCTTCTGTTTACTACAACCTCTGTATGTAGCTTTAATTACACTGTTGTTTGGAAACAACTTGGACCCCGCTGCTCCCTCTCTCTCTCTCCCCCACCTTTCTTTTTCCCGATTTTTCTCTTCTTGGCTCCGTTAAAACACAGCAAAGGATCATTCATAAGGAATGAGCGGAGACTCCATGAGACTGCTTTCTGGACTACTACATATTCAGCGCGCGGAGCTTTGTGCCGGAGTAGCTGCAGAAATGTAAGTGTGTCGTTTGTTTACGATGTTCCGGGGAAGCTGAGGGAAGCGAGCCGGCCGAGTGGGGAAGAGAAGGAGGGGAGGCGTTCGGTCAATGCAGCCAGTAATTCTCACAGATCAGGGTTTAGTTGTTGTGTTTGCAAATCAAATCACCTGTTACCGGCCACTGAACGCGATCGGTCTCAATTCAGTTGCATCAGAAAGTGCTACTATGGTGTAGGACACAGCGTAAACAAAAGCAGAAGTAAAAGACTCGGATAGTCGGTCCGTGAACTATGCATGCTGCCTGTCCGGTTTTTCTTGTACCAGACACCCCTTTTGCAACCAAGGTTCCGGGGGGGGGGGGGGGGGGGAAATAAAAGAAAAATCAGAATACATTTTAGTAGTTTACCTTGAGGCTGGTGTTTAAATGTGATCCACCGAGTCTTTACAAAAGTAATTTTCCAGCTTTGAGTCCATGTCCTATAATAAAATAAAGTAAATCCACACAACTCTTCTGTCTGGTTCTCATCGCCCCTCACACCCCTGCCTCTCCTTTCTATGCTGCACACTACCACACGCACGCACACACACACACACACACACACACACACACACACACACACACACACACACACACACACACACACACACACACACACACAGTCTCTCTCTCTCTCTCCCACACACACGCGCACACGCACCCACACACACCAACTAGGGAACCTAGGCATATTATTTTTTTGTTGCATGTTTTGGCATCATTGTTGGATTATTAAGCAATAACTAACCTGCAATATGCATTAATATTTGAACACTGATATAAAACAACTTTAATGGGGTTGTAATAAGCTCATGCATGTTTAATTTCAGGTGAGTGTACTTAATTGACATAATCAGAATCAGAAGCACAAAAGGATGAGCACTCATTAACACACACCATCATAGAGTCACACACACACATACACCCATCGCTAAATGATGGTTTCCCGCACTTGTGATCAATACAGAGCCAGGAATGCTTGTATAAATAGTTACATTGCCGATAGACCCCGGGTTATTGATTACAGTGTAAATGAAAATCTTTATCAGATTAGAGGCTGTTCTCAGCTGCTGGCAGGCCCAGCTCGGCCCCCTCAGTGATCGCTGGGCAGGACAGTGGACAGCTGCAGTGGGCAAGGGTCTGTGGCCTGTGACATAAACACAGTGCATTAAAGCACTATCAGGGTACCGATATGAGCCATATATCTTGGAGCTGCAGAAAGAAATGAGGGGGTGGGGGCTGGACACAGAAGAGAGGACTGGGGGTGCTTAAGAAGGAGGACGAGGGGGGATGGTTGGTTGAAGGAGAAGGTGAAAGGGTAGATGAAGGTCTCACCTTGATTAGAAAAAGGTCAGTGATGAGATTGTAAGACACACATAGACTAACAGAGATGGATCTGTGTCAAATGGCATTTCAGCTGTCAGTCAGGAACCTAAGAGGGAGGAGTCCTCATCTATTTTTAGGGCATCTATGAAGTAAAAAAAAAAAGATTTAGTTCAATTGTTTTAAAACCTTAATGAAGGCCAAAAACTTATTTAGCATCATGTATTGAAAACATGTCAATGTCAGTAGTTATTAACTGGAAGGAAAGCTGTTCTACATTATGCCGGGGGTTTTATGTTGTTGTTGTTTTACCTTTCTTATGAGATGTTCTATTATGTATCACAAATATATAAATTAGGTGAAAATGAATGATTTTCCTGATGAAGTCCAGGACATGGTATTTATGTGCATGAATACATATTGTGAAAAAAAAGCATAATGTTACATAAAAAATGCAACAAAAAAAAAAGTCATTAAATTGGATGACCACATGCAATCTTCTATTTTATTTGAACAATTGGAAAACCTGGTCAATTTTAGCAAAAGCAAGCCTATTGGCAAGAAAAGCATAAAGAGTTAACTAATTAATTCTAAAAGATTCTGTTGTCTTACAGTACGTGTTCATTGATGCACTCTAAAGATTCAAAGACTAATATAATGGCTTTAAAAACTGTTCGTCTATCTTGTGTGGCAATTCCATGGAAGCCCTCTAGCTCTGAAGCATACTGTTCTTTATTTAATCCTATCCTCTGAGGAATATTATAGACCTCCTGTGTAGCCTTTACCCGCATTCCTCTACCCAGTTTAGCACTCATGCTATTGATTTTCCCATTAAGGGCTAACGCTAACCCCTGGGTAACCAGCCTTTGGATTGCGCACTGTGAATGTTGTATTGAACAGATGCTATCCAAGGAATCTAATCAATGACTTCACAGTTATGCAATTTTATTTAGATGACTCATGTATTCTCTTTTTTCCAATCTTTCTGTCTATCTTCTATCTATCCAAAATACACAGGTGGTCTGGTAATGTGCGGGAGCTGTAGCCTCTGGTATGGACACCGATGAGGGAGGAGGAGGGGATGGAGGGGGGGGAGAAGAGAGAGATGCTGACCTCAGTCCCCAGGCTATATCTCTTCCTCTTCTGACACTGGCAGTCATTCCTGAGCAGGGGTCATCCTCTCATACCTCAGCCAGGGCCCCTGCCAAAGAATCCCTGACCCCGCCTCAACAGGGGAAGAAGGGCGCAGAGGGGTCCAAGGCTGGAGAGGGAGGTGAGCAGAAAGAAGAATGTCGACATCCGCCGGAGACAGGAGTGCATCAAAAGCATGGGTTTAAAGAAGACTTTGGGGATGGATATTCGTCAGGGCAAAGGGAAGAAGAAGAAAAGGTGCATGAAGGTGTGGTAGAGACGTCACATACATGGGACCTCCCAGCGGCAGTCAGCAGCAGAGGCATGGAGGAGAGGGAGGAAAAGGAGGAGGCCATTTCAAACCAAAGTCAAACCAAATCCAAATGTTCTTTATTACCTCAACAGAGCCAGTACAGCTCTTCTTCCAGCACTGCAAAGGCCAGTGGCACACTCGACAGCAAAACAGCCGCCTCTCCAAAGTCCTCCCATACTCCCTCCTCTTGTCCAAAGCCCTTCCCTTTTTCTTCAGTCTCTCCAAAGCACTTCAGTTGTCCATCATCCTCTTCTGCCCTGCTGAGCGAGACAGAGGTAAAAGACATTAAGGGAGATCAGGGCTGGATTTCTGGGTTTCCACAGAGCTTTAGATCCCAGCAGTCTTCTATGGCTTTTCCACTAGCAGGTACAGATCCTGTCGGTGCACCCACAGAGGATGATGTGCTGGCAGGGGTTCCTCACTCTTCCATTTCTAATGGAAATGGTGCCAAAGCTCCAGAACCAAACGACAGTCAGTTAGACACAGGGATGGATGATGAAAAAGACAAAGAAGAACAAAAAGAAGGTGTCCCTAAAAGCCTCAACCAAGACATTTCTAATAACTCCCTGACCAGTCACATGACAATAATGCACTCACGCAATTCTTGCAAGACTCTCAAATGCCCAAAGTGTAACTGGCACTACAAGTCTCAGCATACACTACAAGTTCACATGAAGGAGAAACATCCAGAGACAGGAGGCCAGTGTGTGTGTGGCACCTCTGGGGGAAAGTGTGTCTGTGGTGGCGGATCACAAGGTCTATGTGGGTACTGCACTTCGGGAAAACCCCATCCTCGTTTGGCCCGAGGTGAAACATATGCCTGCGGCTACAAGCCCTACCGCTGTGAGGTCTGTGACTATGCTACTTCATCGAAGGGCAACCTTAGCATTCACATGCAATCTGATAAACATCTAAATAATGTTCAAAATGGGGGACATGCAAATAGTCAAATGCAAAGCACTCTCAGTACCAACAACAGCAACTCATCCAGTGGTCACCCAGTAGATGAGCAACCTTACAGCAAGCTCACACTCGCTATTCCAACACCCACAGCCCAGCCTGCTAAAATCCCATCACCTGCTCACTCCCACTCTCATGGTAAGCGGTGGCGATGTGATGTATGCGACTATGAAACCAGCATCGCTCGCAACCTCCGCATACACACCACTAGCGAGAAACACACGCACAATATGCTGCGGCTCCAGAGAGGGTACTACCTGTCTCACTGCAGGGGTTTGGCCCCACATCTCAAACACCTACAAAACACAGGTGAGGAATGTGTTGCTTCATATATCCTAACATAACTTACTTTAAACACAAGATTCTATAAAGCGGGGTAATTGTTTTACTTCCTTTTAGGTGCTGAGCTTACCTTGAACATGCGACTGACTGGTCAGCAGGTTCCAGAACAACCAGTAACACTTGGGTCTACGCTCACTCCATCACCCTCTCCCTCCCCATCTCCTCCTCCAGCCCCGTCTATGTCTCCTACTGCACCCCTCTCCCAGGGCGTGTTCCAATGCCTTGTCTGCTTGTGCTTTTCTTCCGACAGCTTAGAGTCTGTAGAGAAACACCTGAATGCTCCCCGCTCTTTGCCTCAGTCTGAGTGGTGCTCCCTTGTTGCAGGTGGTTGCCACTGCAGACTGTGTGGCTATACCACCCCTTTGAGGGCCAACTTCTCCTTACACTGCCAGACTGACAGACATCGCACCCGCTACCAGCTTGCTGCTCACCTCCAGGAGGGCGGAGACAGGGGTCAGGAGGGAGCCTCCCTCATTGCTAAGGGCAACCCCATCCAGCTACGGTGCAACCTATGTGACTTTGTAACAAGCAGTCTGGAGAAGCTACAGGGACATTCTCTCACTTCACAACACGGAGCGAGCTTTCGAGTATACAAAGTAAGGCACAAAAACACATTTGATTGTATTCCTTCCAGAATCCTTGTGCAGTAGAATTAGCAAATCTTGCATTTAAATAATAATAATAATCACAATAAAAAAAAATCCATGTTTTCTTTCAATCTAAATTTTAGTTCCTGCAGCAGTATGATGGTGAGGTTGATGGAGGTTCATGGCTGTTCCATTGTCTTCTATGCAACCACTCCTCCTCTTCTAAACTTCAAGTACTTAAACACAGTCAAACGTCAGCTCATCAACAAAGAGAAGGGCTACTTCAGCTGCAGCCAATGGGTGGGGAAGAGCTGGCAGCCATTTTTACCATCAGAAAATGCCAACGTGGCATCACAGGTGAGACTATGAGATGTGTGGGTAGTCATGCTGAGATACTCACTTTAACTTTCAGTAAAAACGTAATAATTTCAGGTAACACTTTATTTGAAGGGGGGTGAATAAGACTGTCATGACACTTTCATAAACATGACATAACACCTGTCATGAACATGAATAAGCCTTCATGAATATTTATGACTGTTGTCATAAAGCGTCATTTAGTAAATTATGACACTTTTAATACAAAGTTGACATAATTCAAAATGTCTTTGTTATGACAACTTGACATTAACCAGGAAATCATTACTGTTTAAACTTTACCTTTAATAACATAAAGTTACCTAATTATTAAAGTGCAATCAATAATACTTTTATAACAAATTTATATTAGTAATGATTTCTTGGTTAATGTCAAGTTGTCGTAACAAAGACATTTTGAATAATGTCAACTTTGTATTAAAAGTGTCATAATTTACCGAATGACGCTTTATGACAACAGTCATAAATATTCATGAAGGCTTATTCATGTTCATGACAGGTGTTATGTCATGTTTATGAAAGTGTCATGACAGTCTTATTCACCTCTCTTCAAATAAAGTGTTACCTAATTTCAAAGAGTTGCAAAAGGCTGGTAAATTTAAGGCAAATTTCCATTGGAAGTTAAAACTGCAGTATGTAACTTTAAAAAAAAATGTTTTTTTTTTATTTACGGCATTACAGTATGGTATGAGGCAGATGATCTGTGGAAAAATACAATTCCTCTGCCTTTTCCTAGTGTTCCCGGTGGTAACTGCAGAAATGCACCTGGTCAAAATCAACTAATCAGAGCCAGGAGGATCTCAGCTCTGTTAATCACGCCTGTGTAGGTGCTACTCACATCTTCCCAATTGCTCTCTGCTACACGACAGCTTCTTCCCAATAGCAGAGCCTGCCATGAATGCTCAAGCTAACTGGCATTGCCCTCAATGGCGATGGATAAACAGTTTTCCGGTCATTACCACATTGAACAGCGAATACACCACCATGACTGACAGCACTGAGACGTTCCTCCTGATTGTGATTGGTTGTTTTTCACCTGGAGCTGTTACCACAGGAAGAAGGCAGAGGAGCTTCATTTTTCACAGATCATTTACCTCATGCTATCATTACATGGTGACAATTTTTAAACTATAGAAAACATTTTTTTATAAAAGTTATATACTGCAGCTATAAGGTGGAAAATTTTGGAAATATTATAATTCCAAAAGTTCTTGGTGAATTATGGGCAAATTGAATAACAATTATAAGAAATAGAAATAAACCTTTAAACACACACATACGCTAGAAATTGCAGTTTACAGTTACCACCATAGTTATCATATAGCCATCTACTTTATTAATACATTATCATGTGGTATTTGCAGGTTAATTGGGATATTTTCAAGGTACACATTTGTACTATATGTCAATATATGGATAATATATATACTATATGATACAATTACATGACAATTGTAATTGTCATGTAATTACATGTAATTGTCTATGAGTAATTAAATTACTCACTCTATGAGTAATTTAATTACTTCACTCTATGATTGAGTCCAAATGTGTTGCCTCAGTTGCCCCGAGTAGGGTGTGTGTAAATAGCACAGATATTCTCAAGTGTACTTGCCTGAAATCCAGATGTTTAGTCAAGATTATGCTGTAATATATTTTCCCCAGCAATATATAAAACCCTAGGACCTCCTTTAATGATTTAAATCCCATGTTTATTTCCAATTAGTCCCAGAAATGTATTAATTTAAATTCACATAAATTTCCAAGGAAATCTTCCTACCTTCAAAATTCTATAACTTAGCCACCCTATCACAGTAACAAAAAAAGAAGAAAAAAAACAACTAAAGTGTAACACAATATGATTAAGTATTTTTAAAACAAGAAAGCTACAATTAATCGTGGTTATGCAAAAGTATTAACAGATTTTTATCATAGTTGGCATCATAATGTTATGTGTGACATTTATTTATTGTCATTTTGATTTCTTTAAATCTCTTTCTGTTTTTATTTTAATTATGTAAAGCACTTTGAAATGCCTTGCTGCTGAAATGTGCTATACAAATAAAATTTGATTGATTGATTCTCTAAACAGACTTAAAGAAAACTACAAAATGATCACTAGGTAAATTTGGTAGTAGTTTTTAAAGTAAACATGCAGATAGTGCAGAGTATTCTACCTACTTGCCATTTTTCAATATTACCAGGTTAATTAGTTGGGCTCTGGTAAAGTTTGAAGTTCTATATAGATGCTTATATACATATATTTTCAAAAGAAGAAATTTGTTTTTCTTGTAAGCAATGGAGACATGCAGTATCCCTCTTTCAGCAAGCTGATCTGCAGTCCTCCAGTTGATCCAGCTTTTTTTTTTATGACTTCTAATCAAAAGACCTTATATCCAGAGAAAATTGTGTCACTGAAGAGGGTTTGAAATCCTAGTTTTTTTTTATTTTTATTTTGGTGTACCTGGATACTGATAACCTGCCCATGCCTATTTGAGGGTGTCTTTGATTTAATGCTCTGAACCATTGCTGACTCCAGAGGGTAAACAGAGGATTGAGATGAAAACAGTGAGAAAATGAGCAATGGCTGTTGCTGGGATATTGATCAAACAAAGCGATTAGTCAATACACATCCTTGTTATATCCCCAATCACCCCTGACAACAGCTAACTAGCACCTGCTAATCAATGGACTAAAACAGATCAGCTGGAAAAAGACTGTGGGAGGCGGAGATTAGTCGTTACTCTACAGACTGCTTAAGATGAAATGCTGTATTTATATTGTCTGGAGTGTGTGGACTGCGTAACCCCTGAAATAAGTAGTTCAACGCTTCATTTGCAAAATGAATCTATCCTTAAATTTGATTTGCTGCAAATTAAGACTCATTGAGACGAGATTGTGTGTTGCCAGTCCATTTTAGGTCTACTCCACCTCTGAGAGAATCTAATGCAGAATCAATTTGTGATCAATAGAGTTTGCAGTCAAGCAAGAGGAATGAAGTGTGGTTCAAATACATTGGTCTTTTTGAAAGGTGCTGCCAGGAGAATAATATACATGCAATTAGCCTGTTTATTGTAGTGTATTACATAAGGTCTTATGTTTGCATATCATAATTACTTGTCCTGTCCTAGGAGAGCTTATCGAGGACATGGAGAGTTTCAGTGAGACCAGCACTGACCCCTTGGACACAACCAAAGACACAAGTAATTTAGGGGCAAAAAATTCTGAGGAAGCAGGTATTGCTGCTCTTACAAATTCTTCAAAGCTTTCACACATAACTCAACTTATAGAACAGTTATACAGTCCATAGCAAATTGAAGCCACTGTAAATGTGTATACTTTTACTTGAAGCAAAAACAAAAGAAGAACAAGAAAGAAGAGATCCAATGCCTCCAGCAAAGCGGTCGTCCCCTGTATATGAAGAAATGGAAACCTCCATCCCAACCAAACGCCCCAGAATACACCAGCAAAACGAGAACCAGCAGGCAAGCAGTTGAAATAGTTTAATAATTTGAAAGTGCTCATGCAAGTAAATATAGCATGAAATAAAGTACAAAATAAATGCAGTGCTAAATTATAACACTTCATTGACACTTAATATGATGCCTTTTTTGTTACTAATTCTGATAAAATAGATACATTTTTTGTGCCTGTTAAATTTTCCTATTTTTCTCCTTCAGACTGTCCAGTGCCCATTGTGCCAGGTTAGACTCCCGTGCTCACACCTTCGACCTCATCTAACACACGTGCACAGTGTGGCGCAAGACTGCGTAGACAAGCTCATCAGCACGGTAAGCGTGTGCAACTGTGTATGTGTTTTGCTTTCATTCATCAGGAAGTAAAATAAAACGAGAAGCTGAGGCAATGGGGGATGGTGGGGGACGATTGAAATGTAGGGAGACAATTCCATTAAGAAGGCACCAGAGAGAAAGGCAGGCGCTTTTTTTAATGCATGTTTAAGTAGCTCCTCGCTATCATCTTTGATGCAGCCGCGTGTTCTCTGTGGATGTGTGTGTGTGTGCGTCTTGCAGAGTGGAAAGAGAGTAGGTTTGAGTGAGTGAGTGTAGGAAAAGCCAGTCTTTCTATAATGCATGTTTAAGTAGCCCTCTATTACCAGAAGTGCAGTCAAGCTAAAAAGGGGCCCCCATGCTTTTTACTGTGTCTCTCCAACTAACAATGACCGGTCATCTATCCACATCACCATCCTCCATCTCCCTGGCCTGTATGCTAAGTGGCCTTTGTCTCTTGCTCTCTTCCCTCCTCTTCATGACTGCTTTTTTCACCCTTTCTCCCCTCTGCCGTACCCCCCCCCCCTCACACCCGGCTTCACAAATCACTCTTTTTCTGCAATTTCTGTCCTGCCCCTTTCCTGCTGTCTCTCCCAAGCCCTCTCTCAATTTTTTATGCATTACCCCCTCCCTTGCTCACTGTCTTTCTCCAGAGCGTTTTTTTTTTGTGTTCTTTGCCCCCTAACTTTCTCCCTCTCCTTGGTCTATCGCTTTTTCATATTCTACACCCCTTGGCCCCCCCAATCCTCCATCCCTCCACACCTTCCCCTCCCTCACTCTCTCTGATAGTAATTGAGGTTCATTAATTCAGACTGAGGTGATGATGGCCATTATGTACCTTGCTTTCCAATTACGCTCTCTAGATTAAGTCTGACCTTCAGTTTTCTCTGCAGTGTGTATGTGTGGTTGTTCTTCTCTTTTGCAGCTATGAAGCTGTTACGCAGTGAAGACTTGTCATGTAAATCTCATCTTTGGCTCTCTGTCCTTTCCTCAGGGTGGCTAGCTGTTTGCATAGATATACTATTTACCCTCACTGCTTGAAGCAGAGAGGATGGGGTTTCCTATATGACGAATTATTTTAAATAAATTAATTATTCAGCTCAGTAAAGTTTTATTAAACCCTTGGGGCATGTGGCAATGGAACTGAAGGGCAGAGACACATATCTCAACCATGTATTTTTATTAACAAACTGATGCGTCTTGCTTCTTGCACTGCTATAGAGGGAGGTGCAAAATTTAACAATACGTTTGAATGTTTTATGATATTGTTACAGTAATCTCATGCGTCTGTCTTTGTACAACTCGGTATTTGCTTGCTATTTTACTCTACAATGAGACATGTTTTATTCATATTGCTAGATTAAAAAAGCACAGCAATGCCAGACATTCATTTTATTTTCAGTCGGTAAATGGCCTCTTAGAATGCCTGGAAATTAGAAGCAATGACAACTGATAATGTGTTACTTTTTTCCAGGTGACACCATCCACGGAACAGCTTGAGCCTCTGCTGGAGTCAGAACCACAGGATTTGATTACGAACAACATTCAGAACACTAAAACCAAGAAGAGCAATGATGCAAAGTGCTCCCATACTGCAGGGTCTATTGTTTGTTCACAACAAAATAAAGGTTGGTAAAACAATGTGTAGAGCTGTTTAGAACTCTTACAGAACATTATTTATATAACACAGTTTTTTCTTGAAAAAGAAAAAAAAATATGTTGCTTGCTTATTCTCAAAACTTTCTTCTGGACTAAATTTTTACAATAATCTTTTCTGATGTATTTTGCAGGTATCTTAGTAGAGAACACTGAGGGAGATGTTGCCGCACCCAAAGATGTCACAGCACTGCTCACCCCACCCCTAGAAGACAACGCCAGTCACCCCTCAAGCGGCACTCTGGCTCCTCAGTCCCCAACTCAGACACCTCCTTCCTCTCCACCCATCTCCCCTCTCAGCGACCCCTCTCCCCTTTCGGATCGTCATGGTTACCGGTTTCGTTGCAGCAGGTGCAGCTTGGCATTTCCCACTCAGGAGAAGCTCCAGCTGCACTGGCAGTACCATGCCATGAGGGCGGCGACAGAGTGCCCCCTTTGTTCTAGACAATGCCGTAGTCAGGAGGCCCTGCAAAGACACATTCAAAACACGCACTCGCAACAGGACAGCACACAGGGACAGAATGCTCTCTTAGCACCACACACTGTGCCATATACGGAACATAACATAAATTCAGTACAGCAAGATTGCAGTTTATCACCTGAAGTTGGGGAAGAAGCAGGAGAGGGTGATGATAACAAGATAGATGAAGAAACCCTTGGCATTGAGGTGAGGGAAGAACAAAAGGAAGATAAAGCTAAAGAGAAGGAGGTTGTCCATGAAGCTAATGGAGTTGAGGAGAATTCAACTGAGGTTGAGAAAGGATCACCAGAGGAGGTTGTATCAGAACCTAGTTCTAGCCTTCTTGTCAAGAAAAGCTCAAACCCAACAATGGATCGTTATCTAGACCCATCCAGGCCTTATAAATGCACCATATGCTCTGAATCTTTTACTCAGAAAACAATTCTTCTGGTGCACTATAATTCTGTATCTCATCTCCATCGTGCCAGAAGAGCCCTGCAAGACTCTGGCACAAATTCTACAGCTCCTGAAGCCCCTCGTGGCCCAGATCCTAGACCTTATCGCTGCCGATTATGTGGAGTAGGCTATAGCCAGAGTTCTACACTGGACATCCATCTTCGCTCTGTTCTTCATCAGACTCGAGCTCGTGCTGCCCAGAACTCAACAACACAGACTTCAGAGTCAAGCTTAGCTCTTCCAGGGTCAGTCCCTTCTTCCACTGCCCAGGTTGCCGCTACCAGAGAGGAAACATCCAAAAGTTTGCCTATTGCCAAAAAGCCAGATGGGATAAGTGTTTCAACGTCATCTTTAGTAGGCTCTAGCTTATTCACTGATACTCAACCCACCCTCTCTGACCCAGCAGAGTCTCAGCAAGCAAAAAAGAGAGTGGCAGAGCTTCTTGCATCAAGAAATCAATTGATGTTACTACAGCAGCAACAGCTAGCTCAGGCACAGGTCCAGGCTCAACTACAACAGCAAACAGCACTCCTTCAGTCCCAGGCAATCCATCACCTTCCCTTAGGACCAGATAATCTCTTTAAACAGCACTTTTCACTGGCACCAGATAACCTGCTTTCCCTTCAACAACAACTACTCCTACCATTTTACTTGTCAGACGTGAAGCTTAACCCAGAGTTAAGTATGAAGAACCAAGATCTTGGTCTCGAAGTATCTTCTAAAGTCATTCCAGAAGAACAGACTAAGACAGATTCTAAAAGGGAGTCTGAGTCAGAGCAGAAACCCAACCCAAAACAAAGTTCAAATACTACTGTTAACCAGTCAACTGACCATTCACTAAGCAAAGCAAAAGTTGATGTGATCTACAGTGGGTCCTCCAACAAGCAGAATAAAATGGAAATGGAACAAGATGGTTCCATTGTTAAGGAAGAAACAGATGAGCTACATGTGGAAAAGGAGAATCAGAAGCAGGAAGTGGCTCGTTCCTCATTTACTCATCTTGGATCAGAATGTCCCCCTCCAAGAGTGCCCTATGCTGCAGTGAATGGGGAGCCTCTACGAGCTCTGCTCCAGAGTTATGGCTATGAGCTGGCCCTTCAGTATTTACAAAGCAGACACAGACACCAGTTGCAGGTTATACAACATGCTGACATAAGCAAGGTGGAAGAGTATTCAGACCAGGAAAAAAATGAATTTACTCTTGCACAGACTGAGAAAATGGAAGGATGGAATAACAATTGTCAAGGGATAGAAAGCAACAAAGACATAGATTTGAAAATACAAAATAAAGATAATTTATTTCCAAACACAAAGCAAAAATGCTGTGAAACTGGAGAAAAGTGCAGAAACTGTGGCAAGCTGTTTTCTAATGCCTTGATTTTAAAAAGCCACCAGGAGTATCTTCACAGAATGTTGGTTCCCACAGATGCTCTGGAGAAATTTTCCAAAGAATATAGACTACAGTATGACCAGATGTACCCCCTTACCGAGCACAAATTGGTAGAGAATTCAGCTGTTTCCACCCAAGCTGCATCTTCTACCATAGCTAAAGAACCAGAAACCCCAACAGACACTAAGACTCATGTGAAAAAACTGGAATCTTCACCAACTCCACCATTTTCAGATCCAATAAATAAAGCAAGTGCCACAACAAAAGATCAGAAAACAACTGTCTCTGTTGTAACAACTCAGTCTTCCCCTTCTCAGTCACAAGAGCCTAAACAGCAGGAGGTTCCAATCCCTGATACATCTGGTACAGCTACATCCCATTCTACAACTCCAATAACTCTATCATTGCCTAAAATACCCATGCTTCCTCTTTCCTTGTCTCAGCTTTCCATACCCCCATTGTCCATACCGAAGCTTCCTCTTCCACCAATTCCTTTTCCCATGGAGCTACCACTCATACCGCCTGTTGTGATGCAGTCTATGGCTCTCCAAACTCAACCGTGGTTAGACTCAACCATTAACCCTGAGCTGGCTAAACTTTACCAATCTCAGCTTAACCCAGCACTCATAGGGCAACAGCCACAGCTAAGCCCAGCTTTGCTTGCCCAGCAACCTCAACCCAGCTCAGCTTTGCTAAGCCATTCTCCACAGCTTAACACAAGTTTGCTTGGTCAACCACAGCATAGTCAAACGGGACAGCAAAGCCAGGTCAGCCCATGCACACCAGAACAACAGCAGGCTAAAAGAACCAGGACAAGAATATCTGAAGATCAATTGTCTGTTTTAAAGAAACACTTTGATATTAATAGTCTTCCCAGTGATGAAGAGATCAACCAGATGTCTAGTCTGTCAGGTCTGCCTCACAAAGTAATTAAACACTGGTTTCGCAACACACTATTTAAAGAGCGCCAGCGAGACAAGGATTCTCCTTACAATTTTAACAATCCCCCAACCACAGCACTGGATGATTCCAGAGAAGATACAACCAAAAAGCAGTGTTTGACCCTTTCTCCATGTTCACTTTCCCCAGCCCTTTCCACCAACCCTTCCCCACAACACCAGATGATAGAAGAGCCCCAGAGAGGCAGACGCTCTTCCCGAACTCGTTTTACAGAAAAACAGCTGGAGACTTTGCAGGGGGTGTTTGAGGCCACCCCTTACCCTAGAGAGGAAGAATACGATAGGTTGTCTGCTATCTTGTCCCTTCCTAACAGAGTTATTGTTGTATGGTTCCAAAATGCAAGACAGAGAGCTCGCAAGAATCAAGACCGTGGATCAGATGACGGAGCAGAGGGAAAGAGCAATCTTGACAACATCAACAAACAAAGAGATGGTTGTTACACGACTGATGCTGATCATCAGGATAACAGCTATGAAGATGAAGGACAAGTAAACCCTCATGATGAAAATTCAATGGATTTGACCTACGAGTATTACTCCCACCCTGATTCACCTTCCCTTGATTCTTCCATTCACTGCTCCGACAATGAGCCTCACACAACCAAAAGTGAGCAAACATCTGCTACAAAAAAACATGAAGACAAAATAACCTCTACTCAGGCTAACATGAGCCCAGTTTCTAGGAACAGTCAAAGTACACTTTTAGATGCAGACGCACAACACAAAGAAGTCCTTCAGACTTTAAAAACAGTATCTGATTCACCGCCTGGAAATCTGGCAGAAATGCCCCAGAATTGTGCTGCATCCACTTTACAAAATAGTACAACACAAATCTTGACTAACTCTAAATCAAACCAGGAAATTACATGCAGTCCTTCAAGAACCCAACCTTGTGAAAAGGTTGCTGACCCATCACCAAGCCCCTCCTCTGCTCCAGAATCAGAAACAATTCAGCCTTGGGCACCTGATACAACAGCTTGCCTATCAACTGAAACCCAGCCTCAACCCCCAGCAAAATTCCAGTGTAGTCTCTGCCCAATGGCTTTGCCATCCTTTCAGCTGTGGCAAGAACATCAGACTAGGCATCTCCTGGCAGCTCAGTCCCAGGTACAACTTTTACACTCTGGATTCACAGACCGACCCATGCCTTACATGATGCTTCATCCAAACCCAACTTTAATGGCAAGTCAAATGCTTTCAGGGGCCATGTCCCAGATACACCCCAGTCCCACACATCCCATGATTTCACACTTGAACAATATCCAAATTAAGAACACATTCTCTGATCATTCTAGCAACACTCTTAGCAATTCTTTGAGCCCCACAAAGCAGAGTTCAAAACATATATCAGAGTCTAGTTTTGAAGGCCAAAGAGGCAATAGGGAGGTCGAAGATGAGCACAGGAGGGATAAACGTCAGAGAACTACCATCACTCCAGAACAGCTTGAAGTGTTATACCAGAGGTACAGTTTGGACTCTAACCCCACCAGAGGAGTCCTTGAGAGTATTGCACGAGATGTGGGTCTCACAAGACGCGTAGTTCAGGTATGATTTAAGTGATGAGTAGGTAAATCGTTTTGCTTTGTTGACTATGCCGAACATTAAGAAATCCAATGTTTTTTCACAGGTATGGTTTCAGAACACACGGGCAAGAGAAAGAAAAGGACAGTTTCGGTCAGTGGGGCCAGGATCAAGTTTCACCTTTGGTTTGAACCACCTGCGTTGCCCATTCTGTAGGGCTCTTTTCAAAGTTAAGAGTGCTCTTGATGCTCATATGAGATCACGCCACTGGGCGGAGGCTGAAAGAGCAGGCTACAACCTGTCAATAGGCAATGGATCCAGTGGACAGACTGTGATGGCGATGACATCTGCCACAGAAAGACCAGGTCCGTCTATCTCCTCCACCCCTATCCACAACCCTGGCTATGACATGATTAACAAAGAGTTTAGCTTGAAGCCACCAATGGCTTCTTTTTCTTCTTCCGCCAACCTGAAAAATGCAGAAGAAGAGGATGAATATGAGGATGATGATGACGACTACCCATGTGAGGAGAGTTGCAGTATGGTTGACCAAGGTTCTTCAAGCCCTGAAATATCCGGGGATCAAGGCTCAGATTGGAGTGAGACACAAAGTCAGCAACAGCACCACCACCATCAGCAGCAGCGCCAAAGGACACAGATGAGTCACTTCCAGGTACTTCAGCTAAAAAACTTCTACAGTAACCACCGCACACCAAACCGTATTGAGTGTGAGACGTTGGGCCAAGAGTTGGGATTGCCCCCACGTGTGGTCCAGGTAAGTAAAAAGCAACCAAATGATATTAAAGATTGACAATCAAGCTTGTGAAGTTCAGCATGTGATACATAGTAATGAAAATAATTTCACAGGTGTGGTTCCAGAATGCCAGAGCGAAGGAGAAGAGAGCCAGGAGCTTGACCTCTGAGACTGCTGAGAGGGAACAAGCTGAGCTTTCAGCCAGAGCAGAGGAGAGAGACAGGGCTTAGAAAGGCAGACTGCTTCTTTCAAATATGTTCCCAGTAAAAGCCCTCCTCCAACTTCTGACTCCAGAGATACCGCATTGAGTCTACTGTCTACTTGCTGCCAAACCAATAACCTGAACACCCCAAAGATGCAGAGCCACAGTGGCCCAAAGAGAAACTCTCTTAACTAGTACAGGAGAGCCCAAACCAAGTCCTCTTTACCAGAGCTTTCCTCTTTTCATATTACTCCTTAACTATTTCCCAGTCTGTCCTTTCTTGTTGAAACAAGCTCTTCTCCAGTATCCTTCTTACACCAAACTCCATCTTTATATGAAAAAAAAAGAAAAAAACACCATGCCACAGAGGCCAAAGAGCATTCTTCAAGTATGTGACCTCACTGCCCAGCTAGACCTGCAGTCTACCTCTCAGTCTGCATGACAGACTCACAGTGGGCCCTCCACCGGACATTGCTAGATAACTAGCTGTGTAGCATGTAGTTCCAGTCTGGTCAAGGTTGGAAAATAAATTGTTGAAGAGATTTTAGTGTAAATAGCGAACTCCAAAAAAAAAAAAAAAAAAAAAAAAAAAAGACTTGAAGAAAACAAAGCAGTGGAAATGGAAGAAGGAAAAATAACTGAATAATATCCTTGAAATACCTATGGGTATTTTGCATAGAGCTTTTGTAAAGACTGTCTCAGATTCCAAAGCTCATAACCAAAATTTTATATGTCTGTTTATTTAGTTTAAACATGTTTGTTTTCAGTAACAAACTGCAGAGCGGACGTCTGTATGGTGAGGGGTGAGATCTGCAGCTGTCCGAGGTAATGTGAGTACCAACAGACTGATGTGGTGCTATAATACCACTTCACCCTCCCAAAAGCCAATGATAAGTCTTCTGTTGTACATGTGGCTCCTTGTATGTTCCTTTAGTGGATAACAGCCCAAATAGCACAGTATGTAAAGGCCAGTTTGTCCCAAAAAGGGGTAAACTATTTTTTATAGCACTCAACCATTATACTGTATATGAAAACTCTAACCAAACTCGAATTTACATTGTGTGTGTTTAGTAATAGTTTCTTAATATAAAATCTTATGGATTGACACAAACTGTCTTGCTTCAATATAACTGTGTCATGATAATGAAAAGATTAAGACAAGCTTTCATATGTTCAGGTAAGGTAAATTAATGCCTTTCCATTTTATTTGAATATACCAATGGCTTAACAATGTTATATGATTAATGTAAAGCTTTCTATGCTCAGATCAACATGGCTCCTCCTTAGATGTGATCTTCAAACTGTAATGATCTGTTTCTAAAACAAAAGACACCTATAGTTATAACTTGGGACAAACCATGTCAGGAAATTTTCACAAACATCTGTGCATTTCAAAGATCTGAGCTTTTCACCTATGGGTGATAGATTGTTACAAAAAAAACAAAAAACTATTAAAACTAAAGTGTTTAATAATGTGAGGGGTAAATGTACAGTATTTAGCTTTTGTATGGTTGACTCGAGACTTCATTGGATGTTTGACACGTAGCTCTCTTTTCCACATGTACTGAGCTTTTCTGCAAAGTTGAGGGGGGAAAAAACCCACTTTGGATGTTATTAATGTTATTTTTGTACTCTTAATTTATTCGTCTCCTCCCTTCATGCCTGATATTTTTTGTTTTTTCTCTCTGTTTATTTTCTACCAGTCCTTATTCTACCTGTAATAATGATAATATAACAATAATAGCTAAACAATAATTAATGCTTTAAGACAAAAATCCAAAGACGTGATAATACTTTAACCATATGAACTACAAAAATAAGCGCTACTGTTTACTTGATGATGTACTGCTGTTTTTAAAGAAGGAAGGAGTCCCTGTATCTAAGCTACTGTTTTCTGCCTCTCATAAGCACACTGGAGACTGTAACCAAAACCCCAAACTAGAGCCATGGCAGTCTGTAATATAGCGGTTGAAGAGTTTTACTTCTCTTAAGAAATGTTGCATTTATTTTTCTTTTATACCATAGTGTTGAACTTCAGCCCTTAAGGATGTCCAGTTTGCTGCTAATGTACTGTAGTTTCTAATGATATTGTAGAAAGATGCATGCTCTGATCGCTTTACCACTAGGCTTTAATGACTACAAACTGTAATACCTGTGATGCTGTTGATAAAATGCTCCTCTGTCATTCTGTTCAAATGCAATGCAGTCGAAACCAGATGTTTTCTTTTTCCCCCAAACACTATAAAATAAAACATAGTTTTAAAGTTTCTGAGATTCCATCAGACTAAACTTTTTTTTTTCTTCAAAATTAGAAGGTCTCATACATTTCCATAGTACCTGCCTTAAAACTGAATTATATGGGCCGAATGTTTTTGGCTTCTTTCCACAAGCTTTTCACAATAGTCAGCTGACATCTGGACCCATTCCTCCTTATGGAACTTCTATAACTCTGTCAGATTATTAGGTCGCCCTGCTTATTTCCACCTTTTCTGCCCAGAATCTTTCTGTCCCTGAAATCAGGGCTTTGTGGCGGCCAGTTTAAAAACACTGATTTGTCCTTACGCTACTTAGTAATTAATTTGTCTGCACAACTGTGGTCATTTTCTGCTTGGGAGACCTATTTATGTCCAAGCTTTAACTTTGTCTTGACATGTTGCTTCAAAAATGTTCACATAATGTTATTTCCTCATAATGCCTTCTTTTTTAAGCACACCAGTCTCTCCTGCAACAAAACAACCACATAAACGGACAATGCCATCTCGGACTTCACATTTTTAAGGGTATTCTTAGTCTTACAAGCCTCCTCCTTTTTTCCTCACAGTGCATTTATGGCCATTATAACTAAACACTTTTAAGCAATGTTAGTCTTATCAGACCACAGAATGCATAATACATGGATCTTGTACCCTTGAATGAACCAGACTTCTGGAGCTCCCAATTATTTTCTTTATATCCTGAATGATTCCTTTAGTTTTTTTCCATGAAGCAAACAAATTATTTCTCATTACTCTGGCATTTGGCAAATCCAAGCAATTTTTGTAATCCCGCTGAACTTAAAGCAGCACAGATTTAGTCTGATTAAATGTCAGACACTGAGAAAGAAAAAAAGGTCAGGCATCTTTTTATACAGCATATGCAAACATCTGGTTTCAACTGTAGATTTGTGGGGCTCAATTCCATCAGGTTTTCTTGATCAGTATCGTATAACTCATAAGACAAAAATAGATTTCATGTTATTAGGATTTTTTTTTTTCAGGCCTCCAGTTTAAGATAAACTTTATTTGGGCATTAACTTCTCAGTGAATATGAAGATACTGCGTAGATGTTTGAAGGAGTTAAGCCCCAAAACCTCCATTTGTATGGTGTCTTTCTGTGTTGCAAAGTCTTTGGTCAGTAAGTCCAGCTCAAACAGTTTTGCTGACTCCGACTGACTTCACAGCCAAGTTTCCAAAGGATATGGACTGAAAATCTCTGTCATGTTTTTGTTCTTAAACTAACCAATGTTTACGACAATACCAATGAGCTTTCTTCTGTGCAGAAATGTGCATTCCAAATACCACCAAGGCAGTTTTTTTGTTCTATACCGATGATTTCAGATTTAATTTTTCTCGTATTCTCTTGATCGTAGTGACTGTAAGATGTACATATTGGAGTCCTTTAATGATGAAGAGACTCTGTTAACCTTGCTGTAGGTAAAACAGTTCTTTAAATTTTGTTTCTGGATATGTTGTTGCCATAGTGATGACCAAAAAGATACCTGTGATGTGCACCTGTCCTTATGTCCTGCTCCAGTGGTTTAGTGTGTCTCTATTCTACCCCCACCCCAGTTTTCCCATGTTGCTGTGTGTTTCCCTCTTCCCCTCCCCTCCTTACTCCACTGAGCTAAATAAAGTCTGCTTTGGTGCACGCTCTGGTGTCATCCCTTTAGTCTCACTTTGAAAAGTCATTTTATGAATGTTGTTCTATGTAACGGCATCAGCTCTCTTATGGGTCTCTGGTGCTGTGTTTGGTATTGGGGTACATCTGGCTGAAAAGCATTTGGTGTGCAATTCTCTGTGTGTGTGTGTGAGAGAGTGTGTGTGCTCAGTGTGGAAGGCATTTCGTGAATGGAGCCTTGACCTCTAGGGTCACTTCATTAATTACATCTCTGACATTCAGCCAGATGAGTTTCCTTTGTGACTAAATGATATGATGAATATTAACGACCTCGGATGAATTACATTGCTGCTCCTGCTGCTGATGATGATAATGTGTTTTACGACTCTGGGAGAAAGGGGAGGAAAAATTGCATACTGCAGCACCTTTAGGACAAACTGATATTCATATGAAACATTTCAAAAAGCACGGTGTAAGTCAGTGGATTTTATTCTGTTTTTTTTTTTCTCTTGAAAAGGACAAACAAACTTTCCATCTGGTTGAAGCAGCAGCACTGGAATGCTGCTTTTCTCTCAGTCACAAGTCAAATCCTAACTGGTATCTGCCTCATATTCTCTTGAAAGAGGGATGTTCATTTAGCTGCTATACAGAAATGCAACAGCGGAAAATGTAACCGTGAAGCTGTTATGATCTGATTGTGGCGGCAAGGAGGGAAGAGAAAACAGATACATGTGGAGAACAAAAGCAAAGTAAACACACAAGAGGGCTTTGAGATAGCTTCGTATTGGATGATAGCCATCTTAGAAAGTCATCATGATAAAGTGATCCCCCACCATTTCTCCTTCTCCCTGTCCTCCCCTCTTAATCAAATGAGCACTGTGCAGCTGGTGGGGTTGCGGCAAAAAGGGGGTACAAGTGCAATGTGTGTGTATGGAGCGTAGGTGGAAGGTGGTGGGATGGGGGGGCTTTGAGGGACGGCGTGAAATTATTGCCTGCTGGTGTATATGTGTCGCTGGGGGTAGTGGAGTAGAGTAGGGGGTTGGGGATGGGGGTGAGGAAGGGGGGGGGGTAATGTCATTGCCTGCTGGTGTATCTGTAGTGGGGGCTCATTTAGATTTAGATTGGTTATGTGAGGAGAGAGCTTGAAAGGCCAGCTCATGTTTATGCATGAATCCCAAAGCATGCTGCGGTGGTGGAGCCCCGACTTAAAGAGACAGAGCTCAAATGCAGACACACCTTCTGCCTCTGAGGATAAGCTTTCATTTGAAGCCATGGCACTATCAGATAGAATTTAATAAGCATGCAGCGGTAAGGTTGTTTGTGCCATTTTTTTCAATCCATGCTTTTTTTTCTTTTTACATATCTGTCCTTCTTTTAATTGAAACAAAATTCAAATTTAGCTTTAATAAAAGTCAGTGTCACCATTCACTGCCTAACTGTGTTGCAGACTGTCGCCCTGGTGTCTCCCACAGCTGATACATCGCTTCCCACATTACACTCACTCATACCTCAATAGTAATCAGTAAATGTCTCTGCAGAAGAGTTTGTTCAGCACTTCATCAGGTATAAAGTGGTTTTTATTTGGAAATGTGGTCCCTATCCATCTTTTAAATGACTTTTTAATGGTCGTCACACCATCCCAATCAATCATGTTGTAGAGCTAGCCTGTAAGCGCAAATACACTATTTATAATTCCTCCATTCTGCTTAAAAACTGACACTGCACCTTTGTAGAAATAAAAAAGGAATAGCAGTTTTTTTTTATTATTATTATTTCTGCTTCTCTTTTACTTACCTGTTAGTTCTATAAAAACTATACTGGTTCTTCTCAAAAGTAGGAGAGGACAACTTACACATGTTTGTTGTGACCCACACTTGGCGACCCTTTTCCATGCCTCCCACTACGCTAAACCAGCCCCCCATTACCCCACTGGCAGGCGGCCACAGAACTTTACATGTATAATGAGATACAAATACGCATCAGCAGGAGAGTGTCTATGCCACGCGTCTCTGTGTGAATATTACTCACACTTATTAGCTGGATTATGTTAATCTTTACACTCTTTGCTCACAGACAACAGACCCTCTGTGATATTGGGAATGAGGTGTGGGGTGGTCTTGCCAGTGAGCGCATGTTGCAGTGTGTTTATGTGTGTGCATGACTGTATGTATGTGAGAGTGATTGCCAGGTTGCCAAACTGATCTCCATTCAAAAAGGGCGGCCTAATTATATCACTTATGCAAATGAGGAATGCACACTGGCATCCGCATACAAGCCAAACATGGACATCTTGGACACCTTGGACAAAAAGAAACTGCGAGCTTAGGATGAATTTCCTCCTTTGCGAATGTGTACTCCCCATTTTGTACATGCTTAACATTTCTTGTCCTTTTCTACTTCTGTTTCACACCTGTAAACAAACCATTTTATACTCATGTACTCAAACCATGCAGCGTGAGTTTATTTCTCTTTGTAGTTTGGCATTTTAATTATGAAATGTATAAGAAAATCTCAAATTTACTGTATAACTTACATGTTAATTTTCTGAAAAAATGCCTATTACACAATATTTTGGCTTATTTGGATTGCGATTCCCACTTGGGGCACATCATTCTTCTAAAATATTTCATATTTTGGTAGTTTTGACCATTTCAAACCCAACTTATTAGATATGAAATATAGTCATCTTCTGAGGAAAGTTTTCCATCAACAACACATCAGTGTGTACCTATATAGGAGGTGATTTGTACTCCCTTTGACAACCAATAAATATACAGTCAAAATATTATGTCTTTTCAACTCAAACTGTAGTAAAATAATGACATGAGTCCAATTAAGAATATTTACTAGCAGGAGCTTGCCTAAACCTCCTTTGGTTTGATTAGTGGTCATAATCTGTCATATTTCATCAGATTCAACAGGGAACACTGCGGTGAAAACCACAGGAAACAGAAAGAGTGGTGTCAATATTATCTTATTCCATTTTAAAAATAAAAGTGTATGAGATAATGTGAAATATGAGTATTTTTTATGACCATTTCTAATCATAATTTAACAAAATACTTTACAGCTTTAAAATGTATTACACAACATAGTTTCCATATATTAATTTGTTACAGAAATAAGAGAGTGCAAAATGGCAATGTGTGTAAGAAATGGGGATGTGACTTGGGAAAGGGGTGAGTTGACCTGGAGCCACTGACAAAACCAAAAGCCTAAGCAATAATGCTTGTATATTTTAATTACTGCAGTCACAATGACCATATTTCACAGTGGTAGAGTATTAGTAGAGACTAGAAATGTAGTTTAAATCATCTGTTGTCAAAATAGTTATGCGAAATGTCCGCCTGGTGGTTCCAAATAGATGCATGTTTTGTATGAAATGTCCAGGTGCAGACGGCTCCATTTCATGCCTGAGAAATTCTTCCACCAAAAATACAACAGTAGGAAAACATGAAGGGCAATATGACAACATTGAACAAAGTGGCACACCCTCTCATTAAGCAATGCACAACATGTCACAATCTTTCACAGCTTTTGCATAATACACAGTATTTGCACTTTTGCATAGTCGACTGAAGAAGGAGACTGGTCAAGCTTCCAGAGGATTATGGCCCACTCTCAATGACTGTTATTGGAAAGTGTCCAAGTGCATATCCTCTGATTAGTCCTTTTTCAGACTGATACATTGATAGTATCCCTGTTGGCATGATTGATTGAGCCTGACACATTTTAATTACGTTCAAATTAAATGAATCGGCTGGCAGACTATAAAACATTGCAGTTTAATAACGAGCCCGACTATTCCTTTTTTTTCACCCCCTTCCTTCTTCCAATCCCATTTTGTTGGCCCGCACCAAATAACCTCTCTCCATTTAATGATATGCAAATGAATTTTCATGAACCCCATGATCCTATGCGATGATTAAACTGAGATGACATTAGCTGCCATGCTGCTGCCACTGTCAGTGTTTCTGTCTGCCTCCTTTTCTTTCCCCCTATCTCTACCATCTCTCTCCGTATCCAGCCAACTGGTGATATTAAGAGGTTCATTGTCATGATTCCCTTGAGAGTTTTCTTTGTGAGAGATGACATTCTGAATATCCAGTGTTGTTTCAGGGAAGTTTTCCCCTTGGCAGCAGCTATGGAGCTTCATCGCGTGAGGTGTTTGCTCTCAGACAACATGTGGTAGTAGCGCAAGCACTGAAGAAATCCATGTTAGAACGACACACAATTGCTGCAACACAGTAACATGAGAAGAACATTTTTGTAGGTTTTCACATGTTTTCCATTTCCAGCTTTCCACTACCATCACTCCTTTTCAGTCCATATCCAACTCCACCTCTGCTGTCGCTTATTGTACTCCATTTGCATAATGAAGCCCAGGCTTAATTAAGATCCCACTGGAGTCTGGAGCCAAGGATGAAGAAAAGACGGATCGAGGAAGAGTGGAGGGAGGTGGGGGCTGGGATCAAGCGTTCCTTGGCTTATCCGCACGTGTCCAAATAGGAGGCGCAATTTAAGGGGGGCGGGGGGAGAGCGCTGACGAGCGATTAAATCACTAATTATGATCGGCTGTTAGAATTAGTGTGTGGCTGTTAATTAGCTGCAGATGAGATGCCCAGGCTGTTGCCCGCCCTTGATGACTCCAGCAGCACCCTCCCTGGATGGCAGTGGAGAAACACAGCTTGACACCCTGGAGATGATGCCAACACATCCCTCCCTTTTACACATATAGCAGTCTGAGGGGATTTCCCTTTAAGAACATCCCAGGTGTGCAAGAGCAGGAAAGATGCTCTTCATCATCTCCGTCCACCCACTCCCACTGTTCTTCGTTAAGCACAAATTCCTTCCACATCCTTTACTTCTTTTGCTCATTATTTCTCTTCCTCTCTAAGTAAAAATGGAAGATTCACTTCTCTTCATTCCATGTAATGTCCAGCAACCTTCCCTTCAGTGCAGCAGCTGGCACAAGGTCGAGTTGGCAGCAAGGCAATGGGCTTCTTGAGCCACGCACTCACAAAAGCTCCATTTGTGACTGTAGTTGTACCACGTTGTTACTATTTTTGGGCTGCAATTCTCCACCTGCTAGTACAGCTTTCGACAGCGCCTGTAAATGCCTCGTGGTTTTTCTTTGGCGTGATGCCATTTATCTTTTTAGCCTTTCCCTTGAAGTAATGTTTTTGCCAAAAATATCCAAGGCGCTTGAAATGTTCCGCTCAACATATGGATGTTTCTGTTTACAAATGCGTTGCCTTGGCAGCATGCCACCTTCCTTTGCCCCGAAACCGTCAAAAGATGCCATCACAACCACTGGCAACCGTTGCCCGGGCACTTCCTCTTGGCTTTGTCCGAGCAAACAGTGATTAGAGGCAAATCCTCTGAGGTGAGTCCCTTTGTTTTTGACTGCAACAATTCTCCGCCATCTGCTTTAAGTGCTTCGGGTATGCCATGAGGACAAACTGGCACACTACCCGCTGGCTGGCACGCTGTGGCTGGTAGAGAGACGGGACGAAAAGTCAAAATGATCATCGCATTTTCAGAATCCATAGTACATTCAAAGCAGATGGTCACTTTAAAAGAATCATTCATTTACATCTTCAGCATCCTTGTATGTCTTCGTCATTCATTCACGTCTGAGTCATTCTCTGCAAGATGGTATCTCACTTACTTCAAAGCTCCGCTTTACCCGGGTCTTTTCCATATCGTCCTTTTCCCTGCCCGGTTTCCCGTTCATGACGCCCCACTCTGCCTGTGCCAAGGTGGCATCATAGAAGCACTGTGGAGGTCTGTTTCTCTTCGTCTTTCACTCTTATTCTCCTCGCCCCTTCGCCCATGCCCATGCCCGCCCCTGCTTCAGTCCTGACTGGATGGCACTGTGCCAACCTGCCACCGCCATCGCTCTCATTTGTAGTTCATTCTTCCATTGCCCTTCCCCCTGTCTCTACATTTCCGTCCCACTTTCTTCCGCTAATTTCATTTATTCACTTTTTAAATCGTTAACTCTCTCAGTTTATTACATATCATTGCCCACACAGCCAACATCAATTCACTGACACATTTGGAACTTTTTTTTTCTCCCTCATAGGACCGACACAAATTGTCTGTCTCGATTGTCATCTGGAGGACTATTTTAGCACCTGAAGGAATGATCTCGGTGGCTGCCCTGCAGGTAATTACAGCTGCGGTTACTTATTCCACTGAGACAAGAGAAGGACGACCAAAGCCCTGAGTTTGGAGAAAGCTGTGTTGTTTTAATTAACTTTTACCAACCCCCCTCTCTCTCCTTGCTTCATTTCACATCTCTAAGAGCCCTGAGCAGGTTGTGCTTGTTCTCACCATACAGCATTATGATTGATGCGATTATCAGTAAAATTGATTGTGTACCATTGACCTCACCCACTTTACGGAGATGACCTATGATCCTTTGTTTTTCCTCTTTTTTCTCCCCCCCACTCTTTAAATTCTGTTGTGTCAAACAAAAGCTGCCAGTGGTGGTGAAGCTATTAAGCAAATACTCTCATTATAACACAAAACATAATGAATATGTAAATGATGTGTGTAATTTATGCATGAAGGGAGACACTTCTGCTTTTTTCTAGCCGCCATTGTGTTCCCCCATTTATATCCACTTTTCCTTAAAAATTCACACTCACGCCAATATTCTTTTTTTCTTTAGACCACATCCTGAGCGTGAATCCATGGGGGACCTCTGGAGGTTTTATTCTGTTTTTAACACATTTTTCATTGCTTTTAACTATGGTGTGCAGTTTCTAATAGCTTCTCTGACTCGACCCATTTTTCTCTGTTTCCCTCTTTTAGCTCACAATCTATCCTCTCCAAAAACAAACATTTGGAGCAACGCATTAAACCAACAGCTTTGTGTTTATACAAAGTTACTTTTTCCTTGGAATATCAATGTTTGAAATGAACAAAGCAACAAAATTGTGTTTTTGCTCACATCTGCATTTGAATATGTCTTTCATTTGCCCTCATGTGACTGCATGTGTTGATCTTATTGTGTGGTCCAAACTGTGTGGCATGTCCTGATAGACAGAGAGTAGCCTTCTCCTGTCTAGGATAAACACCTATAATACTCCAGCTCCCCTGGCAATCACCATAGCAACAAACCACGGTACTCACGTGAGTTGCATAATAAGATGTTCCCCAAGACCACGGACCATAAAGCAGAGGCAAACTAGACACCTGCAGCGATGGATGTGCAATAGAAAATACCCAATTCGAAACTATAAGCCAAATTCAACGTAGATCCGACTACTTATCGATAATCTCGAGACGCCTTGTGCGCCTTTTTCCGTCTCTCCAGTTCTAACAGGTGCTGATGAGCTGCAGTCAATGATTGTAATGAGCTATCGATCACCGTGGGAAAACAGAGGGACAGAGAGGGGTGAGGGAGGCAGGGGAAACAAGAGGACATACAGAGAGGCTGCAAGAAGAAAAAAAGAAAAACTGTTAAAAGCTCCCCCGGATAGAATACCAATACTTTCTTCAATCAAACCCACATATCTTTTTGTTGTATTTAAAAATGGAAGTTATGGGACAGTGCTTTCTTTAAGGAACAGATGAGGAAGACTCAGAGCAGCAGCTTCTGCACTTGCTGATTTAAAGATGACCATGCAGACATGCTTGTCATGACCGACTCCAGATGCCAGTGAATGGCACTGACGCAGTATCTCTATTTTCCTCTTCTTTTTTTATGTGTGTATGCGGTGTGCATAGAGTGGAAGGCAGACAGCTTTAGGGGAGGGGGAGGTGCGTTTGTGTGTGTCTGTATGAGCGTGAGTCGTGTGTGTGTCGGCTGGCGTTTCAGATAATGAAATGCAGCAGGGAACAAAGAGCTGGGGGCCCCTATTCTCTGTGCTGCAGCTTCATTTTCACTCCTGTCAGTCTATGATTCTTCCATAGCTTCTTTCTTGTGTACATGCAAGTGTGTGTGTGTTTATTTTTATATGAGCTGCTTGTGTTGTGTACCTGTGTGTCCCGCCACCCTCCTCTTCCTGTTAGCATTCTGCATGGCAGATTCCCCTAATGTAATAACTGTGTCTGCATGTCTAATTTACAGCAGGAGAGAGTAAATAGCCTGTGGTTAATTACAGTACGTGTGTGAGTGTGTGTGTATGCGTGTGTGTGTGTGTGTGTGTGTGTGTGTGTGTCGACATGCGCGTGGGTGTGTCAGGATGATTTATGAGTTGCAAATAGCTACACCACTGCCCCGTTTCTCCTCACTTAGTTTTTAATCTGTCTTTCCATTAATTTTCCTGGAGATGTTATTATGGTTTTATAACGCTGTGCACGAGGATGCACGTGTGAATGCGCGTGTTTGTTAATGAGACAGAGGTGAGGACATTTTGTGTGTATCCAGCCTTACCTGAGGTTGCACTTCTTACATTTTGTTTCCTGCTGTCCCTTCGCCTTTTCCTCTCCTCTGGTGCTTCATTCACTCTCTTCATTGAGAGTCGCAACGAACACAGATCTTTATTGACAGTACACGGTGGAACATGGAAACAGCAGGTCAATCCGTTTAGCCCAAGGGCCGATACACCAATTCACCAATTTGTCAGTGTTAGTTTGAGGGAGAAAAGCAGCTAATCTCTCCTCTCTGCTCTCTATTGATCACACACTTAGACTCCACTTCTCTGTCTAAACACTATTGATTCTCCCTCTCTCTCAATCTTTTTCCCTTCTTCCTCTCTTTCTGGGTTGCCTTCCTCACATACCAGTGCTCTTGTCACTGCTCTTCACATGGAAGTTAGAAAAAAAAAAAAAAAGCAGGCCCTTGGCGCTGAAGTCTAAAGTCACATTTTTGATACTGCTTCTAATCTTCTTTTTTTTTTTCTTCGTTTTGCAAGTTGGTCCACAAGTCTGGCAAAGCACCACCCCCTGCTGCTTATGTTCAAAATTTGCACGTTGTCTCATTAGAAAAAATCAATTACTTAGCGACCCTTAAACAGCAGGGAATGCAGACCATGATTAAAAATTCACTGCTGGGTACACTGTCTCCTGGCTTTGTTGTTTTTTTTCTCTTTTTTTTTTGTTTCTTGCTTTCTCATCACAGTGTGCACAGCGAAAAAGGAACAAACCCTTGTCAAGATTAAAGCTTTGCAAAAAATAAAATAAAATAAAACACAAAGGACATGACTTCACAGCAACATTACATCTATCACCACTATGTTTGATTCTGTTTAGACGTCTGGAGCCCCCGGATGAACTTTCTGCCTGATTTGTTAAAATCAAAATAAAAAAAAAACTGAAGCAGAGGAAGCCTCGATGCTGCAGACAATGACTTTTCTAAACCATGAATTCATCTATGTGGCTCTACCTTCTATCTAATTAATGAAATGTAAACAAGGAGTTCCTTCGGTTACTCACATGGTTAGAACCGGCACTCGTTTTTTTTTTTTTTGGTCTGCTTTTCGTTACGTTTTTGCTCCCCCTACTGGTAGGGTCAACTTATTACATAGGTTATAAAACACACACACACACGGCTTTTGTAACTACTAGTCAGCTGGTGTTTGGTAACGAGTACTGGTGGCAGAGAACGTAATGTTCGCCAGTTTAACACACTTTTACTTGTACTATACCGTCACTTTTCACATTTAAGATGCCTCACTCAGCCGCCGGTGACCAAGCTGCGGTGAGACAGATGTTGAGGGAGGTGCTGGTGGGACGAGAAGATCCGGAGGTCTTCTTCGCGATGTGTGTCTCCGTCCTGGGGCACCAAGAGACCCGCTCACAGTTTCTGTCCATCATCAAGCCACTGTCCACGGCCAACATCCGGCTGCACTCTGTCCTCAGTTCCATCTACCAGGAATATTTCTCAAAGGTCAGTGAGGAAAAAAAAGACTACATTAAAAACGTGTGTCCACTTTTTAAATGGAAGCAGCTAATGGGTTATAATGTGGGTTTAAAAAGCAGCAACATAAAAGCAGTTACTCAAAAGCCACATAGTTAATAAATGGGTTGTAGTGATAATTAACCTTGGAGCAAAATAGCAACAGGTAAGTTTAAAACGTTCCAACTATAGTTTACAAATTTACAACTAAGTTACATCAAGCTGTTTTGTAAGTTTTTATCTATGTCATCAATTTTGTTTCATAATTATTGCTATTCTTGCTAGCTAGAAAAAAGTTAACACTAATCTAGGCTTGTCAATAACACCTGTACAAAATGTTTTTTTTTTCAAGTATTATTTCAACACAAAGCAGTGAATAATTGTGAAGTGTAAAGTAAGTTATGCATTATTTTTAAATAATAAAAATCTAAAAAGTGTGGCGTGTCTTTGTATTCAGTCCTAATCAGTCAGTATGTCGTAGAACCTGTTTCATGGTATGTACATATCAAAAGGTTAATTCAGATTCTCCCATGAGGTGCATTTCATCATAAACAGCATCACACAGCTTACTTATTTTTGTGTTTAACTAAATGTGTGTATTGTGAAACTTTTCCATTACTTTATTTTTTTTTCTGTCAGCATCTATAGTCAGTTTTTCCTAAATTTTCTTTTTGAAAATTTTTTTTCTCAGACGTCTCTGATCACTCAAAACATCTGTTGGATTTGACAGCAGAATGGTCTGGGGTCAGAGGTCACCAACTACAGTTCTCAAGAGCTACTGCCCTGCAACTTTTAGATGTATCCCTGCTCCATGACATCTAAATCAAATGAATGTGTCGTTACCGGGCCTCTGCTAAACTTGATGGCATGCAGAAGAGACTTTTCAACCATTTGATTGAGCAGAGATGTATCTAAAAGTTGCAAGCAGTATCTCTTGAGGATTTGAGATGTCAGGGTTGAATTTGGAACATGCCTAAATTAAAACCTGTTTGTGCTAAAATTGTTACTTTTAATTTGCTCAATTAAGGCACAGTGTATTTAGGACACTGTATCTGAGACTTTGAAGCCCAAAGTCTCCACATTTGGGCCTTAATGGCAGATATCATTCTTGATCAACACACCTGACTAATGATAGGCTCATTACCAGGCCTCTGGATAACTTGAGGAGGTATTTTAGTCACTTGAATTAACTGTGTCGGAACCATAAAACACCTACAACGTACATATCAGTGACCCTTAATGATCGGAGTCAAACACTTCTGATGTAGTCCCTCAAAAAGAAAATTAGTTGTTTGTGCAAATATATTTGAAATCTTTTTGTTTTCATTAAAAACCCACATTCTTTTGTATTTTTTCTAGATGGAGGATGATGAGCTGGAGCTTGCTCTGGCTCTCTCGCTTCTGGAAATGAAGGATCAACAGATATCAACCCCTAACCAATTATCCCTGCACCCTGCAGTCGGCGTCAATGCAAGCAGCGTTCTACGTAATTCAAGCGCAAAGTCTCAGGGAAACAGTTGCACCCAACAAGAAGATGTACCTGGCAGAGAAAAGAGTGCCTTTGTGGCGCAGTCGATGTCCGGTTGTAAGGAGAACTTCAGAGAAAACCAAACTTATAAAAGTACACATGTTGAAGGTGTTAACAAATCACTTGGAACAAGCCAGGCTCTTTATGTTCCAGATACCTCTGCCTCGTTTTCTATTCCAAACACAGCATCCATAAGTGGCCAAGTTATGAAGGAGGGAGATTTGAATCTATCAAAGAAACCGAGACGTTCTAAAAATAGGCGGCAACGGCGAAAAGCAGCTGCCCAGCAGATTGTAGGTTTAGCCCGTTCTCCATCAGCGCCACCACCTGTTTTACTTTGGTTCAGGAGAGACCTTAGACTCTGTGATAACCCTGCTCTTATCAGATGTCTTGAGCTGGGTGCACCTGTCATTCCTGTCTTTATTTGGAGTCCTGAGGAGGAGGAGGGTCCAGGGGTCACCGTTGCTATGGGGGGAGCTTGTAAGTTGCCTTAAGACTGAGACATTTTATTCGTAAAGCTTTCACGCAGCTGAAAGTTGATACAATCTTAATCTCCAATGTATTCACTGACTAAATGTCCTTTATTTAACAGGTAAATACTGGCTTCATCAGGCTTTGTCTTGCTTTTGTGCATCCCTGGAACGGATTGGCAGTCATCTCATCTTTCTCAACGCCAGTGGAGACGGGAACAAAGACGGATCTTCTCTGCATACGCTGAAAACATTAGTAAAGGAGACCGGGGCACAAACTGTGATGGCTAATGCTTTGTACGAACCGTGGCTGAAGGAGAGGGATGATGTGGTCTTCTCAGCCCTGCACAAAGAAGGCGTTGAATGTAAAATGTTCCACTCGTACTGTCTCAGAGATCCGTTTTCTGTCAGCACAGAGGGTGTGGGGCTCAGAGGTTTGTACTGACAAAATTCACTTTATATTAAAGCTAAAATGAAATGTGAACATTTTGATCAGGTTGTTCTTTTTTTCCTCTGTGATGTAGGCATAGGTTCAGTGTCTCATTTCATGAACTGCTGCAGACAAAACCCAGGAGCTTCTATAGGTGTTCCTCTGGACCCACCAGAGTCTCTTCCTTCACCTACCCGTTGGCCACAAGGTGTCCCATTGGATATGCTTGGACTCGCACGCATGCCACGCAGGAAGGACGGCACGATTGTGAGCCGAGAAACTAAATAACTTAACAATTCAAAAATTAAAAAGCCTCTTTGCTGCTTCCTTGCCCAGTCTCTCCTTTTAGCTGGAATCTATGTCTTTGTAGCTTTACAAATGAGCCACAGTGCTTGCATTTGCAGATGATAAATTGAATTGCTGAGATTTTCAAAGGTTGGCACTTTTTTAAAATACTAAGCTGTCCTTCAAATCTGTATTGGTTTTTATGATGCTGTTTGAACATTAATGTATTCCAACAAACCTCTGAAACCTTATCAAACAGCTATGATGAATACACAGAGGACAACTCTCCTGATTTTAGTGACTTCAGAAGGCAGTAGTGGATTTTATCTGGAGGTATTATAGCAAGACATGATACACATCACAATTTTAGATTTTATTTAGTTATTTCTGAAAAAAATGGAGAAGCCTGTTCCATTTTCCTACTGATTAATAAAAAAACCCACTTAGTGTTGGTTTATCACCTAATATCTTAATGAAATACATTGAGGTTTGCAGTTGTAATGTGATGGTGGTGTCTTATTTTTGCCTGCAGATTGACTGGGCAGCAAACATTCGCAAGTCCTGGGACTTTAGTGAAGATGGCGCACATGCCCAACTGGAAGCCTTTCTTCATGATGGTGAGACGTCTCAGTGTCTATTAAACATAAATTGCATTGCAGTTTTACTTGGAAAGCCATTAAATAGTTGCGTATGTTTATTCCTTCAATTTCTAGGTGTGTATAGATATGAAAAAGAGTCAGGCAGGGCAGATGCTCCGAACACCAGCTGTCTGTCTCCCTACCTGCACTTCGGTCAGCTCAGTCCACGCTGGCTTCTATGGGATGCCAAAGGAGCCAAGTGTCGACCCCCAAAGTTCCAGCGGAAGCTGGCCTGGAGGGATTTGGCTTACTGGCAGCTAACACTGTTTCCTGATCTACCCTGGGAATCACTCAGACCTCCATACAAGGTTAAGATACACTGTTATATTAGCACATTATCAATGTATGTAATTCTTTGTATTAATTACAAAGTATTATAAATTTTCTGTTACTTGCAGGCTTTACGTTGGAGCACTGATTGCCACCACCTAAAGGCTTGGCAGAAAGGTAAAACCGGCTACCCTCTGGTTGACGCAGCCATGAGGCAGCTGTGGCTGACAGGCTGGATGAACAACTACATGCGACATGTGGTAGCATCTTTTCTCATTGCGTATCTCCATCTGCCTTGGCAAGAGGGCTATCGCTGGTTCCAGGTAAGAATCTTGCAGGTACAAAAGCGTTTTCTTATTTTGGGAACTTGATTTGTAGCTTACAACTTTGTATCTAAAGGGCTATTTCATTGGTTTGTCATAAACTTGAACTGCATTTGATCATATCTGGTTTTATCTAAAATGCTTAATATTTAGAAATCTTCAAACCTCCAGAACTCAGCTTTAAGAAACTTTTATTCTCCCTACCTTTGACTGGGAGAAATATGTAAAACATTACAAAGTCAAACCTACCTAAAACTTACTGAACCGCATCAAGTATTTATTCATGTTCAGGACACCCTCGTGGACGCAGATGTTGCTATCGATGCTATGATGTGGCAGAACGGTGGTATGTGTGGCCTGGATCACTGGAACTTCGTGATGCATCCAGTTGATGCAGCAATGACCTGTGACCCATACGGCAGCTATGTCAGGAAATGGTGTCCTGAGCTTGCTGATTTGCCAGACGAGCTCATACACAAACCCTGGAAGTGTCCTGCATCCATGCTGCGGCGAGCAGGTGAGAAATTTATCAAATGTTTTCAGGTTCAACACCTTCTGATTCAGGGGCCCTAACTCACTTTCTGCACATCTGTTGCCTCTTAGGTGTGGTGTTTGGCCAGACGTATCCTGAACGAATAGTTACTAATCTAGAGGAGCAGAGAAGCAAATCTCTACAAGATGTGGCTCTGGTGCGCAAGCAGTTTCAACAGTATGTTGACAAGTGCTCAGGCTGTGATTTGGTGCCTTTGCCCAAACGCCTTGTGTCTGAGGCTCTAGGTTTGTCTCACTGGGACGGGGCTGTGGTGACAGAGGGCAAACAGTTCCTGCTGCCTGTCATCACCCGCATGGAATTCAAACACCAGCTGGAAGACCCGGACGCAGATGCTGCCTCAAACCCTTACAACGCTGTCCTGAAAGGATACGTGAGCCGCAAGAGGGACGAGACCATAGCGTTCCTAAATGAGACAGACTTTACAGCTAGTGTGATGTACGAGGGAGCACAGAGACAGGAGAGACTAGAGAGGGATTACCGCAGAATGGAGGGGCTCCCTCCGGCTCCATCAAACCGCGGAAGGGCCAGAAGGACTCCAACAGCCAAGGACAAGTTCTCTGTCATACCCGGTGGCGCCATCGCTTCAAGGAACTGAAGCGGAGATGAACAGGAAATACTTCAAGGATCGAAGTTACAAAATTGTAATGTTAAAAAAGTGCAAGTTAAGAAATTTACTTGTCTTGGTTGGGTTTTAAAACATTGCTGGTGTATTTTTTAAAGTGAGCAGCTGTCTCCACAAGCAGCTTCCATCCCTCTACATGCACACTACAACGTTGGTTCAGACAGCAGTGTACTTTATTGTATTGCAAATTCCTGTACATACAGCGACTTGGAAAATTAAGTCTTCTTAAACTTTTTCTAATTTTTCTACATTATAACCACAATGTACTTCATTAGGATTTTATATAGCACATCAATACAATGTAGTGCACAACTATGAAGTCGAAGGAAACTGATGCATAGTCCTTGGATTTGGAAATTTAATCTCAAAGTAGTTACAATGAAGAGAGTCTGTGACCAATTTTTCTGAGGACCAATTTTTAGGTTTCCACACATTCTTAGTTGGATTTAGGTTTGAACTTTGACTGGGCCATTCAGACATGTATATGCTTTGATTGAATCCATTCCACTGCAGCGCATGCTGCTTTTGTGGTTGTTGTTCTTGTAAACCTCAGGATATTTTTAGCTTCCCATAGCTTTTCTTCCTGGAAAACAGTGATTGCTTTTGGCTCCATTCACTTTCCCCATCAACTCTAACCAGTTTCCCTGTCCCTGCATCTGCAAAATGAAGATGCCACCACCATCCACCCTGAGGATGGGTGGATGGTGATGCCCAATATTACGTTTCAACCATGCATAATGTACATGTTGGCCAGAAAGTCCAGTTTCGGTGTCATCTTCTCCCACCTGGTGTCTCACCTCTCTTCTACAAAGGTTGTATCTTTGAAATGTACAACCATTTTCCCACCTGACTTACGGATCTCTGCTGCTCCATTAATGTTAATAAGAGCCTCTTTTGTTGCTTCCCTGTTCAATTCTGCTCCTACCTGGCCAGTCAGTTCAGGGGGATGGAGATGTCTGGATAGGTTTGATGGTGTGCCACAGTGTGAACAATGCTCTGTAAAATCTTCTACATTGTCCTTAAGTATTCCAATTTGATATTTGTTCTTCATGATGATGTTATTTCTCTAACAAACCTCTGAGACCTTATCAGAACAACTGTATTTATACCAAGATTGAACACAGATGGACTCTATTTAGCATTTACACGACTACTGAAGGCAGATTGAATTTCATCTGGAAACACCCCCCAAAAATCAAATGTGCATCATTTCTCTTTCATTCTATAAATACCTGCTGCTTTGTGCGGATTCTTCGCATAAAAATGTGATAAAATATTGAGAACTTGTTTCCTACCCCCATTGGTGGAAAAGCTGCATTTTGTTTTATCTAGCAAAGCTTCACTAAGCTATTATATAAAATCACATAATATAAACCTTTAACCAACAGATGCATCTCTTCCTAATGTGGCGTTAAAGCCTCAACAGTTTATTCTGTTGTCACATCAATTGTTAAAGCCAAAGCTGCCGTGTTTCTCCACCCATTATCTGCTGTCAGGGCATGCTGGTTGCCATAGGTCTAGTTTGAGGTGGTTATCATTTTCCTGTATTGCTGCATTTTAAACATTTTGTATGTGTCTTACATGATGCTGGAAGCTGGATGTTTCTCTGTATGACCTGGTGCAGCCACGACGACAACCAAAGACGTACAAACTGCAAACCGATTTTGTTTTTAAGATACCGTCTGAAAGTTCGGAAGTAAACTTCACACAAACTGAACATGTAAGGAAATGTTTATTTTTCTATTACACAGGTCCCATATCCACAGTGTCCACAAACCAAATTAATACCATAAAGACCAAAGTGCATTTTAAGTCTACGTATACAAAGGCTGAATTTCAGGTTTGACTGAAATGCTTGGAAGCTTTTTTTTTAATGACTTGATTTCTTTTCGTCGGCTTAAAGATTGTGTAGCTGTAAGAAGTCAGGTTTTTTTTAGTCAGTGCAGACTGAGAGGTCCCCTAAAGTCAGTCGTTTTCAGTAGGTAAAGACTTTCTAAAGTTCACATTTCTACAGCCCCGGCAGATCAACAGTACAGAGCTGTAAACCTTTGCTGCTGGATGCTAAGCATTGTGATGGAACTGAGAGGCACATCAAATGCTCCTCCCTGCCAGTAATGATGGAAATAAAGCAGGAGCATAATAATCGTTAAACAACCAAAGGTTAGTCCTCGATGGAGTGGATGTATCTCTCGTATGCTGCCTCGTCCATTAGGGCGTCGAGCTCAGCGGGTTTTGCAATCGTCATCTTCATCAGCCAACCTAAAGGAAATCAGGGTAAGATGTGATTTAACAATGAACGAGCTGAGACATGAGTTAAAAAATATCCTTTCACTGTGCAAAACAATAAAGTTCTTAGAATATATTTCAAGAAATTAAGAAACCCAAGAGTTGTTTTAGTTGGCATCACATTTTAAAAATTATAGTTAATTATATAACTTCACTGCATTGTTTTTATATCAAACTGGCTTCATTTAGGCTCTTTTTAGGAGTAAAAAAGGAAAGTTTTTATTATTAGTAGTATAATGATATACTTGTACAATGCTGCCATCTATTGACCAACAAAAGAATCATGTGGCCTCGAGAAAAACAGTATTTACTAAAAGCAACATTTGCTTTCTTGAGATGCATATGAAATATGTTTTTTTTCTTTACCTGAACACATGCAGCAGTATTACCTAAAGCTAAACTGTCAGGCTTGTGTTTCAGAAAACACATTCATCTGTTCAGCTGAGCTATTCTTTAACTAAATGCTCCAGTGTTATGGACTGGTGTGTTTCACATCTAGAGCTAACAATTTAGGAATTACACACATTGAAAAGAAACTGTGCAACTCAACATACTTTTTCATTGAACACAAGAACTGTCTCCTTTTTTACAGAGCTTAATGCGTCAGCTAGACAGAAGTGCAGTATCAGTCTGTGAGCAAACTCACCATCTTTGTAGCAGGATTTGTTGACCAAACCCGGGTTGTCTGCCAGTAGTGTGTTGACCTCTACAACTTCTCCAGTCAAGGGCGAATAAAGTTCACTTGCTGCCTTGACACTTTCCAGAGCTCCAAACTCATCTGAGAAAATATGCACATATTTGTTTTTTTTGGGGTTTTTTTAGAATTATTTCCATATCTTAGCTGTAGGGAAATCCCTATCCAGTAGCCCATTTTGTAAACCACATGCTAAAGCATAGCACAAATAAAATGGTCTTACTCTAATAAGTTAAAACAAAACTATTTAAATGAATGGAACATGAATATAAATGCAAATAAATAATTTTAAATAAAGTTTAACTTTGTTTTCTATTCTGAATTATTTGCACAGTAAATTTAAAAGGATAAATGGTTCTATTTAAGAGACATTTCTGAGTTTATGTAAGTTATACATATATTAATGATTTATTCATTAAACTGTGCCACTGAAGCTCATTGATATAGTTTAAAAGCAATATGTCGGGTTTAGATAATTGACATATCTAAACTAAAATGGCTCTTTTAAGAACCAGTATCATAAACATGGCTGATAGCAACCAGTCATTTTAACCATTTACCAGAAAATTCTCCCTGCAACATAAAATTTGAATTTTTCTGGCATTTAGCTGGTGTTTCCTATGAAGCAGTAACATGTGATGTTTAAATAAAAAAAAAAAATCACCGCTAAGACTATCCAGCGTTTGCAACTGGGTTCACAAAACCATGTAGAAAACTTCATACCCTGCTGGGCAAGCTGTGTTCCCACCTCTGGTAGCCCACAGTAGACTACATCTCCCAACGCCTCCTGCAAGTGATCGACAACACGGTCAAAGATCACTCTGAAATCATTTACTTCAGGGCATGTGGGAGATTGGAAACTTACTTGTGCAAAGTTGCTGATGCCGACTGTACCTGTTCCGTTATCTTCTACTCGAATCCATTCGTGTTTGTCTGTGAATTTAAGTGCTGTAAGACAAAACAACAGACTCTGTAGTCTTTGGTGCATGTGTTAACCACACATGTAGCAGAGCTGACATTCTAGCATGTCCTTCCCCCCCTCCTGTTGGTGCTGCTGTGTAGACTGTGGGCTAACGTGCTAGTCTAAACAAATCCAGGGACAAATACCTGCTGATAATCGGCTTGAAGAAGCTAGTGTTCTCCCATTATAAGCTGTAGGTGCCAGTCTCAGAGGAGAGAGCAGCGGTGAGCGGGTAAGTAAGGGCCAAACTGTGGAAAAGTTGGAAGAAAATGAGCGGAACAAACCACAGGCGGCCATCTCTGCCGCTATCTGATGAGCGAGGTACTCTACTTACTCTGCGGTGTGTTTAGAGGCGTCAAAGGCGCTTTGCTGCCATCCACTGGCCATGGTTGAGATACAAGTAAACATTTTTTTAAAGCAGTTCTAAGGTTTCTTTATGGAAACAAAAAAATACCTAAAGTAGATAATTGTATTTTTTTATACTGATGTATTAAATGGTGCCATATATCTGCAGTTACAAGTGTAAATTTTACCTTAAAATATTGCGACCACCTATGATGAAAACATAGGTGGTTGATTAAAGATTTGAAACACGATTTCAGAACTTATTTTACACTCCTCATTACTGCAAATTGGATTTGAAATGCTTTTTTAAAATTAAAATCTAGTTTCATTGCAAATATTTAGTTGATTACTCTTGTTTTATTTGAGACTTTGTATCAAAATCTTAGATTTAATTCCAATTTCATAGAAAGGTATTTTTTTTCCCATTTCAAATTCCCAAATCCAACCTTAATGCAATTCTTCAGATTTGAAATTCCATGTTAGTAAACAGAAATTTTATTATTTTACACACACACACATATATATATATATATTAGAGGTGTGCCGATCGATCGGTCACCGATCATAATCGGGTCGATTTTCGTGAAAAAGTGCATGATCGGTGATCGGCGATCATTGGCTCTTGTTGCCGATACCGATCATCTCATTTCCAGCCTGCCTGTGCAGCTGGTCTCCTCTTTCCTTCACTCTGCGCAAACGCGCAGCAACAAATCCTAAGAGATGTGGAACTATAACGCCCTGAGTGAATGGAGAAGTTTGCGTGCTGCGGCGGAAAATTGAAGCATGTCAAAATGCATCAACACAACGAAGCTAATACGACATAAAAACAATGCCATACTTGACGGAGTTTGGCTACATCGAGGCTCACTGCAGTAAAAAAAGACATATGGAGGATCAGATAGCAGGTAAAGCAGCGCACAGCTACAAACACTCACCCGGATTAGCATGACGGTCAGAAAGCTAAACAAATAACCCGCAAAATTATTTAAGTCTTTGAGCTGCGATGTCAGACGCTGGTTCTGCTCTCCTGTTGAACCGCTGCTACGCTACAGGTAGTAATATTTCACAGACGGAGCGCCGCTTCTGCTCCACCTGGTAGTGACTCACACCGAACCTGCTTAAAGCTGCAGCATCTAACCTAAAAAAATACATTTTACATACTAAAACTTTGCTGTCCTAACATGAGACAGATAATCTCTAAAAAAAATTATTGATCTCCTCCCTGATCTGTATAATTACTCCGCTCAGTCAGAAACAGCCAATCAGAGCTAGCAGTAATCAGCTAGCCGCCATGCTAACAGGAAGTTTTCATTCAGTAACTCTGGATTGTTTATTGTAATGGAACCTGTTTTTGCCTTTGAATGTTAAGTTTTATACTTGAATTTTTTTTGGCAATGTTGAGAGGTTTTATTTTGACTCTTTGTATTATTTAGCCTCTTCAGAGCCTTCATATGTTATCAGTCTGTTAAAGATAGTATTATCAATAGCAGTACAATTTGCACAATGCCTGTTTTGTTTAGTTTTCTTCTTGAAAAAAGTTATTAAAAACAAGTTTTTGTCTAAATTAAGGTGAATTCATGGTTCCTTTTTCCACATAATGTAACTGGTAGGGTTTATGATAAAAATAATAATAATAATAATAATTATGTGATCGGTATCGGTATCGGCCCTCATGGGTGATCGGTATCGGCAGGAAAAAACCTGATCGGCACATCCCTAATACATATATACATATATATATATATACATACATACACACAATTTTATTGTGAACATAATGGATTCAAATCTTATAGTTGATAGTTGCGATAAGTTTTGAAAACATCTCCATTTCCACTGTAATGAACAGTTGTGTGTGAAATCAAATGGAAAACCAGCAGCGTTCATCAGGCTGTTGTTAGGGATGCTTATTTTAGAACTAACCATTTTCTATACTCGCTTATTCCTTGCAGGATTACAAGAGATTGGTGTCTTATTTCAAAGTGAACAGACAAGAGTGTCAACTCAGAGTCTTTGGCTTACATGGTTTTACCCACAGAACACAAACATGCATGTTAGCCAAATAAAATGTAAATTATTTATTAAGTAAGACATTTTTTCATACAAAACAATAGAATATATAAAGAAAAAATCCCTCTCATGCCTGGGAGTTCTACTATTGCTTACAATTGCATTAGCTGAGGAAATATCACGTACATTAAAAAAATAAAATAAAAATAAAACCATAAAGCATATTTTCACACAACCTCACACTCCCTTTGTCCTGTTCTGGCTTTATATGCTATGCTGTAAAACAAAATAAAACACAGAATGACTAAAAGTGTCCTCCCCCTACACCTGGGCTAAAAGCTACCAACATAAATAACAAAAAGCACATTTGTTTGGCTTTTATTTTACACAGCTTTAAGAGTCCATCCAGTGTCCACTTTTTGATTTTTTTTCTATGATTGTGAATATGAGCAACAAAAACAATAATGACAACACTGATAACAGGAAATAGAAACGACAGCTCGCAGAGGAGAAAAAGAGCAAAGACAGATTGGGTTTGGTTCATTTCCTCCACTAGAGCTCATTGGAAGCTTGCTGGCCCATATTGAAAAGCGTGTAACATGTCTGTGTTTGGTGCCTCCTGTGAGTGGGGGTGTTGAGTACTGCTGGACAGGTGCGAGTGCTGGCGGTCCATTGCAGGGAGAAAGAAGGGGTTGGGGTAGGGGGTGGGGGTCTTTAGTCTCTAAAGTCTCTCTCCTCGCTGCAGGAAGGAACAGCTGGGTAAGGGAACGCCAAGATCATCTTGGTCAGGTCACCACCGTGTTACCACAGACACAACACACACTCCTTGGCTTCTCAGTCAGCCAGAACCAGACACCCCGGCTGGATTTTAGGTGGCTTGCTCTTCACCGCCGGCTTCCTGCTTGGTGCGGCGCAGGTTGCCCTTCATCTTCACAAACTCAGGGGTGTTTTCCTGCTCCTCCTGAATTTTCTGCTGCTCCAGTTCAAGCTGGGCGACGGAAATGAAGAAAGCAAATAAATCAGTGTACCATTAAAAGTGAACTTGAAGTGGTAGAAAAAAAAAAAAAAAAAAAAAAGAGTGATATGTTAGAAGATTTACCTGCTCTAGTTTCTGTTGTCTTTTCATGAGCTCTATTTCCAGGTCGCTTCTCTTCTTGTGAGCCTCCTGCTCCTCCTTTTGGGCCTTGATAACTTGTTCTCTCTTCCTCTTCTCTAGAACCTTCTGGAGCTCTGGCTTGTTCTGAGGAGCAAGGCCCCTTTACAACAGACAGAGAGAGCAGCAAATCAGTAAGAGACAACATGTTTCACGAAACAAGCTTAAACAAATCTGTGGCACTACAAGCTTATGGAATTTCCGGAACGCGTTCAGGGGGCGATTTTCTGGGAGATTTATTCAGAACAGATGAACATCATGACCTCGTTCTAGTTAGCAAACTATATCTGTGTTACATCATCTGGATTACATGACGATCATGTTTCCAAAAAAATTCTGATTTTAAGGCAATTGGAGATTGTGTCCGAGAAACAAAAGTATCCACACCCATTCAACTCTTTCACATTTTATTCCACTAACTTCAATGTGTCTTAGAGGGATTATATGCATTAAAAAAAGTAGCATATAATTGACATGAATAAAGACAATATATTGTTTTTCAGAATCTCTGACAAATTAAATCTAAAAAATATGAGGTTCATATTTACTCCCATGAATCACGTTTTTGCAGTATGTCTTCATCAGCTCTACAAATGTAGAAAGTGGTGGAGGTAAACATTTACACACACTATAATTTTCAACATTTTACTCCTATCAATAATTTTTTTTTAATGTGCATTCTTTTTCTTCAGCTTTACAACTAGGCATTACTTTGTGTCGTCACAATAAATCCTGACGTAATACCTGAAAGTCTTCAGGTTGAAAAGTAACAAAACACTCAAAGGTTCAAGGGGTATGAATAGTTCTGCAAGGCACTGTAGTTGCTTGCTTGCATACTGTAAACTATCCTCCCATTCTCTCAAATAAGCTGAAGGGAAACTAGAGGGATTGGTGCATGACTAAGACAGAAGATAGAGTCATCTTAAGAAAATGTGAGATCGTTTTGCCAAGAGGAACAAAGTTATGTAATCTACCAAACTTCTCCAAGTTAAAGAATACGTGGGGGAGGAGAGCTGAGATTGTTAAACAGAAGAATAAGGAGAGAGACTGACTGGAAAAGAGTAAAACAACACACAAAGCTCCCACAGCAAAGTCACTTCTTACTGTGACAGGCTGTGCTTCATCACACTCCACCCGTCATTTTAATTTAAAAACTTTCTGATTCAGATGATCGGACTTCTCTCGTGACCGTTTGCTTTCTGAACTGAATCCTGACTGAAAGTCTTCCTACCTGCCCCACAGTACAGCACCAGCAGCATCTTAATTAAATGCATGATTAGATCCTACGGATTACATAACTGGGCTCAAAATGTTCCAAGATGCAACGGGAGTTAAATTACAAAAAGACGTCAGTTTCTGTAGAGTCACTGCTGCAGTTAATCTGCCTGTTTTTTTTTTTTTGTTTGTTTTTTTTATGTCTTATGAAAGCACTTAGCAACGCTGCGGCGAAGCAGACGATAAAGAGACGTGACTGGGCAGCTTTAAGGTTTCCAGTACAGACTGTAACGATGCTTACATCACTCTGCTTTTACATAATCAGTAGCTGTTCAACCCCCCCCTTTCCCACCCACACCCTCATCCACATGCACATCTCCTAACAAAAAGAGACACGATTTCTGACATTCTCACACATTGCTCTTTAAGGGTTTCCGTGGGGTAGGGTCACTGTCGCCAAGGTAGCAGAGGCAGAGAAAGGCTCTCAGCTGGAGACTGTTTTGTAATCTTGATTACATAACATGTTTTTTCTTTTCTTTTTTATCCATTTATCCAGCCATGCATCCATCCATCCATCCATCCACGCACCCCTCCCTGCCTCTCCTCCACACCATCATCACTATGACTAATCCACTGTGAAAGCAACATTTCTTTATATCAGAATGTGCTAAAAGCTCAATCAAACCATTTCAACTCCCCCAGAAATCACGCTTCAGCCTGTCTAGACCCATAGAAACAATATTCTGCACCATTTAGAAAGTCAGCTTAGTATTACTATTTTTTTCCCCCCCACTAAATCTTGATGTGATTTCATTGTTACAAATTGGATCCCAGTCTTTGACCTGTTCAAAGACAGAGCAGGGATGCTGTGATGGAGCAGCTGTCAGCATCATGAGTATTTACACTGCTATTTATAGCTCAGGCACAAAGTGGCCACTGCTGCACGGTGAGAGAGAAAAAAAAAAAAGACAAACATTCAGTGCTGATAGGATGATCACTGCCGCTGGAACTTGTGCATTTACATCCACACAGATGGGCGCTCATATCGCCTTCAAACAACAAGCAATCAGGTGCTTTTGCATTTGCGTGGGACTTTTACATAACCATTTTTGACAATACTTTTTTTTTTTATGTAATACTTCTGGTGAAAGTTTTGCATACTAAGCCAATTAATGATGCTGCTGGAGGTTGAATCAGTGAGCTCAGCCAAAGTGACACAGCAAAAGCATCAGCTCTGTCTGCAGATGATTAGAACACCAGCAGGGACGTTAACTGGATTCAGTTAACGTCCCTGCTTCATCTTTACTCCTCCATTAGTAAAGATGAAACTAAATTAGTGAGGATCTGGATGCAGTCTAATGTTTTTTGTTTTTTTTTTCCCCCCGTTTTGTGATTGTTATGATATTATCAAGGTAACGACCAGCTAGAAAGTTTTACTGAGCCATAAATGACTAAATCACTATCTTTAAAATGCATGGGACTCACACTTTGATATATTTTATTGCAGTCACAAACTGATAAAAACTGTTCCTACCCACAAGCAAACAGATAAGAATGAGGGCATTAGAAAAAAAAAAGGGACTGGAAGATTATTTATTTATCTCCTGACCTCTTTTGGTTCATAATAAGCTCTCTGTGTAGGTCCTGGTGGTTTCGGGAGCTCTTGACTGGATTATTCAGCTTTTTGGGTTGGATGAGCTCATCACAGTCTCCCTCCAGGTAGTCTGGTTCTGCCATGACACTCCTTCCAGGACCACACGGATCTGCAGAGACAGAGGACAATGAGAAAATGACACGTTGTGACAAGTCTAGCTGGGATACGGATTTAGATACAGAATAAAAAAAGCAAACTCATATTAGCAATTTTTGGACATTAAGACTTAGTGTGATTATAATATAAACTGATAATAAGATTTAATTTATACTGATAATAATAATAATACTTTTATTTTAAAATATACAGACTTTTTTTAGTTTACATTTTTAAAGTTGAGCTTTCATTTTTGTTCATTTAATACAATAAACATAGACCTATATAAATGAAATGAGTATTCAATAATCATGCTCTCTAACAAACCAGAATCCTGCAACCACATCATAGCAACCATTGTGTATAAATATCGGAGAGAAACCCCCTTTTTTTAAAAATCAACAATCTTTTCAAATCCTAATGGAAAACTGCTCCGAAAACTCTGACATAAGTTTCTGAATTGACATCAGGGGACTCGGTGATGACATTACATAATTGTTCCAGACTGAGTGAGGTTGAACATTTCATTCTCCTGTCATGTGGTAAAAGAAACATCTGCAACACAACAGATTTACCCAGACAGCACAGAATCAGATACACATACATTTTGATGCAGGTTTTAAACACTCCAGATGTGGCTTACGGACCTTTGGCCAAAACGTTAATTAAACTATACAAAATAAGGGCTATTTATTTCCCAAATATACATAAATATTAAAATATAAAGATTTGCCGAGGATCCATAATTAACAGTTTTATTCTTTAAAAAAAAAATCATTTAAAATAAAAGTTTTTTGTCCACTTTCAGGAGGAAGTTATGCAATTTAACAGTTACCGACACAGCTGGCGTGTGGGAAATTGTTTCTCATTAATTTATTCACGAAACATGGTATAAACAAGCAAGGGTAAGTTTTACTGCAAGTTGGATTGCTGTCCTTATCAGAGTGTACTTAACCTCCCAATATATAACTTTTTATCGAAGCTACTGTTTACACATTTTAAATCTGGACCGATGGTTCAAAGATGCTTATGAAACAGCATAAAAGTCAATTTCCTCCTTTAAAATGTATTAAAGCGTCACAAAAGATTTAAGAAATCCACTAATAAATACCACAAAAACAAAGTGTACAAACTGTACAGAACGGATTTCTCAAGTAACTCACCCTGCAGATGAGGGAAGACAGGATATCTGAACATGGTCGCCATCCTGGCTTATTCTGATTAAAAATCTGTTTTCCAGGAAAAGGAATTAAAGCACGTTGTGCTTGTCAGAATGTTATGAGCCTCGCGTAGAAGCAGAGCTTCGTCCTGCACAGCTGTCTCTGACTGAGCTGCTTGGAGTCCAAAGTCTGTTTTATAGCTAGTTCTCTCTCTCTCCGTCTCTCTCTCACACATACACACACCAACACACACTCCGTCTCCGCTCCCGCCCTCATTTGTTCTGTCCCCTTCACTTTCAATAGATATCGCTACCAATCTATAAGGAAACCATTTCTGTTTCCTTATTGATGAATGAGTCATTGATTTATAGAACAAAGAACTGTTGGTGAGCACAATACCGGATATGGTATGATTAAAAAAAAAAACCTTTTAAAAGAACATTTAGTCAGATGGAGCCATCTTTCATTAGCAGTGCAAAGTGATGCACATTTCTGTTCCCAGGCTGGCTGAGGAATCATTGAAAACCAACAGCATCCTTGTTGCCAGTGCTTGTGATTTCAAGATGTTGCCTCGTCATGCAGCTTCTGATAGGTCACAGTCTGTGACCGATAAGGACAGACTGAAAACAAACAGTGAGCGGGCCAATCACAGCCAGTTTCAACCGATAACGCGTTTCACTGCACGTGCTGATAACAAGCATGAGGGGGGAGTGTATCCACAAATTCAAAACATGGCCTACATTTAGAAGAAAAGTGTATTGATACACAGAAACCACTAGAGGTCAGTGTCACTGCATCACTGCAGCTAAATCATGTTGGTTACATAACAAAAAAAGCCCAACATGAACAAAGCAAGGTAAATTATAATATCATTATTCTGGACTGAATTTATGCTGCGAGGAAAAACAACATGTTGTTTCAGTTGGTCATGATGATTTTGTGGTTTCTATGAAATGTCTTTTAAATGCCTCAGTCAGAAATCTTCTGATGCATTTTCAGCAAATTCATTACATAAAGTTTTTAGAAACTATATAATAGAAGTAGAAGTGGTGGAACCTGAGCTTCATCACTCCTCAGATGGACCTCAGGCTTCAGCTAATGGCTTAGTTTATTTAATGGACAACAAAAAGCCAAAATAAATCAGATGTTCAAGCAAACTGATGTTAACTTCAATAAATAAATAAAGTGTAGAAAATGTCTATGATTCCCAGCATGTATGGAGACAGATATTGGTAAAGCAAGAACAAATGAGAGCAACTACTTATGCTGTGTGTTAAGTTTACATCTGAAGACAGGACTAGAGAATGCATCCAAAATAAAAAATAAAAAATAAAAAAATGACAAGGTTTTAAAAATGTTTGACAGGACGGCACAACTTAGAAAAAAAAACAAAAAAAAACATGCTCTTTACCAATGCAACACTTGTAATAAAACTTTGGGAACCACGGCTTTAAATCATAACAGTGTGACTCTCCACTTGTATTACTATGTTTAGAACATAGTAATAAAAACCAGACATCTCAACTCTGTAATTAATAAAATAAACATGACTGCCTCTTTGTATTATGAGACATTGTGGTCACAGGATAAACTGAGATGGTGAGGATTTGTAGGAGCAGTTCATTAAGCTGTGAAGTACATGCTGGGTGGTTTGTGCAAATGCAGAGGGAACTTAAAGACCAGTAGTGTTGTCACGGTGTCTGTTATAGCGTAACACATCTGCTGCTACTTCCTCTGTGCCCCAGGAAGAGAGAGGAAGTAACATAGGGAGTTCAAAAGGAACATGCACCCTCAAATTGGAGCGATGCTTAAAGCCAGACTTATAATTAGATGTTTAACATGTTTTATTTTATGTCCCTGTTGGTGCCCCTTAGCCGCTAGACACAGCAAAGTCCATGCAGACAATTTTTGATGGCTTCTTAAGGCGTACAGTTTTTTTATGCTTTGTGATGTTTTGAACGGCAACATGTCCCAGAAAAATTTATATTTGGAAAATATAATTTCATTCCACTTCTCTGGAACTCAATCCATGCATTAAATAAAGCAATTTATGATCTACATAAAACTGCAGACGTTGTGGGTGAAAGATTGTTTCAGTTTCCAGGATTCCATTAAAATAGATTGTTTATTAGTTCTGAAGACACACCCTAACTACAGAGACAGACAAAAACAGATAATGAGGCTTTCAAGGGGACCATCTCCAAGATATCCACGAAGAAGATAATTTGGATAATTTACTATGCTCGAGCATTCAGAGATAAGACGAAATGATTTGTAGGTTAAACCAATAGAAACCAAGAAGAAAAAGTGGGTCAGTGAGTCCAGAAAAGGAAGTTTAATGTCAAACCCTCCCTTCAGTCCTCCAAATGCTTGACTGAGATCTTGTTTAAAACTTTAGAGATTAATGATAGAAAATATCCTATTTTGAATACCGCAAACAGAAGTAGAAGTGGAAAAAAACGGTTACAAAACGTTCATCCAGGCGTGTTGGTTAAATAACACAATTCTTCTGTTTTTTCTGCATAAAATTAAAATAAAAAGCAAGGTTGTTTGATAGAAAATGAAGTAAATCAACAGTCGGTTTTGCATTTGTGGTTGTGTGAAAATATACCCAATGATTGCAGCCTGCATTAGAGCTAATAGAAGGGAGCGATCTTAGAGGGGCAGAGTGCCTGTGCTGTGCCAACTGATTGCATCACTTGTGGTTAGCTCAGCTGCATGAGCCAACAGCAGCGTACATTTATCATACAAGCTAATTTCTGTGCTTCTTAAAGTAGCGGTAGAAATACGGTACTGTTAATATTTTCATTCGATTTCACAGCGCTAAAGAAGAATGAGTGATAGCAACTGAGTCAGCTGCAATGTATGACTTAATAAATGTTAAACTGAAATAAGTGTCTTTAAAAAAAAAGTTTTTAAAATGGCTATATTATTAGCTTAAAGCGTTTTAATTCTAGTGGTCAATCAACAAAAAAGATTAACCACTAAAAATAAAGAAATAAATGAATGAATATATAGAAAAAGCACCACCAGAAATGACCCTAGAACAGCTACAGCTTACACTAACTTTTTAAGTAACTGTTACAGCTCTGATCATTTCAGTTTATTTTTATTCTGAGTAGCAGCTCATAAAATGAGTTCACTTTAAAGTGAAACGTTGCCATTTGCACACCGGATCCAAACTCAGTGACTGATGTTTGATTCAATCAGATGGGAGGACTTGGTCCACAATTTTAAACCAATGTGAGAAAATAAAATAGTTATGAAGCAATACAGTACTTTCAAGATTATTTTAAAATACTTATAAAACATGTAATACGAACTGTCTTTTTACTTCCATGCAGTTTAAGCACACTTCCTTAATTGACTCCTTTGAAGACTACCGTCTGATCAGTGCAGCTCCAACACTTCAGCGAGGGCCATAGCAGACACTGTGGAAGACTTAATTTGCCTAATCTACCCCACAGATTAAACGTCAGTGCAAAATACAAAAGGTTCTGAGCTGATGTAATCTTTTAGCTTATAAAATACCCTGGAGTGTTCAGCTTCTTGGAGTAGGCCAAAAAAGTCCTTATAACTTTTCATGCCTCAACCAAAACTTTTTTTTTAACAAGACTTACTAACATTTCCTCTGGGAAGTGAGAACATTATATAGTTGAGTAAGCTGTGTGAAAAAAAGTGATTTTAAACTGCTTCAAGGATAATAACAGCATGCTTAGGGAAGCAAAGCGACTCGGCATTGACTCATTGAAAATCTACCAATGTAGCACCTTCCCACACTTTTATGCATTGGTATCGACACTTCTGATTGTGTTTCAGCAGTGAAGCGATACAAAAAATGTAAATATAAATGTTATATATATATATATATATATATATATATATATATATATATATATATATATATGTATATTTTTTGGACATACTGCTTTTTTAATCGCAATTGATCCTCTCTGTATCTCCCTGTAAGATCATGTATGACTTAAAAGAATGAAAACAAAACTAAATCAATAAAGTATCTCATGATTTTCTGTCTAAATTTTTAACTGAACAGGAGTCTCACCTGTTCATCATCCACTGAGAATATTCCTCTATGTACAATGTCCCTTTTACTTAAGTAGCAAAAAGTGGGAACTCACAACATTTTCAGCTTGTTGACATCAATCAACAACAAACCATTTCTTAATTTTTTAAATTGAATTGAAAACTGTATCAAAGTACCTACAGTACATCTTTGTCTTTTAAGTGCTGTAGACCTCAGGGGAAATGAATCAGTAAGTCAGATGTCAAAGAAAACCGGACATCATTATCTGCCTGTTTGCGGCATCTTCACCAAAAACAGAAACTATAGGATCCATCTTGAGCTCTGCAAGTACATTGATAAGAGTGCTGCATGACATAAGGCAAATATAGCATTATCATTGTGTTATTACATTGTGCAACGATGACATCAATAGATGCAAAAGATCACGCAAATTCAAAAATCTAACAGAAAAGCACAATTTTAATGCATAGCATTTGAAATAGAACTTTTCAAACGTCACTTCCTAGTAAATTTAATTTGCAGTTTATTATATTGTGCAACTCTAATTGATGCCATGCTTAGTTGTAAAACTTTAAATCACTTTGGAAAGTAAACTGTTAAGTTGGGATAATGCACATCGTGAGCAAATCATGGCTGCTTAAGTCTGTATCCATAACGCATTTAGAGTTGCACTGAGATCCAATTCAACCTGCTAAACAGAAAGTTTTACAGGGTGGCAGAGGTGAGTGATATAATTTTCATTTAAGTCTTTTGTATTTCTATGTCCATTCTGAAACGGATGAATGACACATACAAAAAGCCACTCTTTGCTCTCACAGATTATCCGTGATTGGAAGGAAGGCTAAAAAAAAAAGGATGGAGATGAGAATCTAGACTGGCCATATAAAAACTATGGAGACACATGGAAAGAAAGTTTCAAAAGTCGACCAATAGGAAGAAGAAGCAAGAGAATTTAAATTATATGAGGGAATTATGTTAAGATCTCTGCCAGGGTAGGCAGACGGGGAAAAAGGAAAATACAAGGCCAATATTGGCCTTATATTTGTCTCTCAGTCAAAAATGACCCCTTTTTTCTTCCTTCTACAGATTTCCAGAACAGAGAAGATCAGGGTAATGAGAGCAGTTTGTGCCCCTCTTCACCATCTGAGCCCACAGTTGTCTTCAAGGATACAGGGACAAACAGAACAGCAAAGGGTGGGGTTGGGCAGTCAGCTGTCATTGGTCATGAACACATGGGAGACCACACCCACGTAGTCAACCGTGAAGATTTTAACAACCAAAGCATTTGTTTATAGAGGTTTTATGAGGAAGAAACACTTCTGTGACAGTACACTTAGTGGTAAATCAGGTTAGAACACGTTTTACATATGTTTTCTATTATCTATACTTTCTCAGTCCCTTGCTTCTTATCCCTTCTCCGTCTTCCCCTAATCTATCCGCCTACCCACTCACAGATGGGAAGTCCACCCCCTCGGGGGAAAATGCGTCATCAAACCCCCCCATAAAACAACCCCCACCCCTTATTCTTTCTCTCCCTGAGGTGTCACATACAAACTGCCCTCCCTCTTGCTGCGTGCTACAAACTGGACGGATCTGGCTACACATCTCCCAGCCTGTCCGTTAATGAAGCGGCCAATGAGCCATAAATAAGAAGAGGCCCGAGTTAAAATGCACAGATAGATGGCCTTTTAATTGACAGTTCAGGAGGGACACGAGGAAGGAGAGCAAGAGTGTATGCGAGTTAGAGTCCTGTAAAAACTCAACGAGTGACTGAGATTTGAAGGCTGAGCCATAACAATGAGATCATTTCCAAGAATCCTGTGTTCATACATGCTCATTCACAAGACTGTGAAAACACATCCCAGAAGAAACGTGGCTGGCTGTTTATAACATGTGATCACTACTCTACTAGAGATTACTTTAAGTTTAGGAGTGGTTCTTCAAAATATAGCGTTATCTCTCTGTCTAATGTATTAAAAGTCATAGATTTGGATTTGGCTATAGAGTGTTGAAAATTAAGGGGCGGTGGGGTAGTGAGAGAAATATGTCTCTTCAAAAGCATGCTTGGGAGTTTGGGGGTTGAGATCTGTTTTGCATTTCCTGCCTTAGAGTTGGGGGTATGCAGCAACGGAGAAGAAGAGCAGGGGAATTCTGTGGGCTTCGTCATGTACTGACCTCTACAGAACAGCCATCTCTTCTCCCACAATGCAACAATGTCACCGGGGAGATGAATGGGGTGTGGGAAATTTACAGTCCGATGTTTTAGGGTTCACTGAGCACTGACAAGCAAATGCGCTGCAACACCCACAATAATTCATTGCGTCATGTGACAGTTCAGTTTCCAGCTGTGCAGTATGTTTATGTCTGGGGATACATAAAGTATTTAAGGGGCAATAAGGCAGCTTTATAGCGAGCTATGGAACCCAGCCACATTCTGGCCTGCTGGTGAAGAGCATTCAGTCAAAGCATGCAAAGTTCTGTGATTCTTGGACTAATCTTAGACAGCAAACTGTTGCGTCAGACTTCACATGTAATTTTAGTTTTTCTACTGGATCTGGTCTTAAATCTTCATGCCAGTGCATCATTCCTTACAAGATGTGCTGTTTGGACTTGACAACAAAGCTTTTAAATGCTAACTTAGTAGATGGTTTGCCTTAATAATGCTCTCTTTAGTGGGATTGCTTATGACTTGAGAACCAACATCAACAGATGTTCTCTAAATCAGTGTTTCCCAACCCTGGTCCTCAAGGCAGACTGCTTAGCATGTTTCAGATGTTTCCCTGCACATTGGGTTTAGTTAATTGCAGTTCAGCAAACACCTGTCAATTGAAATCACCTGGGCTGAAGCAAGGAAACACCTTTCTGCATCCCTGTATAATGCTTCGGCTCTTAATTGTAAAGCTGAAGAAATGACCTATTTCAAATATCAGAAAGCTCATTTAGGGGGAAAAACGTTATCAATTTCTATTAGGAGAATAACAATTTTCATTATCTCATCAGTGCAAAGACTAGACTTGATGCAGATCATTTTGTTTCTGGTCACTGAGTAATACTAGAATTTGAGACGTGTCATACTTCCAAACTCAAAGGTAAACTTTACATGAGTTTCATACACAAAGGGCCATTGAAAATTAGGAAGAATTAAACAATAACTGCAGAGACTTCAATGTGACTCTTTTGTTCCCGTTTTTGTTTAAGCTAACGACTTCTTTTTTTTTTAAAGGTCAACCGCAGCACTGTTTTACTGCCCTATAAGCAAATTTTGCCCACCTTCCTTTTTTAAACCCACATTTTAGTCAACAAAACACAGTGCTTTGATTTTTTTTTTATTGATCTGCAAAAGATACTTTTCTTTTGTCCCTTTTCTTTAGCAAGACTTCTTTTGTGCAGATGATATAAGTTCAAATATGCAGGTCTAGTCAGATATGATCACATGCCACAGTTTTACCTCCTGTTGTTCAAATGTTTCACAGGCAAACATAACTTAATCACAGCTTTTTTAAAAGTTGAAAATAAAACTGTTAGGCATTTCAGTTCAGTTCATTGCTGACTTAAGTCATTTCACGCAATGGCTTGTGTGAAGACTGTATAAGCCCCCCGGTCAGGCAGATTATGGAGAGAATGGGATGGATTCAAAAGGCACAGACATGACTTTGAGTCACAGAAGGAATGTGATGAGCCGGCACACTGATTGTTGCTGTGGGCACACAACAGTAAGCATGAACAGAAACAGTAGCACCCGCACAGATCTAGTCGTGGGAGTCAAACTACTAGCTTAAACACTTGTCCTGAATAACTGGTGAAGGGTCACAGTTGGGAAGAGGGGAGGATGGCTGAGGTCACAACTGTGACTTAAATACAAAAAGCTGTTCTGTACCAGTTCGCAGCTGGCCCTGACACATGCTCCTGTGTGTGTGTGTGTGTGTGTGTATATATATATATATATATATATATATATATAATATATATATTTAGATTTATTGAGAGCAGGTGGATTCATCAGAAGACAAATGAGCATGACAACTGTATTGAATCCAGACAAACGGGAACAACAGTACAAAACCAGGTGGACTTTGATGTAAACATTTGCTTAAATATTTCATATAAGGCTTCTAACTGCAATACTAATGAACTGTAATGAAAAAAGTAGTTATGCCACTTGAACTTTTTCACATCTTGTCATGTTACAACCACAAGCTTTCATGCATGCCATTTACATGGTAAGTAAAGGATCAACACAAAGTAGCACATAACTATGTATCAGAAGGAAAATATTAGGCTTTAAACATATATTTACATTTGTCTTAAGCCCTCCAAAGGAAGGGCTGGGGGGCAAAACAATAATATCTATTGTGATAGACGTGATCAAGGAACTCTGATCTAGAGTTGCATAGAATTCTGGGGAATATAGTCAAAGGTGTGTGGCATCTACCCCAGGTGAAAAGAAACAGGGCTAGGCACCCAACTAGCTCATCAAACTTCCCATCCATTCATGTTGCGGGAAATGAAGGAATTTGTCATGAAAAATCTGTGTAATAAAGACGCTCGACTATGAAATTTCAACCATCCGCCGACAGTGCACAGAGTCTGTGCGATTCACAGAATGCATGCAGTATTCCTCAGTATGTTGGAGCAATATCATGTTTTGCCACCGTGCCCCACAACTGCTTACAAATAAAAAAAAAAGAACAGGGTGGAGCGAAAGGAGAAAATGAGTACAACAGCTCACGAGGAAATTGTGTATAAAAAAACAAAAGGTCACGTAACTACTGTAGTTTGGCAGTATTTTGGATGTTCAAAACAAATCAATTATCAACTGATAAATTGATAAGAAATGTTTATATTGTGATAAGTTTTTTAGCCATATTGCCAAATAATTTTTTTAACCTCCTCTTGCAGCCACTTCAGCTGCCTGTCCTAAAGATTGATATATAGATAAATACAAATAATTCCAGTGAAAAGCTCAAGGTGTGTGAATACTTCTGATAGGTAGAATACTGTTGTGTGTTGCTTAGGAGTGTGAAGGGTTGTTTATTTGTAAGGAAAGACTCTTTGTTATGGCTGTGTCTTCCAGTTCCAGATTCAAAGCTTTGTGCTTAACTGCTGTTTTTCTCCTCATGGAGCAGAGTCCCGCCCATCCTGGCTGCCTACTGGCTGAACCCAGCTGGGACCTCAAATCTCATTGGCTGTTGGGCACAACGGGGAGTGGTAGGAAGGTTCTCCTTTGTTTACATGCCAGCAGAGAAAACCCCAATAACAACTGTTACCTTGAGCAACCAGACAAACCCCACAGACACACACACACATGCAAACATACAGGGGTGCAAGAAGTGGGCACGTGCACACAGACTGTGAAGTAACAAAGAAGCCAAAAAAATCAAGATTCTTTGTTCACTCAGATTTGGTGCCTTATAAAATACAACATAAAGGATATGAACAATTATAATAGTAGTTAAAAGAGAAATTAATGATGTAGTTTTTTCTTTAATCCGCATTCAACTTTTGCTTACTGTGAATAGAACATAAAAACAGAAAACGTCAGACTCCTGCCTTCTGAGTAAGAAAGAGAGCACTTTCTTATCTAGTTGCATGTTCCTGCTTGTACATGAAGTCATAAATTTTGATTCTTTCTCACAGTACTTACGTCAATACAAGCTGCATTCACCCCGAACCTCCCTTCAGCCTAACAAGCCTCAAAGAAGGAAGCATTTAGAGTCCACGTGTGGGCATGATGCAAAACCAGCAAGTGCAGTAATGGCGCTTTATTGTGATTGAAGCTCTGACATAAGAGCAGGAAAATCAATGCAGTTCTCTTGGAAAGATCACTGTCTTTAGGTGCGCACATCCATGCCTGGGCTTCAGTACTTTGTATGCATGCTGAGTATCTACTCAATAAGTTAATCAACTAAACAAGTCACTGCATGCCTGGCTTTTACATGAATTGTTTAACCCCACTCCCTGCTTAGGCATTCAAACAAACACACAGAGAAGCCTGTGATCAGCTGGCCATCAATCAATTCCTGGATTGTGATCATCTTGCGCCATAGCAACAAAACTGCGCTAAAGTAAATAGATTCTTTGGCTTGCCGGAGGTCTCAGAGATTGCATCAATTGTGTTTGTGTTGCATCATGTCTCAGTCAACTGACATACAAAGTAGAGATGCACCAGTAAATAAGCCAGAGACAGGAAAGAGCCAGGTTTTTCTAATACCAAACGATGCAGACATAGTACAGCTGAAGGAAACTAGAAAGACATACCAAAATTATGTCATAATAACAGAAGAAATAAAAAGGTGTTTTAATGTTCTATGCAAAACCCGTAACTTAACAGTATAGAAGGAGAAGACTTCCATTTTTAAACTAAACTAAACTTGCTTGCCTGGTTTGGGGGAAAACGAGCAATGACGAGCAATCTGTTGTAGAAAAAAATCAATAGTTTGATAATTAATGACATGGTGTTGTCACACAGTCTCTGCAAAATCTAGTAGCTGATCAGCAGACAAGTTTAAATTCGTATTTTTATGCAGAAACTATGCAAAGGTGTGGCATCAACCATGCAAGTTTGGTATCAATAAAAAACAGGCTTTTAGTTCTCAGTTTTAACAGATGAAAGAGGAACAAATGTCTGAACACAAAGTATTTCTGTACCAACTCAAACCAACAGGCAGAAGATGTGGGGTAACATCAAAACCACATTTACACGCTCACTAATGAGAGAACACACACACACACACAAATAAGGTAGTTTTCACTGCCAGCATGTAAAATGTCAACAAAAATCTAAGTTCATAGCTTCATCCTAAACATTGCATTGCAGGTTGTAAGGATAAGGGCCTTCTGCTGAGCAATGGAAATGTTATGCCCTCACACAGATCAGCTGGGCTATGGTGGACAGCATCAACACGTGTGGCTGCTGGAAATACAGCTCTTATGCCCGCGCGCGCACACACACACACAAACACAAACACCTACCTATTCACTACCTTAAAACTTCTACTTTTTTCTCGAGGTCACATTCCCTAACCTAAACCCTAATTCTGTGCAAACACATTCACCAGAACCACAAATGAATGCTTTCCATTTTCAGCTAGGAAACTATTCAGTTTCATTCACATATTTAAATTCCTTGGAGTGCAATAATAATGACGGAGCAGACAAGAAAATTCGGCTGAAAACGCCCACCTATCACAAGGTGACAGCATCTGCCTTTACTGGAAACGCAGGACAAGCAAGATACGCTCGCCGAGAGAAACAAGAGAAAGGAGAAGGAAGGAGGGGGTTCAAAGATCAGAAAACAGATGTAAATCGTTCAGCAAACTCCTCTCCAAATGACTAACACATGTGCGAGAATTTCCCCCCTCTTTTTAAACACACAGACGAAGTGCAACCACGCTGCTCAAAGCTTACTCATACCCTCTTCTTTTACCACTTCTCCCCTTATAATCCAGATTTAAAACTACTTCACCTGACAGTAAGTTTACCAGTGTTTGCAAGAATGTAATGCCCTAAAGTCTCCACCCAGAAAACACACAGACTCTGGCACCAGTTGGGTTCCCCTCTCCACCCCCTTGTTTGCTCAGTGTTAAAGTTTGACAGAAAGCATATAGAAATTTCACAACTTCAAGACAACGCAGAAACAGCAACTGACAGTTGGTCAGCCTGCATGACGACAGCACATGCTTGTCAACTCTGTCAGGGAGCAGTACTCATTGCTTTGTGAAACACACACTCCACTTGACTAAGGTGAATCAAAAATAAACCTTTTATGAATGCTGCATATTTTTCTGGATATGGCTTTATGACTTGCCTCCAACTAAAAGATTCCTCAATATATGGAACTGAGCTAAACTATGATTCTGTTATGTTTATTAATGTAATCTCTATGCATCTGCCTAATAGAGATAGTAAACAAGTCCCTTTTCCTCCATTCATTTCCCCCCCTAAAGATTAGATTGCCATCCGGTTTTGAGAAATATCTTACTGTCTGTATGAGCTGAACAATAACAGCCCAACGTGTTTGTGCTCTACTGTCCCGGGTCTACAGTCCCGTGCCGCAACAATAGCAGACAATGAAGCAAGAGTTTGTGTTTTGCCGTCTCATTCTACCTCTACTCCATCCAAACTCGTTACTTTTTGGTTTTTAATCTTCCCCCCAAAATCTCGGGCGTCTTACTCTGTATAGAGACGGGGTGGGACAGGCAGCTGAAACGTGCTGCTTTTGTTAGTGCGCTTGTAAAACAACCCCTCACGATAGAGGGGGTAAAAAATAAGAGCCACCCACACACACACACACACACGTACACCTACCTCAAAGTAGAACCCGACGCGACTTTCCCAACTCTGCTCGTTTATTATTTAAAATGACAAAGTGGTTCGAGCACCATTAGTGCGTCTCCGGTACACTTCTGCGGGTCGAGGTGTGTCTCCTTCAGCGAAAACTGTTCAATAGCTCGAGCGCGCACCGCACACACGGACTCTCAGGCAGAGCCCATAGAAATTGTAAATTTAAAGTGAGAGGGAGGGGTTCTGTGACGCAATCAGCTGACCCCGCCTCCTTTAACCGCTTTTTTTTCTTTCATCTGCTCGCGGGTTTAGATCAGAGGGGGGACCCCACGAGCTCAGGGCGGGGCGGAGATGTAGCGCGTGCAGCTCAAACATGCAGCTATAACTCTTTACAGTATGCCATAACACATTTTCTGTGTGAAGCTAAATTTCCACCTAAAAGTTAAAGTGTGACATTATAAAGCTGACAGACGTTTTGTTTTGATTTGTGAATTCATTACCTCATTTCATAGCTCTGGGCTGCTATTTTGTCCCATTGTGTACGTCTGTGTGAATTATTGAGGTATAGTTCCAAAAATCGAATAGATCATATTTGAAAAAAATAATGCATTTTTTATGTTTTGCTTAGGTTATATATCATTCTATAACATTCTCCTAAAGTTCTCTTGGTTGCTTTATTCCAACACTTGACTGCAACCCAGCATTGTCTTCTGCAATCTGGTTTGAGATTTTTTCTGCATTTGAGTTATTTGTTTGCACTTTTCTTTGATTACAGCAGATCAGACTACTGCTTGTTGTTGCCATTAACTGAATATCCATTCTGTGTGATAAGGAATAATCTTCTTACCACTCTGGGGTCTGTGGATCTGCTTATCCACCATCCTTCTGTTAAATCAGCTCACTGAAACCCCTAGTTTTTATCATGAGCTGTCACCTCAGATTGCTTTGCTTATTTTAGGGGCAAACTGACAAGAAAATGCTCCTAGAAGGCATTTGCTTTTGTTTCAGTCTCTATTGGGGGAACTGAGGAACTTTCTGCTCAACTATAATGGCAAGTTTACTGGAATGAAAAGAAGCACGAAACAACCCAAGGGAACTTTACACTGAGCGAGAAAAATGGGCAAGACAGACGTAAAGCATTCCTATGTAACTTCTCATAACTCTGGAGAGGGCTGACTAAGAGAGTTGTGCTGAGACAATAGCATGAGTCATGGAAAGGGTCATCATCGTCACAGAGGATACTCCCTATAGTGGCCACCATGCTAAGAACTACTCTCAAGCAGGAAACAGATGTGCAAAATTTAGGGATGTGTGTGCATGCAGATAGTTGTGTTCTAGAATCAAAACGATTACTAGAAAATTACAAACTTACAACAAACAACTGTCAACATGGCCGTTTCTTAATGCTGTTCCCCTGTATTTCTAATAAACACTGTGTCATGTGTGAGGAAGTTTGCTTATTGCAATTTGTGTGAGAAAGTACAGGCATCGTAAACATACTGGTGTTTTGGGGAATGTACTTGGAGAAGATCACAGGTTTTATTGTTTTGGAAAGAGTTTGATTGCTGCTTTCAGTTTTGGACAATAAACAAGCAGCTACACAGCAGATGATAAACTATGGAAACTTCTGATAGAGCCCTTACTCAGACTTACTTGTTGAACCAAAGTATGCAGTGATATTTGAAATAAATTGCGCCTTCTTTCCACTTTAGGACTGTGTGCTACTCTGTCGTAACATATATTAGGGTCTGTTGTACTGTGACAAAATGTGAGGACGTTTGTCGGCTGTTGAAACTTAGAGTACTTCATGTTATACTATTCTCATCAGTCCTTTATAGGTAAAAGTGAGTTTTTTTTCCCCAAGTAACTGACAATAGCTCGTCTAAAGGTTGTTTTAAAAGCTATATCAGATTGTGATACAGATTAAACTATTGCTACAGGTGTCATAAACCACTTCCACAATGCAATGGCAACAAGCTCCTTTTGAAGTGGAGTGAAGTGGAACAAGTTTGAAATAAAGCGGAACAAGTTGATCAGCAGAGACGTTGCTTTTCTCAGTTTTCTTTTGTTTCCAGAAAAGGTTTCATAAAGGTTTCATTGAAGATTCAGGGAAGTTTCACTGTGTTTCCTCTGAACCACAGCAGCCTGGCAGTGACACACCAAAAGACTGATTTGAGTAAGTGAAAAAAAAAAGTTTGTTTGAGGGACAGTGTTTGAGCACATTATCCCCTATTTATTGTAAACAATATTCTGGCTGGCTTTAGGGACTTCTGCTCCTAGTGCTTGGTCGGCAAAAATATTTCTAAAGAGTGATTTTTGAAAAATTTTGAGGAAAAAATGTAACAAGAATGAGTTCTGATTGCTTTCTTCTTGCTCTCTACCAGTACAAATATCTTTGCACAATTTTCTAACACAGATATTTTTTTCATTGTTCCATGTTTTCTCAGGGTTTGAGCAAATGTTTGCGCAGTGTATGCACAAGTGCCCTTATTTTTCTTTCTGTTTTACGACTTCAAATAGGATATTGTTGTTATCTTATTACTATGGTGACAGAGAGATCATTCTGTAAACACAAGCAAGCCCAAAGGCAAACCAATTTCTATGTTATGTTTTTTCCAGTAAAACTAATTAAAATCAATAGAAAATACCCAAGAAATTTATGAAAAACATCTCAGAGCAATCTTGTAGGTAGTCAATGCTGATAAGCACACAGTTAAACAAAGGAGCTGTTGTAAATATTTGCGTGTAATTGTGGTGAGCGTAAACACCACCCCAGCTTGTTTGACCTACTTATGAATGACTGGGTGTTTATAGCAGTGGTGTAGTCACCACATATGTCTATCTGACCAAAAAAGTTCTTTGCTGAATCTGAGACTATCTATAGTTGAAAAAGTGAAAAACACTTTTCGTTTTTCTACCATTTCCTCCCTGATGTATGACAGAAAAACAGCCAAGGGAACATGGACACAAAAGAGAAAACCGCAAGATACTCTGGACTTAAGTAATGGTCCATATGATTTAATAGAAATTTCCAATTAGTTCCCTACAAGTTAGGTCATGTCTTTCTGAGCTCATCTGTGAGTCTGCATTGGTGTGTGTTGCGAAGAAGCATTGCATGTTGCTTTAATACAGTTAATAAAGTTTTTAATATTAAAACTGAATGACCCTCCCATTCTTAATCTGTCTGTTTTAGAGCTTTCCAATGCTTGAGGTAATGTATTCAGCCATTGCTGCTTTTCCCTTACTTCCCCGTGAGTGTTCAGCCAAAGTTCAGATAATTCAATCACTGCTGGATGACTCACACCAATGTCCCTTTCCCCATAGACACATAAGAATAGGGATAGACTAACACACACACATACACCCATACACACCCAACATCGCTTGCTCCAAGTGGTTTGTGAGGTCAATGCTGCGTCAGCCTCTCTGTATACTTGTGAAGCGATTTCTTCTCCAGATTCATTAGCCACTTCCCTTCTGGTTCTCTTTTATAAACTGATGTGCATAGATGCTTTTTCATTCTGCAGGCATAGTTGTCTGCATTCCCTTTTTACTCTGTGCTACTTGAGATACACATTGCTACTTTGTTCACTTTATATGGATGGTTAGTGGAATAACTTTACTCGTTGACCACATTTTTGGGTAACGTTTGCCAGCAATTCAAGATGTCAGAAAAATTTATTGGATGTTTTGGACCAAATGGAGATGATGACACCTCACAGCTGCTTGAGATTAGTTGACTACAACAGCTTCAAAATTGGCGATGCGTTGTTTTCAAGACAATTTTTTTAAAAATGTTCTTTGTGTAATTGTACGGCGTTATTGAAGTTCACCTCATAAGCATGTGTTTTTCTTTTGCACACAATTTTATCAATGATGTCACACAAGAATGAACATATTTTCATCGCATTGAAACAAAAACTGTTTCAGTCATGGATGAGCAAATACCGCTTCTTGCATTTGCATGCTCGCTCATCCGCCAGGGTTTGCATGTGTTCGAGTGTCAAGCCAGAGATCATATGCAAACATTAGGATACAGTAAAGTTAACAATTACAGATCTTTGCATAATTCTAACTGTTGCATGTCAAATCATTCAGATTTATTTTTAAATGAGTCCGTTGTCTCAAGCCCAAACTTTGGACTGAGAGCCCTTCCAACCATAAAATTATAACAAAGATAACTTTTTCTTAAAAAAAGAAAAAAAAAGGCATGCAAAGAAAATCATACACCAAATATTACGTTACATAAAACTTAATATATAATATTAAGACAATATTTGTTTTTATAATGTAGTATTGGGATTTTAGTCCTGTTGGGAAATGTGTGCCATGCTCTTTTATTGACACTGTTACTTCATAAGTCAACCGTAAACAAAGCAGAAACATCAAATGCTACTGGTGAAAATATGTTGGAGGAAAGCCCAAGACACTTTTTTACCTCCCTGTGATTGTCCACTGAGCTCTGTGTGTTTGTGTGAATAAGCTGCAAAAGCAGGATTTCCAACACAGAGAGCAGGAAGACCCTTCCAACAACACGGACAGACCATGACTGCAGGAAATTGAGGTCAGTGTGACAATTGTGTGCTTGTGTGTGTTTCTGCGTATGTGAGAGAGGGACATAGAGGAGGTTTTGTGCTTCTGCTCCCCCCGGTGCATCATAATCTCCCCTGCTTTATCCTCAGAAGGTTGTGGGGGGGGACAAAAATCCTGCTTGTATTGTTTGAAATGTTCTCACTGGAATAAAGGGGGGGGGGGGTGTTAGTCAGTTTTCCTGAGTTCATTTTATCACTATAGCATCTCTCAGAGAGCCAGATGTAACAGATGTTCTACTGTTTTATCTTTGTCTATATCTGTGCCTGTGTATGTATGCCTCCACCACAGAGGGACAGTTAAATATGCTAATCCTTTAAAAGCATCTAATACACTGTTCTAGGTTAGTAAAGCACTAATCTCAGTTGTGTGGTTTGATTATCATACTTTATTTTGGATGTTTTTTTCCTCTTTTTTCATGCTGATAAACGGTTACTCCACTGACTGTTTGCATAAAACTCCATATGTACATATCAATTTTGAAGACCGGAAGGAAAATATTAAACATGATCCAATTTGAATATTTCAAACGTTATGAAAACTAATGAAACAGATGCATTTCTTTGCATCTGAAATTCTGAGAAACATTTATGCTGTACTGCTTTACAGTATGTTTATAATAAGTTTTAAGTGGATTACTTTGATTTCAGTGATAGATAAACCTTCCTAACACCACCTCCATATCCCTTGATCATGATGTTTGTCAAATGGATGCAAATGTAAGGCCTACAAAGCTTTCATTACTCACTGGACGTCTTCAGCCACAGCCTCAAATTCACACTAACAATATGAAGATCTGCACAGACACACAATGTACACACTCAATCAAATTATTAATCGGCCACTCAGCTCCATCTTTTTACCCATTTATAGTTCTCCATTCCGCCCACTGCTCTGCCCCGAGACTCATTCCCAAGGTAACCGCCAGCACTCAACTCCTCCCAGACATCCAGGCAAGGTGGGAGAATGCACACACAAACACACACAACACAGAGAAACACTCGCAAAAGCTGTACCCACACAGAGTATCTGCTCTTTCCTCTGGACCAGGATTTACACACAGACGGAAAAAGATTTCCCGAGTCTTTCATAAACAGTCAGGTCGCGGAGTGAAAAAAAAAATCTTCCATAATAATATGTTGGCTCACAGGGAGCATAACTGCATGAACTCCAACATTTTCATTCCACATGAAAATCTAAGTTGCCCTTCCATTATCAGGAACTTTTTCCATTTTCAAATTTGCACCCCACGGCTCCTGTGTGAGAGATACAGAGTTGGATAAGAGAGTGGAAAGTAAAAAGGAAGAAGCTTGTATTGTTTTCCATACCTGATAACCCCCCATCCTCTGTCTCCCTGTTATCCGACCTGTCAGACTCGGCTTCCTGGAATTCTGGTTCCTGAGAAAAGTATGTGGGAAGAGAATGAAAAGGGATGCTGTCAGTCATTGCAAGGTCATCACTGAATAACAAAGATATTTATCTAACGGACATCACACCTCAAAAAGTCCTTGACTTGATCTCTTCAAATAAAATGAAATGTATACTGGGTTCCTACACATATTTCATTTTTAAATTCCAAATGTTTCCGCTCAATTTCTAAAGTTTGTTTTGCAGGTTTTATAGCATTCGGGATACTTGAATAAAAGTTTTTTTAATACGCAAAACAGCTGAATAGGAGTCGGGTCTCATGAGTTTCATGATCTGTATGTTTCACATATAATGAAACGGCACATCTCTGAAATTGGCATTCAATTTGTGGAACACAGTGTAGAGCCACTTCATAGCTTTGCAGATCTAAAGCAGGAGTCCTCCAATGCAGGTCTTGAGGTCTGGTGTCCTGTGTCCCTGGTCCAACACGCTTGAATCAAATGGCTGAATTAGCTCCTTAGTTGAGGTCAAGTTCTCAAGAGTCCTAAAAATGACCTCATTAATCGACTCGGGTGTGTTGAAGCAGAGACCTATCTAAAAGTTGCAGGACACCAGCCCCTGAAGCTTGTATTTGAATAATTAGTGAACTTTGCTACCTTTAATCTTTTATAATGCGAAGATTCACAGGATCTGTAGGACTTGAATTTAAAGTTATTTAGACTCCAACAGAGAAAATGCCTCTTTTATAACACAATATTACATAATAATGTAAAAATTTTTACACTCTCACATTTCTTGTTCCCATACTTATCCAGATCTGGAAAATGCTAAAAGAAAATTGCATAAGACTTTTAAGGACTGTGTAGGAATGGTGGGTGAAAATGTGTTACTAAAGAGGTGAAATCATTGTAAAAAAAAAAAAAAAAAAAAAAAAAGTCTGGCTTTCTGTACAGAACAATCTATAAAACTACGAGAACTGGCATGAGAAATGATTAAGATAGAAAAGGGAAATACCCAGTAAATTATCTTATCAAACAACTTTATACTGTTATGGCAATAAAAAATCCTGCTCACCTTCCCATTATAATCAATGACTAATAACAAGAGCATGCAGTGAGTGGCATTACGAGTCATTGAAAGATTTTATGATTACTAATCACCAACTGAAAATGCATATTAAAATCCTTGATTGAAATGGGGTGAGTATTTTTGTAATTTTTGAGATTTTAACATGCATCATTCTGTAAAGTGAGTTTATTCTGTTACTTTGTTATGCCAAAACTTTGTGATTGCCACTGTTTTCAAAAGCAGACTTTAAAAATCATAAGAACAACACCTTTATTCCCCTACGATAAAATAGCCACAGTAGTTCAGCTTTGTGTGAACAGCATCAAACACTGTGTATAACTGTTACGAGAGGGACGTTTTATTTTGAGGAACAATAAAACCATTGTTACTGTGCATCTATAATAATCTGACTGATCATGCTGGAGCAAAATTTGGATAGAGGAAGT